>NC_133773.1:99721668-99791358 GCF_003597395.2 Chelonoidis abingdonii
GTGTTGTAATTTGTCCCAATTACCATTGACCTCAGTGTCCTTAACTACTTTTTCTGTGTACCAAATACAAATGAAATGCAAAAAATAAACCATGTATGACTATTTTTGAAGAAAGATTGGTGAAGAGAAATATGCCACTTAAAGAATGTCATATCCTGCCCAAGTTAGAATACAATTGTTTATGCTTATTGCAGTCCTTAGCTTCTCCAGAACATTACATGCATATCCACATCGGTGCTGCTTCATGTACCAGCTGTACCTTGAATTCCCATTATTGGACAACTCTCTCCTTCATTTAGATGGAGACTCCATCCTTTAGGCTTAATTTAAAGGAACTTGGAAATATTTTCATCTTGTGGTGAAAGATTTTTGCTGTGTGTTTCCAATGAGACATCTAAGTTCTCACTCATAACATTTTGAAACTGTCTCCTGTTCAAATTGTCACTACTAGAGAGCACCAGGAATGTTCATTGACAATTGTAGCACAACAGGTATTGCAAGAGTACGGCAGCAGCATGTTTAAATCAAATCCTGTCTCTTTCACTGAAATATTACAGCAACATCAGCTACCATCAGGATGATTAACTGGCTGTCAGCGATTCTATTATTAGCCCCTATTTTCAGAGATTTATAGCTTGGTAGTTTTAAAAAATTGCTCTTTTATATATCTTAGCTTAACTTAGCCTGAGAGTCAACCGTTTCTCAGCAAATAAACTTAAAAACCTAAAAAAACTCAGTTGTTTTAAGCTGCAGCTGTAGTCGGTTCCCAGACCTCCAGCCATGCCCTCTCCTGCTTCACAAAGCCTGTAGTTGATTTCCATACTCTTTGTGTATCAAGTTTAAGAGTCTTCCCTCCATGGTGCTGCACCCTTGCCTATATGCCACCTCTTTTTTTGGTCCAGATTCTGACTAAATCCCAATCCTTGTTATATAGGTATCCGGCACTGTTCTCATTCAGGACACTATATGAGTAATAAACATTTATAATAATGCTTCCTTCAGCTTTCTCTTTCATCTTTGGCTTTTTTTCATGCTCCCTTCCATATCCTGACCCTCAGACAACCTTTCTCTCCTCAAGATCTTCCTTCAAAGAGCATTTCTTTCACCTAGCCTTCTCTCATTAACCCCACACCCTACTCCAATGCTATCTGCGCTATTTTTACTCTCTGATCTTTAATTGTTGTGTTTGATATGTCTAATGTAGTTCGTTAGCTACTAAGAAAAGATAGATCTTGAGGTGCTCAGATACCATAATGATGGCAGTGGCATAGGGACCTAAACAGAAGAGTAGAACCCTTGTCTTCCTGTATAAATAAGAATTTTGCCATACAACTTTTAATTTATTATGAACATTTTTTGTACTTTTGTAACTCTAGGTGATAAAATCAATTTACAATAACAGCATTGCACAGATGGCAGTAGGTAGACATAAAAGATGAAGGTGAGGGCACTTTTGGTGTGTGTGTGTGTGTGGGTGTGTGTGACCAGTAACATTGAATAGGCATTGCTTTGTAGCCAGTTCAAGTACAGTAGTGGTATGCAACCTGTAGTCTAGAGTTGCTTGAGGCCCTCGTGGGTAACTGTATTAAGCAAACTTGTATTTGATCATGAATTGCGTTTCTTGGACTGTGTCCTGTGACTTTTTTTTTAAATGGAAGTGTATGCAACAGCTTCATCACTGTAAATTGCATTGATACTTTTTGAAAAGGATGTTTCCCTTTGCCCTAACTGCCAAATAGATCTTTTTAACATAATACCTTAGTTTTCCTGTAAAATTTTAAGTGGCTGCCTTTCTGCCTGGTCTTCACAATGAAGCCTTCTGCTCACAAAGCATTAGTTGTTGTGCTCTGCAAATTGGAATTTGTAACTCTGGAGGTTTACTATACTAGTGTGAAACTCTGTTCACTGTTGCCAGTTTCAAACTTTGCTAGTTTCCTTTGGCTTAACCCAGTTGACTGAGTTTCATGTTAGTGCCTCAGATTGCACAGACACGCAGGATTTTGTGACTCTCCTTGGAACATAATTGTAAGGAGCTATGGAAACATAATTTTGCACTTCATGGAAATTGTACTTGCTTTAATCAGATAAGTAGCTCCATTGATTTTGAGCAGAATTATGACTTGTATGTTGTCCCAGGAGGAGGGCTAATTTTAAAAAGGAAGTTAGTCTCACCCTCTGTATTTCCCTTAGACAAGACTTTTAAAAACATTCTCAGAAGATTTTGTGGCTCTGGTGGAATCTTGTTTTCCTGAAAATGGTCACATGGCTAATTCTCACTGTCATAGGGCTGGATTCTCCTCTATCCTAGCAATGTAAATAGCATTGTTTCAGATTTACACTGGTGTTACCAAGAACAGAATAAGTCCATACAGCATTCACAAATTTTAAAAAAACTACAATCTGTTTTTTGCTTGGATTTCAGTCTTTATGCATGGTGCTACAGCCTGAAAGTGAATGATGGATGAGACAAGCTGTAGATGAAGCTCATATGTCTTAGGGTAATTGGCCAAATTGTTTGTTCTCAGTCTATTATTATTATTTTTTTTAATGAACCAGTATCCCTTTGGCCTAAATTAACCTTTTAGACGTAAATTGGAGTTTTCGTTCATATTCTGCATTTAATAAAGATTAAAGATCTTGTAGGTTAGGATAGCATCCTTTCAGGGATAATTCAGTCATCCTAGTTAAGCATATCTATCCCATATGAAGTGGAAGAGTATTTGTAGTACTTGTATTTTTTTTTTTTTATATTTAAACTATTTTAAAACTTTGACCTGTGCACTGAGGCTTTGTTTCTTTTTGTTGTTTGTATATCTTGGCCTCAGTTCTAATAGAATACGAACATGTTCAGGAATTAATAAAATAAATGGAAACAGCCTTGATGCTTTTGAAGCATAGTGTTGCATGTTTACAGAAGAAAATGAACCATCAGTCTAGTGATCATAAATGGCCACATGAATATTTTTTGTAGCTGTTGATGGTGATTGTAGTGTAAGGTTTATTATTTGTGAAATTAAATTAACCTTATCTTAACAGCTATGGACATTTATTGAAGTTTAGATCATTTCTGTTTCTGTGTGGTAGAATAAAATCAATACTGACTAGTGTAACTACTTGCTTTTGCGAGTAAAAGGCTCACAAGCTGGTGTTTTACTGATGCTGTGGGTTGACACTGGATCTTCAGCAGCTCTTCAGTTACTCTCTTATTACACTTGAAGTTGCTTGCTTGTTTGCTCACCAGTTTAGATTTCCCTCCCTTTAAAGCTCTCCCTTGTTTTCCAGTTGCCCATCTTCCACCATTACCATTTTCACTGTCAATCTTATTTACAGATCAATTGTATGTCTAACTCAGCACAGCATGTTAAATCTTACCTAGGTAATTTTGGGCCAAATTGTGCTCTGTTACCATGTGCAAAATCATTGAGTTAATTTAAAGATTTTAAGGCAGGGGTTCTCAAACTGGGGGTTGGGACCTCTCAGGGGGTCGTGAGGTTATTACATGGGGGGTCGAGAGCTGTCAGCCTCCACCCAAGCCCCACTTTGCATCCAACATTTGTAATGGTGTTAAATATATAAAAAAGTGTTTTTAATTTATAAGGGGGAGTCTCACTCAGGTGTGCTATGTGAAAGGGGTCACCAGTACAAAAGTTTGAGAAGCATTGCTTTAAGTGCTAGATCATGTATTTAGGTGTAGCCCTGGGTAAGGCTGTGCTGCTCTAAGAGGAGCCTAGGAATGAACTGGGATTCATTGCACATTAAGGAAAACCACAGCTTCACATACGCTGACGTGTGAAAGCCCCAGCGGGTGTGTGTGTAGGTAAAATAGACATAAATGGTCTTTCCCCTTGTTAAGCTCTGTTCCATAAATGTCTTAAGTTTTTAACATACTTGCTTTACAGTTGCACAGATTTTTTGGCACTGGTTTTGTTACTCAATACAATTCTGTTTTTTTTGGAAAATATTTTTTAGTTCACAACATCTGTTGCACCAACGTCCAGTGGTTCTGAAAGCAGCCATTTATTTGTTGTTATATAATGTAACATAACTCATAGGATCAGTGGAAACAGTGTAATAATCATAAATGTACAGCAAG
The DNA here is from genome assembly GCF_003597395.2 of Chelonoidis abingdonii. Classification (NCBI taxonomy): domain Eukaryota; kingdom Metazoa; phylum Chordata; order Testudines; family Testudinidae; genus Chelonoidis; species Chelonoidis abingdonii. The sequence continues at coordinate 99,725,762 of NC_133773.1, forward strand.
CATCACAAAATTAATAGATACATTAACAGTGTTCTATTCATAGATGTACTCCAAGTAGCACACAAATCCTGACTGGCCCCAAAGCTGCAGAGCTAGGTAGAGCACAGCTCACCTCAGTGCTTTACTGTGGCTCTTACAAGGCCTCCCTGAGCTGTATAGCTCTGCGTTGAGCTCTTCTAATAGCCCTGAGGCAATTTCCCCCCTTCCCCTCCCTTGCTGCACAGATATTATGCAGGACACTGCAGGCTGCTATAACTGTTGGGATCCCCCCCCCCTGCCCCCCCCGAGAGCCACTCTTGTGAGTAAACACTGCTGGCAACCCTTTAATCTACAAAAAGCACATTCTAGTGTCATTATGCACCTGCTGAGCCAGTAGTCGAATCTTTCCTTGGGGCTGTCAGGGTGTCTGGTATGCAGCTTCATGAACTAGGGGAGCAAGAGTTTTGCTGGGTCCTCCAGGATTGCTATTGGCATTTCAGCATCCTGGCTTGTAGCTTTCTGAGCAGTCCTGTGCTCTTAAAGATGAAAGTGTCATGCACTTTCCCAGATCAGCCAGAGTGTCCCTGGTGATCCACGAATGCTTGCATAACCATAGAAAGTAGCCCTTTCTGTTGATGTACTCTGTGGCAAGGTGAGCTGGTGCCAGAATAGGTATGTGCGTGCCATCTGTTGCGCCACTGCATTTCAGGAACCACATTTCTGCTAAGCCATCCACTACACCTCTACCCCGATATAACGCGACCTGATATAACACAAATTTGGTTATAAAGCCGTGCTCGGGGGTGGGTGGGGCTGCGCACTCCGGTGGATCAAAGCAAGTTCGATATAACGCAGTTTCACCTATAACCTGGAGGTTTTTCGCCTTCCTCTGCAGCATAGGACATGGGTCACTTGCTGGATTATTCTCTGCAGCTTGAGGTCTTCAAACCACAATTTGAGGACTTCAGTAGCTCAGACATAGGTTAGGGGTTTGTTATAGAAGTGGATGGGTGAGATTCTGTGGCCTGCATTGTGCAGGAGGTCAGACTAGATGATCATAATGGTCCCTTCTGACCTTAAAGTCTATGAGTCTATAACGTGGTAAGATTTTTTGGCTCTTGAGGACAGTGTTATATAGGGGTAGAGGTGTATGTCCTTCACAGTGCCAGGAGTCTCATTCCTGCACAGAAGGAGATGATTAATGCCCCTGCACATTGTCATGACACTGGCCCCCACAGTGGCTTTTCCAATTCCAAAATGATTTCCCTGTGACCGCTAGCAATCCAGTGTTGCAAGCTTCCATAATGCAGTCATCACTAACTTCTGTAGTGCAACTGCAGCTCTTGTTCTTCAGCGCAGGAACACCAGAATTGGGGCAAGCTCAGCACACAGATCCAGGAAGTTGGTCTTATGCATCTCAAAGTTCTGCAGCTTGTCATCGCATTACGATATGATCCCCCCAGTTGGAGCCATGCTGACTCAGGTGGTTCTTGTGGCTCTGTGAATACTGGAGGATCATGTGTCCTGTGCTTATCACGCTCATGATAATAGTGCAGAGCTGGGCTGGTTCCACACGTGTGTCAGAGATGGTGGACAGCGCGGAGGACTATATGGGTTTGTGGGATTTTTAAAAAAAGGTGCAAAAGTTATGGGATATGGATGACATTGTGGGATGGAGAAAGTTGCATGCTGGGAAATTGACCCTTTGCTCCCAGTCATCCCTTCGCGACTCGTTTCTTTCCCATCATGCATTGCCAGAACTTCCCAAAAGCCAGTGTGCTTGATGATGGCAAGTTGCTCACTGGGATACCTAACCATGGTGCACCACACTATGCATCAGCACTCCTGGTGAGTATGTGCAGCACCAACGGAAGAAGCCAAGTATGCATGCACAGAAGTGAGATACTAACTATGTTGGCAAAAATCTGTAGTGTTGACATAGACACAGTTCTTTGTGCTTCCACCTTACTCTGCCAGTAAGTATTCTGGGACCAGCCCTTATCAGAAAGAGATTACATCTCCCTCCCCTCCGCCCCCCTTGCTCTGGGGTGTGTGTATGTGTGTGTGAGAGAGAGAGTGTGTAGTGATCTAAGCAGAGCATGGTCACACCCACCCCTGTACCTGGTGTAACAATTCAGGAAGGCTGTACAAGTGAGTCAGGGAGTATATTATGGTGGGGTTACTATTAAGGCTGAGCCACAATTTAGTCCTAAATACAGTAGAACCTCAGAGTTACAAACTGACTGATCAACCACACATCTCATTTGGAACCAGAAGTACACAATCAGGCAGATTTCCATTCCCAAGGTGTTTGTAACTCTGAGGTTCTACTGTTTACTGCTATATTAAAAAGTTTAATCATGTTAATCTGTAACTCGACTTAAAGACCCCATTTGTGAACTTTTTACTTGAGCAAAAGTCCTGTTGCCTTCAGGGTTTGTGCCCGAAGTGCTGTTAAGGAAGTGCTACATTTTCTTTAGGGAAGGCCTGGTTTTACCACCCTTATTTAGGATGACTTAATATCTTACTTCCTAGGTTGCCCAATGGAACCATCAGAACTGATAGTGAATGAAAAGCTGTGCAACATGAGGAGTGATGGCAAATGTGGGCCCTTGTTATTTATGAACTAAATGTGGCCATGTGCTCAGTCCTGTAAAAGAGACAGTATCCAGCATATCTGGGAAAATCAAGAAAGATCTGTGGTTCTGGATCGATTTAAGAGGGATGTCACTATTAAATGATAAGGGAACATAATACTGTTTTAGGTGCTTTGGGAGAATACCTTAGTTGTAGCCATATGAAAAATACTGTGTTCATTCCAATTTACATATGAATGTGTGGTATGGTGTCTAATTCTTTTGTCTTTCTCTAGTGGTGTGTTTTTTGTTTTGTTTTTTTGTTTTTAAAGAGTAATCAATGTTTGTAGAACCTGGTCTAGCTAGGGCATAATCCTGCTCCTACTGAAGTTAATGACTCCCTTTGGCATCATTGGGAGATGGTTCACACTTTTAAAGTGTCCCTCTTGCTGCTATATGATTTTTTCATTTGGTTCATTTTTGTGATAGAATTATGACTTGAGATTATGGCCCTTGGGGCTCTGAAGTGTGCAAACCTAAGAAGGTTTGAATTTTTTGCTTGTGATAAGCATCTGGTGTTGGCTCAGTTTGGGTTTAGGTTCAGGATGTCTAAGGACTAGCCAAACCAATGAGGGTTTCTGGCATTATGTGGTAGCAGATAGGGTGTCCTTAATAGAACTTTAGAATGTTAATTGAATGTGTTTATTTTTGAAGCAGCCTTCATTGTCTTAGTATAGTAAGGAAGGTTAAAGTCCAGCTTGGGTTCAAAGAGTACTTTTAGTGATTGCTTAGTTTTAGCAGTTTATGTGCACCACTTATTACAGAACAGAGCTCAGAATATGCAGTTTTGTGCGGGGAGCGTAAGTACAGATATGGTAGATTATGAGAGTTGTGTTTTGCACATGATTAAACATGGATAGAGGAGGGGAACTTTGGCACACAATACAGACATCTGTCATTTGGCCCTCTGTCAGGCTTTTGTGGCTGACTGGAGCATAAACAAGTTTCTGCCCCTCTTTCAAAGATCAACACTATTTAAAAAAAATTGAAGACAATTTCAGTGAAATTTCCTGTTAGCAAATTTTAGTCACTTAGTACTTTTTTAAAGGAATGTATGTTTTAGCAGCAATACTAGCATGAAAAAAGAATTCCTTTCCCTGAAAATAATTTTCATTATCAATATATATTTATCTTATGACTGACAATATATTGAAAATGCACAAAAGATTCCCTCTGAGATATCTTTTCAAGTTTAAATTGGGAGTGGAGGGGGGAAAGGGGAATAAAAAGTAGATGCTGAGCTTCCAATCTGATTTCTATAAACGGATAATTACCATTAAAGATTGAGAATGAGACGTTTTACAAATTAAAGGCATCTGGTCATGCCACTGGGTTGGTAACTTGTTTAAAATTACTTTTGAAATTGTAGTGTTTTTGTGATTATTGGGGAGAGCATTTTTGTGTTTAGAAAAGCATTCTTGTTGTTGAACAATTTTAATCAAAGCTACCTCTATTCAGCTGGATAATATTTAGAGGACACGTGTGATTTATTTTCCGTTATTAAGACAGCCATGTTGCATGTTCCAAGACATCATGTGGCGGAAACACAAAGGACTGTGGTATCACGAGATTAGACTGTGAAGGAGCTCGGCTAAAGTAGAATCTGGTTATGCAGTGGTTCTGGATCTTAAATGGGTCTGTGTTCAGTAGGAGTAGCAGGAATTTAAGCCTGCTCTAACCTCTGGTTTACCTGAGGATTCATACTTAAGCTAAATTTGGTAAGTTCACTCAAAATGATGGCTACCGCTCCTTTTAGGAGCGTCAATAATGCAATATAGTTGATCTACAGATTTTTAAATTTATATGCATAAAAGGGATCTCAAACTTAATCTCAGCATTTCTAAGGCATCAATCACCATGGTATTAATAAATTGAGAAATAAAACCTATAGATACATTTTGGAAACTTTAAAATCCTTTTCTTTTTAGGAGTGGAAGGAGAAATGAGAGAGAACTGAACTCTTTTTCGATTGATAGGAAAATCTCTATTGTAGGTGTGCAGTAAACTTTGTTCTTTGATTTCCCCCCCCCCCCTTGATTACTTGCAAATAGCCTCTCTTCCAAGTGAGGGACAAACTCACATGAATGTATATTTCCTTTTTTTCTTACTTCATTAAACCATCTGAACTCAAAACAAAGATTTTTACTTCTATAATCTAAAATCTTTAAACAAATAAGATGCTTCCTCTACATCCATTACCTGAGAAATATACTGACAATATTTATAATGTTTGTGTTAAACGGCTGAATTCGGTTCTTGCCTGAATTGCAAACCACTTACGTTACCTAATTGGAGTCCCATGGGCACATCAGAATTTGGCTATACCTGTATCTGTGTACTAGATATGGAAAAATTTTGCATGTTAATTGAAATACAGCAGAAGAGAAATGATGATTTCAGTGCCATCCTTGTGATCCTTCTGTTTGAAGACTTGTGCATGTTGATTAAAACAATTAATACAATAGGTGTTGAAGTCTTTAGCTTTCCTTGTGACCATTCTGTATTAAAAATTTATCCATGACTTCTGTGGGGTTTTAGCCACATGATTGCTCTTAATATTAATGAGGCTTGCAGTAAAAACCTCACACAGTTGCTTTAAAAATTTAGGGGAGCCATGCTGAAGATGAAAGTGTGCATGCTACATCCTCACCCCCACAACCAACTGTATGTTTCTTTTGGTGGCTTTGTTCAGTGAGTTGGTTTCCTTTAGCGTTTGCATATTTGCTGAGCAGAGCAATAGTGTCTTTAGTGGCCAAGTGGAGCTCTCAGAGCCTACTGCTGAATTTGGTTAGTGGGTACTCCTTAACAAAGTGTATCACAGTTAGATCTGTGCTGCTGCTGCAGCTTGGATTGTTTCGAAGACTCCAGTGGTGCTGATTGGCTGCAGAGGCTTTGGCCAGTCTGGAATTGGTTAAGAAGGACCCATTGATTGTGCCAGGTCGAAGCTGGTCGGGTGAGCTGTAGGGTGTGTGATGAGGTGTTAGATTTCAGAGTGGTAGCCGTGTTAGTATGGATCAGCAAAAACAATGAGGAGTCCTTGTGGCACCTTAGAGACTAACAAATTTATTTGGGCATAAGCTTTCGTGGGCTAAAACGCACTTCATCAGATGCATGGAGTGGAAAATACAGTAGAGAGGTGTAAATACACAGCATTTGAAAAGATGGGAGTTGCCTTACCAAGTGGGGGTCAGTGCTAAGAAGCCAATTCAATTCAGGTGGAAGTGGCTATTCTCATCAGTTGACAAGAAGGGAGGAAAAATCACTTTTGTAGTGCTAATGAGTTCAGTGTAATCAAGGTGGTTGATGTTAAGCACCAGTCTTCCTGCCACAGGGACTCCACTGTCCTGCAGAAACTAATGATGGAATTGAAATGGAGAATAAGCAGACCTCTCACTCCTAAAGGTATGCTAATCATATTTTGATGAGACTACCAGTTGTTGGGCACTGCAGTGAAGTTTCCCTTGCCCCACATATTTTATCTTTTGAATATCCAGAGCTGTTGATTTGGCCCCCTTTACAAGCAGTAAATTCACTTTGATCTTTTACAAACTATGGTGGGATGTGTGTATGTGTATCTATCCTTAAATAATCAGACTTTTCCTTACCTTGTTTCATTGTAAATATTCATGATGGTGAGAGTGCAAAGAACATTATATTTTAAGTATCAGAGGGGTAGCCGTGTTAGTCTGGATCTGTAACAGCAGCAGAGAATCCTGTGGCACCTTATAGACGAACAGACGTTTTGGAGCATGAACTTTCGTGGGTGAATACCCACTTCATCGGACGCATCCGACGAAGTGGGTATTCACCCACAAAAGCTCATGCTCCAAAACGTCTGTTAGTCTATAAGGTGCCACAGGATTCTCTGCTGCTTTTACATTATATTTTAAATTAATCATTTTGAAAATATTTGGCATTTTAATTTGTCTTGTAAATTCTTAAACTGTACCTTCATGTTTTAAATATTTCTATCCTTGTTTCTTTTCATTTTCAGCTCTGTTTTCATTGAATTGCAGAGGTTACACATGGAAAAGACCTTGTGGGTCTCCCTGATGGTTCCTTACAGTACATTTGTTCTCATGCGTTGTCTCCTAAAGCCTTAACTGACTCACACAATTATTTTTCCTTGGGAGGTTATTTCATAGTCTGTAAGATACCATGGTTAATTTTCCTCAATATTCTAGTGAAGACAAATATTAAACAAGGCATGTGACCAGACATAATTTATCAGGACAGGTCTGAGTAACAAATGCCTAGAACCAGACTCCCTTTAGCTAGTCACAACAGACTAAATTTACAAAGGTAATTAGATGCCTAGTGAGACTTATAAAAGCATGTGAATTAGGCATCTAACTCACTTAGCCACTTTTGTAAATCCCACCAGATCCCTACATACTTCTTCAGGCCCAACCAGACTAAGCATCTGATTCAACTCCTACTAAAGCCAATGGGAGCTGGATCATATCCTAACTCCCCATGCCTGTAGTTAGGCTTTTATAGATCTTATTCATTACCCTTTTCCCATCAGCAGGTACATCAGTTACAGAGAGGAAAACAAAAGCCCTGTGCCTGGTACACAAGAGGGGATGCTGTTTTGTGGAACCTTCTCTTAGTGCACAGTCACTGCCTTAGAGCCAGACTCTGACCTGAAATGGAGACTTCCTTTTAAACAGGCAGTTTATCTAGAGGGTTTTTTTCTATTTCAAACTACACTATGGCCTTATTTAAATATTACTCTGTACTCAAAATGACTATTAGCAACCTTTCCCCTACCCTTTATGTGCAGAAATTGGGGAAGAACTGAAACTAAGTGTGTGTGTGTGGGGGGAACCTGGTAAAGAAAAAAATTGTGGTGGGAGGAAGGAAGAGAAGAGGGTGCGTGAGAGTGTTCACTGCCCAAAGGAGATTCCCCCTCCTCAACACAGAGGCGTCACTCTTAGAAGCCCTTAAAACAAATGAACCAGCCAAAAATAGATGCCCACAGAAACATAGACTTCTCTCTTTTCCATGTTTGTATAGCACTAGGCACAATGGGGTCACCTTTGGATGCTATAATTATAGGCAGGCCATTTGGGCACCCCTGTCTCATTTGTTGCAGAATTTGGAAGGTTTGTACTTATTGTGAAAACCAAGGGAAAGGTGGATCTAACCCTAGCCATACCTAAAGGTCCCACCCCTTGAGCTGGGGAGGGGCCAGTGGGCCCAGGCCACAAGCAGTGACGGGACAAGGGATGAAAACACAAGGATGGGAGTGGAGTCAAAGGGTAGTAATGAGGGATCCAGAGAGGGATGCTGAGCGAAGAACCACAGACAGCATCCAGTGCTCCTCAAAGGCATCGAGGTAGTTGGGGGCTGCCACCCAGAAGAACTTTGCTTGGAGTCATGACAACAACAAGGGACCAGAAAACAGGCCCCACAGTCATGAAGAATCCCCTGTCTAGCTTCCTTCTTCTGATATGGTGGATAGCTGTATTGGCCAGCACCAGGAAAAGGTTGACAAGGAGGCCTCGTGACTTCATAGGGCTACAGGGGGTATGCCAGGATCAGGAAGTGTGGGGAAAAGTGGAGCAGGAGGCAGAAGTGGGGCTGCAACCCTGATGCACTCTACACAGATATGCACCAGGGTCTCCTCCTTGCCACAGAAAGGACAAATGTTGGGGGAGTTGGTGAGCCATGCAAGGTACAAGCCCATGTTCACAGCTGCTTCAAGGAGCCACCAACTAATAACCCTAGTGGACTGTGTGATAGTGGAGTACAGACTGGCCCACCAGGATTCCTTGCCCTCCTTAGGCAGCACCACTTGGTGTTGGGGCGGGAGATGAGGACGAAGAAGGGAATAGTGTGGAGCATGAGCGCCTACATATGTTTCCTGGGCACAGTTTGGAGGTGGACCGGCTGGATAGTGTGCAGTCAGCTCAGGTGGTGTGTCAGGAGTGGCCAGGGAGGCTAGCAGGACAGGGGCCCAATGGGAAGATCCAGAGGGCCAAGGTGATAGGCGGGTGGGGAGCACTCTCCTACAGAACCCACTCAAGGAAAGCAATAGAAGCGGGAGGCAAATCTGCTGTCATCTCCTGGAGCACATGATAGAGAACGCATGGGGTGGACAACCCCATGTGCCGGCCAAGTGCCTGGGGGTCCACCCAGTCCCCATGATTGCAGCCCAGGAGGTCTCAGACTCTGGTGGTACTGGCCAGGACCAACCTCTGGCGCACCAAGGGGGACTCTACCTCCCGCACACAGAGATGTGAGTTGTGTAGCTGGGGCTCTGCATGGAGAAAATAAGCATTGCAAGGTATGAACAGAAGTTGCTATAGTGTGAGGAGGTGAGAATGTGCTTGCCAAGAAATTTTTTCCCCTCACTAAGGTGTATTGTGAATGAGGCAGGGAATTGCAAGAAGAGAAGGGGGGCTCTGATAGTTAAGGCAGCTAAATGCTGCCCTGAAAAACTGGATCCTATCCTGGTCTGCTGAGTCATGTTGGATAACTCACTTAAGCCAAACTTCTCGCAGGTGGTCACTGGGTGTGCTCTTCATTTCTGGGTGCCCAGCTTGATTCTGTAGGGCCTGATTTGCCAAAAGGCTGAACACTCACAGCTGCAACAGAAGTTACTGGGAGCTGTGTATTCAACTTAAGTGCTACATAATGCTAAGTAAGTTCTCTGAAAAATCAGGTCCTAGGGCTTGTCTAACCTACGCAGCTTTTAACGACAAGGCTGTGTCAACAAAAGTCAGTATATGTGAACGCTCTCTGTTGGTATTTTGTCAGCACTTTTCTTGGTTTTGCTCCATTTTTCTATAATAGATCATAGTATATCTTTTCCTGAGTTGTCGTCAGTCTGTCTGTCTCGTTCTACATTAGGTTTCCTAGCTTCTCTCCATATGCTTTCTCTCTGTTTGTTCTCCCACTTCTACCAGAATTTCTCTCTCTCCCCTATACTTCTCTTTTTTCTAATTTTCCCTTCATCTCTCCGTTTCGCAGGTCGCATCCAAATCCACCCATCTATGTCCCCCTGTAACGGTGTGATTACTCAGCCTGTGGCGCCTCCTGCAGGTTGTCCAGGGAATTAGCTCTCCAGCCTTTGGAGTGCCCTCTGCAGGCCCAAGTCTCGCTTGTCGCTGGCCCCGTGTCCCTCTCGGACCCCGGTGCCCCTTTCCCTTGGGTGCTGCCCCCTGGCAGTACCTCTTCAGCTCTCTGGGTCTCCCCTCCCAGGGGAACTCCCAACCCCCTATCCCCACCTCAGTCTTGGGCTACTGCCAGTCACATCTAGCCCCCACTCACTGGGGCAGACGTCAGTGTAAAAACCACTCATCATAGGCAAGGAGGGTTTTGTATCTGCTGCCTTTGCCTACCCTGGACTGCCTGTTTGCAACCCCAGTACCTTTCTGGCCTTTATTAAGGCCTGTAGCCTAGAGAGTTTCCAGGCTGGACCTCTCCAGCTCCTCTAGCCTTCACCCAGCCCTGCTCCACTCAGGTACCCTATTCAGCTTCCAAACAGTCAGGCCTATCTCTCTACAGCTAGAGAGAGACTCTCTGTCTGAACACCAGCTGCAGCCTGATTGGGGCGTGGCCCCAGTTGAGGCTGCTTCCCCAATCAGCCTCTCTGCAGCCATAGCCCTCTCCAGGGCTGTTTTTAACCCTAAGCCGCTACCCCCCCCCACTAACCTCATTTCCTCACACAGAGCTTGAACTTCTACCAGAAGCCTAGCTAACTTTCCTAGGCAGACTTATATGAAATTTACGTGAAGCCTGCAACGCTGTCCAAGAGCAACCCCCATGTGAGATGCCAATCCTCCTCTAGGAGGGCACTAAGAATCCTATCAGGGTGCTGCCTCTGGACATATGATCCATCTATATCAGCTTCCAGCATGTGGAAAAAAATTTGAAGCCTCCCCTCCCATACCCACTTTGGCTGCTGGAGCATTCTCTATTCCCCTTTCCCACTGCGTTTCTAAGCCGTTGTGAGAGGGGGTAGTATTTTCTATTTTTGCCCTAGCTTCAGTACCTTTCCTTTGTACTGCTCATCCTTTTTACCTTTTCCAAAGGAACATGACCTGATTCTTGTTTGCTCAGCTCCCAACACAGTTCTGAACAGCAACATTGGAACCCGATAAGACTAGTAAGTTTTTGTGTTGCTCCTTGGGAAAGTTCTGAGCAGCAGCAGCAGAGGTGCCTGTGTTCAGATTCAGGCAGACAGCACTGTAACAGTTTGAACTTGATTCACCCACTTTGCCTTGCAACTATATGTGCTATGAGCTTACAGTTTTTACAAAAGAGCTCACAGTCTGCCACAGGAAAGTTTACTGATTGCTGTGGGCAAGTGGATTTTTTTTTTAAGCCCTTCCCATGGGATTTAACCCATCACAGGGACTATCTTTTTTTTTTTTTCTTTTTTCCTTGTCATATCCTTCTAACTTCTGTGTTATTTACTATCCCTCCACCTTGTTTCTTCCCTTCTCCTCTTTACTCTTTGCTCTTATTTCTTCTAACCCATTTTTTCCTCCATGCAACCTGACCTCAACAGGCCTAGCCACATTGGTTTATTATGCTCTTAACCGAGTGTATTGACTTTTTTACTAAGTCTTTTTTTTTAGTAATATTTCAAATACTTTAAAAATTTAATAAGGATGCACTGTCTCTTAGTGGCTAGTTTCCCAAACCTTCTCTTTAGTTTTAGGGATGAGTAGTGCTGATAGCCCAGAATATCCCAATATAAAAATTTGAACAGTGTGCCTGTCAAAATCAGGAAGCTGCAGAGCAGCCAAAATTGTGAGGTTCTGTGAAAATTGTTGAAGTAGCTTTTCTTTAGAAACTCTGCATAGAACTATGTAGCAGAAGGACTGATGGGGCGAACGTTGGAAATTAATAGCTTCTTTGCTAATGTTGCATACGAGTTTTTTTTACCACTATCGAAACTTATACTTTAATAAGTGTGTCATCTCAAAATAAGAAAATTATAAAGGTTTTTATTTCCTTTTTGAAGGAGGCAAATGAAGTAAAGTAGTATAAATTGGGTGTTTTGTTTTATAGCTCTTGACAGCTCAAACGAGTCTGCAGAATCTAAATTGCACTCTCCTTTTCTGAATGCTGCCATAGAGAAGCTTTCTTTTCCTTAAGGATCAGAGTGACTTGCATCAGTTAAAATTCTCTGGCCTAAAATGTGACATTTATTTATATAGCACCACCTGTGCACATAGTGCTTTATCTTTTCAGCTGAATTGTGAATTAGAATTCTTTATACTGAGCCCCCACTTAATAACTACAATTAGTTTTAAGTTATCCCTTTGCTTGGTTAGATGGAGTAGAAGTAGCAGTATCCCGGTATCCTTGGGAATATCCTCTTCAGGTGCTGCCTGTGAATTTTGGGGACAATGGGTGGAATTCAGATGGAATCATTTTATCTCCAAAGCATCATCTCTTGCGGAGCCTATAGCTGTCCAGTGGGGTGTTAATAGTGCTTGAAACAGTGTAAATTCCTACTGGGCCCTTCCTCAGCTGCTACTGAACAACCAAAGGAAGACTCTGATTTGATTTATTTAGATTTATAATAATAATAAAATAAACTCTCTACCATGCACTGGATGCACTGCCTTTTTAAACTGTAATTTATGATGTAGGAAATATTCTAGATGTTAATGTAATGTTAAGTATTATAAGATTTTGAAGAGGGAAGAGGCATGTTAATGGAAGAGGCTTATCAGGTTACCATGGCTGAGAAAGTGGAACTAAGCAAGGAAAGAGCTATAGGATGTAGAAAAGGGATTTTAAAAGAGGAATAAAATTAGGTAGTGCTATATATGGAAAAATTGAATAGTGAAAGGATTTGAGATAAAAGAAAATAATTTGAGAACCTGGTTGTTGTAGAGAGAATTCTTGGGCATGGATTATAAGTGTTCATCGAAACTCCAGTAACAGGAATATGGTGTTACTAAAAGTAATTTTGGGAAAAAAAATATCAATACTGTTCATTTTAAAAGTATACTGACTTTGGAGGTCTTCAAAACATACATTCAAGCAGACGAGTCCCTGTCATAAATTTAGGTTCAAGTTCTTTTGAAGGATTTCAACCATTACTTTGCTTTACTGAGAACAAGTGCACTAGATGGTAAGAACTTTTGAAGAAAGTGGAATGAAGAGTAATTTATTGACTGATTGATATAACTTTGTGAGTGACATTGTTTTACTCTAGCAATTGCAGAATGGTGAACATGTCAAAGGTGACAAAATTCATCTTATCTATTTCCACCTCTCAACAAAGACTTTCCAGGCAAATGGTTGCCAGGCAACCAGAGAGAACCTAATGGCAAGTGACATTGTAGAAAACAATTTATAGTGATGGGAAGCACCTTGTCTATGTGATGTTCGTTTTTTTTTCCTAAACACAGCTATGGACTTAAAGACATCTCTTAGCTAGGGCTGTCAAGTGATTTAAAAAAATATTCCTGATTAATCACAGTTTAATTGCACTGTTAAACAATAATAGAATACTATTTAAATATTTTTGGATGTTTTCCATATATTGATTTCAATTATAACATAGAATACAAAGTGTACAGTGCTCACTTTACATTATTATTTGTTATTACAAATATTTGCAATGTAAAAAATAAACAAAAGTAGTATTTCAGTTGTATGGCAGTCTCTTTATATGAAAGCTGAACTTACAAATGTAGAATTATTTTTTTTACATAACTGCACTCAAAAATAATACAATATAAAACTTTAAGAGCTTACACATCTACTCAGTCCTTGCCATAGATATGGACTTGGATGAGGTGAATTGAACAATACTATTTCTTTTATCTTTTTTATAGAGCAAATATTTGTGAGAATTGTACATTTTATATTCTGTGTTACATTTGAAATCCATATATTTCAAAATTTAGAAAAAATACTCATAATAAATTTAAATTGGTATTCTGTTATTGTTTAACAGTGCAATTAAAACTGCTATTAATTGCAGTGGTTATTTTTAATTGTTTGACAGCACTATTAGAAAGACATTTAGTATCAGAAAGAGAATTTCTAGAACGAGGGAAAGGAAGGAGAGCAAATTGAACACTTCATTTTACCGTTCAGTAATCTTTAAGGTTATTCCTGCCTTTGCAACAAATAATTGCAAGCACACACGATGGGAGAGAGCAAAGAACAGGAAGGAAAACTCCTCCCTCACTAATGCTTGCTTCATCTAGGTACAGCAGTCTGGATAGCTGAAGTAGACAAGTCAGTCACGATGAGGTGTGTGACAGGTTGGACCCCCTTTCTGGGGTGCCAACTGATGTACTGGGATTTCACTGAGCCTCTCTTGCTCAACCAGCCAGGGTTCCCTCTCCCTGCTTTGCTGAATTAGGCTCTCCAGCCTCTTACAGCGCGCGCGCGCACACACACTGCAGTCACAGACTGAAGTCAGCTCTGTGTGAGAGAACTCCTCCCAGCACTCACGTGCACGTCCCTTTTGAATACTGTCTTACAAAAGAATACTGTCTTGCACTGTATAGAAAAATCTGCACCGAGCAAGCTCATAAAAATCCATCCTCTTCTTCCTCAATGTGATGAGAGATGTGTGTGACTTCTTTCCCCCCCATTAGAAATTGTATAAACTGGGTTTTATTATAAACAAGAAACGAGTTTATTAACTACAGAAGGTGAATACTAAGTGGTTAGAGAGACAGCAACAGAACAAAGCAGATTATTTTAGTAAATAAACAAAAACCACAGACACTGGATAAGTAAGATACAAATTAACAAATTCTCACCCTGAGTGATTAACAGGCTGGCAGATTCTCAAGGCACAAGTTGCTTTGGCTTTCCCAGGTTTTCATACACAAGCTAAAGATCTTAGCCTGGCACAGTCACTTTTCACAGTTCAATCTTTGTTCCTCAGGTGTTTTTCAGGTGTGTTGTTGAAGGGAGAGTGAGGATCCCTCATGTTGTCATTGTCCCTCTCTTATATGTTCCCCCCACTTGCTGGAAAGCTTTTTTTGCTGTGACTTGTGTCAAACAGTTCCCATTGTGTAGAGCTATCTCTAAGAGGTTTCTATTGTACACAGTTCCCAGGGTAATCCTTATGCTTGTGAGCATTTCTTCGGTCAGCCGCTAACTATGTTTGGCATTATCCAACATAGCATATTTGAAATACAGAGACATGGTCAATATTCCCAGCTTCAGATACAAAAATTATATATGTATATAAATTGGATAAACACATTCAGTAAATTTTAACCTTTCCAACAATATCTTACAAGACCCATCTTGCATAAAGTACACCTCTACCTCAATATAACAGTGTCTTTGGGAGCCACAAAATCTTACCGTGTTATAGGTGAAACTGTGTTACGTTGAACTTACTTTGATCCACCGGCGAGTGCAAGCCCGTCCTCCCAGAGCACTGCTTTAGCGCATTATATCCAAATTTGTGTTATATCAAGGTAGCAGTGTACATAATAGTTATATCATATTCATATCATAACCATATTTCCATAAAAATATGGCATGTAATGTCACAAGGTGCACTTCAATCTTTGGAATTTGTATAGTGGCATACTTCTCTGGTCTGAGATGACATCTGGTTGGCATACTCTGATCTTCTCCATTTAGTGATTTCTAGGGCTGTAGATTAATCGCAGTTAACCCATGTGATTAACTCAAAACAATCGCAATTAAAAAAAATTAATCACGATTAATCGCAGTTTTAATTGCACTGTTAAACAATAGTATACCAATTGAAATTTATTAAATATTTTTGATGTTTTTCTACATTTTCATAGACTCTAGGACTGGAAGGGACCTCGAGAGGTCATCGAGTCCAGTCCCCTGCTCTCATGGCAGGACCAAATACTGTCTAGACCATCCCTGATAGACATTTATCTAACCTACTCTTAAATAACTCCAGAGATGGAGATTCCACAACCTCCCTAGGCCAATTTATCCAGTATTTAACTACCTGACAGTAGGAACTTTTTCCTAATGTCCAACCTAAATCTCCCTTGCTGCAGTTTAAGCCCATTGCTTCTTGTTCTATCATTAGAGGCTAAGTGTGGAACAAGTTTTCTTCCTCCTCCTTATGACACCCTTTAGATACCTGAAAACTGCTTTCATGTTACCCTCTCAGTCTTCTCTTCTAAACTAAATAAACGCATATTCTTTCAGCCTTCCTTCATAGGTCATTCTCAAGACCTTTAATCATTCTTGTTGCTTTCTCTGGACCCTCTCCAATTTCTCCACATCTTTCTTGAAATGCGGTGCCCAGAACTTGGAACAATATCCTGAGGCCTAACCAGCACAGAGTAGAGCAGAAGAATGACTTCTCGTGTCTTGTACAGACACCTGTTAATGCATCCCAGAATCATGGGCTTTTTTTGTCACAGTATCACACTGTTGACTCATTATTTAGCTTGTGTGGTCCACTATGACCCTAGATCTCTTTCTCCCATACTCCTCCCTAGCAGTCTCTTCCCATTCTGTATGTGGAACTGATTGTTCCTCCTAAGTAGATGCACTTTGATTTGTCTTTGTTGAAATTCATCTGGTTTACCTCAGACCATTTCTCCAATTTGTGCCAGGTCATTTTGAATTTTGACCCTGTCCTCCAAAGCATTGCAATCGTCTCCAGTTGGTATCGTCCGCAAACTTAATAAGCGTACTTTCTTACCAACATCTGAGTCGTCGGATGAAGATATTGAACAGAGCAGTCCAAAACAGACCCTGCGGAACCCACTTGTTATACACTGTTCCAGCAGTATTGGAGCCATTAATAACTACTCTCTGAGTACGGTTATTCAGCCAGTATGCACCCACCTTATAGGCCCATCTAAATTGTATTTGCCTAGTTTATCGAGAAGGATATCATGCAAGCGCTATCAAATGCCTTACTAAAGTCTAGGTATACCAACTCCCACGCTTCTCCCTTATCCACAGAACTCGTTATCCTATCAAAGAAAAGTATGCAGATTGGTTTGACATGATTGTCTTTTGACAAATCTTACTGACTACTCCCTATCCCTTACCACCTTCCAAATGTTTGCGATGATTTCTTTAATTACTTGCTCCATTATCTCCCTGGCACAAGTTAAACTAACTGGTCCTGTAGTTTCCTGGTTGTTATTTCCCTTTTTATAGATGGGCACTATATTTGCCTTTCCCTAGTCTTCTGGAATCTCTCCCGTCTCCATGATTCCAAAGATAATAGCTAGAGGCTCAGATACCTCTCTATTAAAACTCCTTGAGTTTCTAGGATGCATTTCATTGGGCCCCCAGTGACTTGCAGGTATATAACTTTTCAAGTGGATTTTTAACTTGCTCTTTTTTTATTTTATTCTTCTAAACCTACTCCTCTCCCATAAAGCTTCACTTTGTTGCATTCCTTCGACTTTCAGATGTAAAGATGAACAAGAGTCAGTGATCTCTGCATTCCAAGTTCCTGATTACTGTTCTCCTCCTATGAGCAGTGGGACCGTCCCTGGTCTTCTCTTGTTCTAATGTTTGAGAAAAGTCTTCTTGTTTCCCTTTATTCCATCTAGTTTGAGCTTTTGTACCTTTGCCTTTCTGATCTGTGTCCCCGATTTCCCGGTTATTTGTCCTATATTCATCTTTGTAATGTTCCTAGTTCATTTTTATATGACTCCTTTTATTTTTGAAGGTCCTGCAAATTCGTGGTTAAGCGCAGGTGGTCTTTGTTACTCTATCTTCTGCATCGAATAGCTTGTTTTGGGCCCTTGCTTATACGTCCCTTTGAAACACTGCCAGTCTCCTCAGTTCGTTTTTCCCTCGTCTTGATTTCCATGGGACCTTACTCCGCTCTCTGAGCTTACAATCCACTTCCTGGAAATCCATTTGTACTCTATTTTGGTACTCTCTTCTCCCTGTTCTTGAATTGCAAATCTTTTGATTATGGATCACATTTCACCAAGTCTCCTTTTACTTCCAATTTAATGAGTTCTCCTGTGTTAAAATCAGGTCTGAGACAGCTTCCCCCAGTAGCTTATTTCAACCTTCTGAAATAAAAAGTTGCTTGCAATGCAGCCAGGAACTTATTGGAAGTCTGTGCCCCGGTGTTATTTCAACATATATCGGATAGTTGTAAGTCCCCCTCCACCAATCTTGGCTTGGATGATTTGTGTTTAGTTTTTTTTTTTAAAAAAGTCATCCACTCTTCAACCTGGTTAGGTGGCCTTGTAGTAGACTTCTAAGCAGACATCACCTTGTTTTTTACCTCTCTATCCTAACCAGAGATTTCACACTTTCCATCTCTATGTCCCTCTCACCTCGTCCAGTGTGTACATTTTTTATTAAGGGAACACCCTTTCCTTTTTCCCTGTCTAATCCTTCCTGGAAGCAAACTAGTACCGCTTCCACACCAAATTCAATATGGTATTATCCCACAAGTCTTCAGTTGCGCACGTTTAGTTGTATTTAATTTTATTATTCACGCATTGTTCTATTCTGCTTATACCTACTTTCCCATTTTGTATATTAGCATCTATAGATACTGGTTTGATCTTTGCCTTCCAGTTTTCCCTTGACCTCCTTTCTCTCTCCTTATAGCGCACGCTCTCTCTTGTTTCCGACCCATCTCCAGGTCTTCATGTTCCCCAACTACTGTGGGCTTTGCTTATGCCTTCCTGTCAAACTAGTTTAAAGCCCTCCTCACTAGGTTAGCAGCTGTGTGCAAATAGGGTCTTTCCCTCCTCGAAAGGTGAAGCCACTCTCACTGCAGTCCTTTCTCGAAATAGCATCCGTGATCAAGGAGCCAAGCCCTCCTGGCGACACATCTTCACTGCCAGGCTATTCAGCTCCATGATGCATCTGTCTCTGCCCGGGCCCTACCTGGACAGGAAGAATCGAAGAGTATACACCCCTGTACTCCAGAGCCCTGTAGTCACTCTTGATCCATCGTGCGTCACACCTCACAGTATCATTTGTGCCCACATGGATGCAGATAGCATGGGGTAGTAGTCAGAAGGCCGGATAATCCTCAACATGCTTCCTAACATTCGGTGAACGGGCTCCTTGGCAGGCAGCATAACTCCGAGATGAAATGTCTTGGACCACCACTACTCAGATATATTGATTTCTGTTACACACAGAATACAAAGTGTACATACTCACTCTTATATTATTTTTATTACAATATTTGCAACTGTAAAATGATAAACAAAGAAATATTTCATGTCACCTCATCAAGTACTAAGTGCAATCTCTTTATTGTGAAGTGCAATTTACATATGTAGATTTTTTGTTGTTGTTGCATAACTGCACTCAAAAACAAAACAATGAAAACTTTAGAGACTTACCAATCCACTCAGTCCTACTTCTTGTCAGCCAGTTTTAAGACAGCAAGTTTGTTTACGTTTGCAGGAAATAATGCTGCCCGTTTCTTATTTACAGTTTCACCTGAAAATGAGAACAGGTGTTCGCATGGGACTTTTGTAATTGACATTGCAAGGGTATTACATGGTCAGATATGACAACATTCGTATGCCCCTTTATGCTTTGGCCTCCATCATCGAGACATGCTTCCATTGCTGATGATGCTCATTTAAATAAAACAATGCGTTAATTATATTTATGACTGACCTCCTTTGGAAGAATTGTATGTCTCTGGCTCTATTTTCACTTTACCATATATTTTATGTTATTATCAGTCTCGGATGATGGACTCAACACATGTTGTGTTTTAAGAAACTTTACTTGCAGATTTGATAAAATGCAAGAAGGTACCAATGTGAAGATTTCTAAAGATAGCTACAGTGCTCGACCCAAGGCTTAAGAATTTGAAGTGCTGTCCAAATCTAAGTAGGGTGAGGTGTGGAGCATGCTTTCAGAGATCTTAAAGAGCAACATTCCGATCGGAATTACGAACCTGAAACCACAACAAAGAAAATCAACCTTCTGTTGGTGGCATTGAGTCAGTGTTGATGAAAATGAACATGGATTGGTCTGCACTGCTTTTGATCATTAGTAGCAGAACCTATCATCAGCATGAACACTTCTCTGGAATGGTGGTTGAAGCATGAAGGGACATATGAATCTTTAGCGCATCTGGCATGTAAATATCTTGCAGCGCTGTTCTCGCTTTTGGGTAACATTTTGAACAAGAAGCAGGCAGCATTGTCTCCTGCAAATGTAAACAAACTTGTTTGTCTGAGCAATTGGCTGACCATGAAGTAGGACTGAGTGGACTCATAGGCTCTGAAGTTTTACATTGTTTTATTTTTGAATGCAGTTATTTTTTGGTACATAATTCTACATTTGTAAGTTCAACTTTCATGATAAAGAGATTGCACTACTGTACTTGTATTAGGTGAATTTAGCAATACTATTTCTATTGTCTTTTATAGCTTAAATATTTGTAATTAAAAATAAAGTGAGCATTGTTCCCTTTGTATTCTGGGTTGTAATTGAAATTAATATATTTGAAAATGTAGAAAATATCCACAAATATTTAAATAAATGGTGTTATATTATTTACAGTGCGATTAATTTTTAAAATCGCGTGACAGCCGTAATGATTTCTCATGTGGCACAAGACTGCACATGCTGTTTTAGCCTATCATTCTGGTTGTGGAGATGGTGGTATGAAAATGAATTAATTCCAGCGCTGGTCAAGCTTATAATCAATTAGGCAGAAGATGAAAAGGATAAGAAAGAAGGGAAAAAATAAAATGGAGATGAAGAGATGCGTGGGGTTTGAGGATTATTAAGAATCTTAAATCTTCAATCCTACAGATAGGTTAGCTCCTAAGCAATCTGATTGTCAAGGACTCATTGGTCTGTGGGCTGGTTATCCTGGAGAATTCCATGTCTGCTGGCAAGTATGAATTGGTAATACCCCCCAGATCTGAATATTTAGAGGGCCTTCGAGGGATGTCCCCTTTAAAATGTCCAGAAAATTTCAGTGTCCATCAAATGGTCTAGTCAAGACAATTTCTTGTGCCCCAAGTGGAGGCATTTCTTTCCATTCAAAGGAAGTTCTGGTCCATCACTACGCTGAGTTTATATGAGGATGCTTTGTCATCCCATTTAATCTTAAATAAACTCAGTTTAGTTTCTTTAATTTCATTTTGTACTTGTATTTATCAGCAATTTTATGAGACTTTATAGGTCAAGATGACTTTGTGTCACATTTTATTCACTTTGACTCAGCAAAGGTGCTTAAAGTCTAGCAAAACTTTTAAAAAAACACAGAATTATAGATTCCAACACCTCTCCTGATTCCAAAAACAGTTTCCACCTGAACGTCTGCAATGCTTTAGTTTTGAGAAAAAGGAGAACCAAAGTCTGAAGGAAAAAGTGGACTTGAACCAAAAGGTACCATTTCTGACTGACATTTTGCTATTCACTTCCTGCTCTGAGGTTGCTTGCTTTCATCAGACTGAGGTCTTTGTGTGTAGCATATAATGAACTAAATGGATTTTTTTAAAAAAAGGCTATAATGTGTGTCTCCCAAAGTCTTTGTTTTAGGTAATCGTGTGAATAGCAGCACATGATGTACAATTCCTTGTAATCTCCGCTTTTCTGTACACTATTAGAGGGGGCAATTTAATTTAATTAGTTCTTAATTTTCAGTATTTTGTATTAACAGTTATTTTGAACAGTTTTCTCTTGTTCATGTTTCAGGGAAATTGCAATAGTTTGATACTTGTATGAGCTATTAAGCTACCAACCATGAGTTTGGTTAAAAAATAAATAAGAATAAAATCCTTTTATAGGCTGATACTCAATCAGAAAAAAATCAAGGAGTGAAATGTTCTGTCGGGAGAGGAATCAAAACATAGTTTGAAAAACTCGCTGTGTTTTGGGTCGGTATTGATCCAAATGTACATTTATTAATTTTTTTAAATATAAAAACTTTCCCTGCAACCCTTTTTTGCTATGTAAGTCACTGAGTTACAGCTGAAAGTGGAGATACTGTACTGTGGAAACTTAAATGCTGAGCTCTTGTCCTATGATGATTGCCTAGTTTCTCTACTTCAGCATGTAACAAAGTGCAGTCACTCAGTGGTGCTGGAACTAGCGGTGCTGCCACACCCCCTGGCTTGAAGTAGTAATAACAAACGCAAATACATGGTTTCCATCAGTAGCACCCCTCCTATAAAAATTGTTCCAGCACCCCTGCAGTTGGCTAAACCAGTGCTTTTCAAACTTTTTTTTCTGGTGACCCAGTTGAAAAAAATTGTTGATGCCCGCGACCCGCTGGGGCAGAGGGTTGGGGTGCAGGGGTGAGGGCTGTGGGGTGGAGCCAGGAATGAGGGGTGCAGGGTGTGGGACAGGGTTCTGGGGTGAGGCAGGGCTTTGAGGTGTGGGAGGGGGTCAGAGCTCTGGGCTGGGGATGCAGGCTCCAGGGTAGGGCTGGGGATGAGGGATTTGGGGTGCAGGAGGGGGCTTCAGGTTTTGGGGGGGTTGGGGCAGCAGATTGGGGTGAAGGAAGGGGTTAGGGCTCTAGGCTGAGTGTGCAGGCTCCAGAGTGGGGCCGGGGATGAAGGGTTTGGGGTGCAGGAGGGGGGTATGTGCGGGATTGGGGGGGTCTCGAGGGCTGTGGGCAGAGGAGTTGGGGCACTGGCCTTTCCTCGAGGGCTAGCTCTCTTGGCTCACGCGGTGAAGTGCGGTGTTGTAGAGGACAGGCTTCCTGTGCCTGTCTGGCTCACCGTGGCTCTGTGCTGTGCCCCCAAAGCGGCCATCAGCAGGTTCCGGCTCCTAAACGGAGTGCGCGCAAGCAGCTCCATTGCGTCTCACTGCAGGACTCTCCCCACCTCCCATTGGCCAGGATCCAGTGCCTGGGGCAGGGGCAGTGCGTTGAGCCCTGTGGACTATCCCCTCCCCCGAACCTGAGCAGGACCTGCTGCTGGCCACTTCTGGGGCACAGCGCGGTGTCAGAACAGGTAGCAATTAGCCTGCCTTAGCCGAGCAGCACTGCCAACGGGACTTTTAATGGCACAGTCATCAGTGCTGACCAGAGCCACTGCAATCCAGTGCCTTGCATTCTGCAACCCAGTACTGAGTCGCAACCCGCCGTTTGAAAACCACTGGCCTAAACTACAAAATGCTGCAAATGTATAGAATTAGAGTGTATCTGGTGGTACAAGGGAGACTACATTGAGTAGTTTATCATACAAACCTGATATTAGGGTACTTGTGATGAAAATGTTAACCCACCAATTTTACAACCAGCTATAAACAACTGGTTTTGGAGAACCAATCTTTTATACACACACCAATAAATCTGTGATGCTTTCTGTTCATTAGAGGTTGCCAATTTAGACAGGTGGGTTTTCACTTGTACCCTAGTGATTTATTTGTGAAATTCCTAGAGCTGGGCAAGCCCCACAGCTTTAGTGAAAGCTGTACACTAAAGTAAATGATTTGTCTTATATAATAATGCAAACCATAGGAAAATATAGAGGGAGAGCAGGGGAAGAATATGCTTTCTGTTGCTGGGAAGTCACTGAATGTTTAGAAGAAATGATTTATGTAGAGGATTTTTCCCTGTCTTCCTCTTCACAAATTACCCTCAAACAGGCAAATTCATTAAACTTTGGCACCTTTGTTAAGCTCTCATTTGGTCTGTTTTGTATTTCTACCTTCAGGCAACATATTTCTGTAGGTTCACAGGTTGAAATTTTCTGACAAGCTATCACTGATCAGGAAGGAAGGAAATAAAAGAATACAAATGTGTTATATATTTTACAATGATTGTCTATATATGTGCACAATTTCATTAGTGGCATTCCCCTTCTGTCCTGTTAGTAGCAAAAATAAATAGTCTGCAGATGAATTACCTGACATTCTGACATGAGAATGGGTCTTGTTTCTCTGTATGGAAAATTTCTGTCTCCAAAAGACCATTCACTCACTGTGAGCTCAGAACTGGTAGTTTGCCTACATAAGGGCCCAACCTCGCAAACGTTAAAACATATGGGTAACTTTACTAGAATGAATAGTTCCGCATGTCGTCAGTGGGACCACTCATAGCAAAGCTACTCCTATGTGTGTATGTTTCAGGTTCAGGCTCAAAGACATTTGAAATATCCAGGTAGTAGGAGTTAGCACAAATGTTTCTGCAAGTGTCAATTAGGAGTTCCTCAGATATGTTCCTCTTATGAATTTAAACCTCATAGGGTACTAGGAAATATCACAAGAGTCATAAGGTCTTTATCCTCCTTGGTAGGAAAGGATTAGGGTGACCAGAGGTCCCGATTTTTTCGTTTTTTTCCTCTATAGGCTCCTATTACCCCCCACCTCATCCCGATTTTTCACACATACTGTCTGGTCACCCTAGAAGGGAAGGTTTCTGGCCCCTCTAAACTATCCTCAGAGAGAGCAAGATGTTTTACTCTAAAGTACATTGATTTTTCAAAATGTTTAGCCAAAAAAACAAATCTATCTTGACACATGCATCTAAATGTGTTCCCATGAGGCAGAAAGGTTGAAAAATCTTGACCAACACACAACAATACTGAAAAAATTCCTGAGGAATTTTTTGCACTTCCTGGTGCCACATATCCATTCTTAAAATAACTCTAGTTTATATAAATTATTCAAAGCTAGGCTCAAGATGGGGCGGTCATGCTAAATTAAATTTCACATAGGGAAAATGCTATATAGCCTTTGGTGATTTTCTCTGAAAGATCCTGTTGAATGTAATGTGGATAAGAATAAAGAGATTACCTAGAGCAGTGATTCTCAAACTTTTTTATTGGTGATCCCTTTCACACAGCAAGCCTATGAATGCGACCCTCACCTTATACATTAAAAACACATCTTAAAATATATTTAACACTTATAAATGCTGGAGGCAAAGCGGGGTTTGGGGCTGGAGGCTGACAGCTCATGGCCCCCTGCGTAATAACCTGAGGGGTCACGACCCCCAGTTTGAGACCGCCTGACTTAGAGCTATAGTGAAGTAGGTCAGAGATCAGTTGAAGGAGGCAAATGACATGTTGAAGGAAAGATTGTTTTTTAAAAAAAATAATCATACCGTTTAACCTTACTGTGAGCATCCATCTTATGCTACTCATCAGGAGCTGCCCTCTCTCATTGAAAATAATTTGCATTCAGTTTAGTTTTTATTAATATCTTCATTTATTTGTGATGCATGCCCAGAGACCCCAAACAAAGCTGGGGCCTTGTTGTGCGAGGCTCTGTACAGACCCACACTATGAGCCCCTCATCCTGCCTGAGAATTTGCAGTCTAAGAGTCAGATTGAGTGTCACTGTATGTGCCTATACAGGAGAACAAGGGACCATAAGGTGCACTCCTGGTCCCCTGAGCAGACTACCCATTTTGTGGGCCATAACACAATGGGGAGAGCAGTTCCACAGGGCTGGTACTACTCCCTCCTGGACAGGTGAGACGTGGGTGGGCAACAGTGAGGAGTAATTGGAGACTGGATTCCACATCCTCCCATTTACTGGATAGCACAACCAAGTTAGTAGGGAGTGGGATGCAATCTGAATCAGGTATAGGCTGGGGCAGATTACTTAGGAGCATAGGAATTGCCAGACTGTATTAAGTCCAAGATCCATCTAGCCCAGTGTCTCTGACAGTGGTCAGCAGCAAATGGTTCAGAGGGCTAAAAACCTTGCAGTAGATAGGTGTGGGATAATCGGCCCCCTGTATTAGGTCTCATCTGATCTATAATAGTTAAAGATTGGTTTAACTCCAGGAGAATGAGGTCAAATACCCCTTTCAAATTATTTGTAGCCATTTTATAGAGTTAACTATATATTCTTGATATCTGTATAAATATCCAATCCCTGGTGTGGATTTTTTGGTTTGTTTGGGTTTTTTGCCTGGCATATCCTCAGAGTTCAGACTCCTACATACATCTGCTATTGACATTCTTAGAGCGATCTGATTCAGATTAATTTTGCACGGAGCTAATTCACTATTTCTTGGCATGAAGAAAAATTGAGATTTCTTGCACATCTAATCTCTGAAGGCATGTTGCTTAATCGGTTTGGAGTGGATTTGGATTTTATGGCACTTGTCTTGGTTGTCACTTGCTTTTAGTATCCTTTAGTTTCAAAACATTTTTATTATTATTGAAAAATAACTACTGTAAATTTCAATGGCTGAGAAATTCTATTGGACAATTTCTGCTCTGTTAACACAAGTATAAAATTATTAAAATAAAAGTGGTGTGATTTAGCAGAATCTGCCCAATGCTTATAATATTGTAACCACAGCAGAGGCCAGATTTTGTTACCCTTACTCACTGAGTAGTACCTGCCTTAGTGAGTAAGCCTATTGATCGTTATAGTTCTGCTTGTGGAGTAAATTTCCACTCAGCATGAGTAAGAGTGGCAGACTGTCTCCGTGATAGTGTTCATCATATTTCAGCAGAAATTCAACTTTCATTGTAAAGAAACCTGTCAACTTTTCTCTTTTAATATTGACATAGGGCAGGAAATGCTTCTAAAATAATTGGTATTTCGTTCGTTAAACAGAGTTTTTCTTGGACGTGTTCCTCTGTGAGATCCATGGCTTATTTAGTTCCCCCATCTTGTTCAACTTTATGTCAAGAAATACACAAATGTAATCACTCAAACATGGGAACAGAACTTTTTTACTTGACTGTAACTTTATATAAAATGTGTGTACATGCAGCTTGAAAAGTAAATCATTGCAATTAAAACAAAGGTACTAAATTGTTTGCTAATTGCAGGGTGTAAATCTTGTGATAGATGAAATAGATTTTGAGTGAACAATTGTGAATGCTTTTATACTCCATAATGCTTGGATGTGGTTCATATAATTGCATATATAAAATATGATGCTGTACTTTACTTTTCCAACCAGTTGCTGAAAGTTGAAGATTTATTTGTGAATTGGTTATTTTTATGACTTCAGTAGCCCAGGGTAAATTATTAGAAGATAGATTACCACCTAAAAAAGGTGATATTTGTATGCATGTGTGTAAAGGTTAAATCCTTCTTAGTTGGAGTATTGAAAATTGCAACATTATTTATTTCCAATAGCACTCACGGTGGGTTGCCCTGTGGAACTCGGGTTTTCAAATTGTATTAAATAAACAAAAAAACCGATCCACAGATGAACAAGTATGCTTGATGTGTGTTAATGGCTAAAATCCCTCTAATTTAGACACAGTTTATGTATCTGTCACAGCTCTAGGTTTTTGTCACGTATGAACCTCAGACTTTTCGGAGGTTCGGTCTTGATTTGTATTCAGATATTTATCCAGGTTGCTTGAGTCAACAAAATTAGGCTGACTAGCTTTCTCGTGAGTTTTCCAATACTTCCCACTTCTATTCACTTCTGGCTGGAAATATGGCATGAACATCCTTTCTGGTGGCATTTCATCACTTTCACTTTGGATCTCACTTCTGAATCGGGAAGTATTGAGGCATATGTGGATATGAAAAATACTAAAAGTTGATCAAGAAAGGTTTAAGTTTCCATCATTCAGTATCCATTTTACAGAGAAGATATTCTTGTTCGCTTGTTGTGCTACATATCATAATCATTCAAAATATCAGCAGGAGGAGACAGGCTATGTAGAAAAGTAAGCAAGCCTAAACATATCTTGTGTGTAAAATAGACACACAGCTGAGGAGTCGCTGGTGCCCACTAAGAAGAGAAAGCCGGTGAGGGGTGTAAGTGGACAGGCTGGGCTACAGCCCTCAGCTGCTCTGTCGACTCCTGCACCGCAGAGAGGGCGGTCGAGTCTGGACCGGCCTAGATCCCTGGACCTCAGCGGAGACTTGCGCTTCCCTTCGACATCGGAGGCATTCGAGGGGGCCTCAGACTTGATGGGACTCCCTGCACCGTAGGGAGTTACCTACCGCAGCCTGTCCCCTAGTACAATTGAGGGGCAAGCCGGCCATGCTGTCGCCTCCTTCCCCGCATCGCACTGCTAAGGCGGCACCGGACCAGATAAGAGGCTCCCCACTGCCTCAGCACCATTCTCCAACCTCACCGGGTGCCGCTCCCCCCAGGTCCTCATACTCAGAGACTTCAGACTCAGAGGCAGACTCTTACCACTCCAGCTGGTCGCAGAGCTGGAGATTGATTTCGGGGGTGTGCCACCAGCGTTACCCACAGTGGCAGCAGCAATGGCATCTGCCCTCACAGTGGCCGTTTTGGACCCCCTGGGCCTACCACCAGTCGGTGGACCAGGCATTTGGTCCTCAATTAAGGTCGGCCTCGATCTCCTCGGCGTCGGTGGCCCCGGTGCGGCTGCCTCCTCCATTGGCATCGTCGCCGGGCAGGGGTGTGCCACATCCAAGTTCAGCACCCCCTAGCCGGGCAGCGGCTCTGGCAGCGGCTACTGTTCGGGCTCAGCAGGCACCACCCGATACGCCAACCCGCTCACTGGCGACCCCGGTACCGGTTGTAGTGCTGCATTTAGAACTGGAACCGGCCCCGCAACCACAGTACTGTGTGCTGCAGGACCCCAAAGGACTGCATGCACTGGAGGAAGGGCCGATCCGTGTAATTTCCTCAAATTCCTCCCCGGACGAAGCGGTCTTGGGCACAGCTGCGGCACCGGCCTTAAGGACACCCGAATCCTCCAACAACTGCTCCAGCGAGCAGTTCAGAGCCTTGCAATCCAAGCTGAGGAAATTGAGGTGGACGCGGACCCTGTAGTAAATGTCCTGGCTCCCTCAGGGCCATCCAAGGTGGCTCTCCCGCTGATAAAGATCATAGCGGATACGTCTCGCACCTTATGGCAAACGCCAGCCTCGCTGGCCCCTACTGCCAAGAGAATGGAACGGCGCTATTTCATCCCCTCTAAAGGACACGAACACTTGTACACCCACCCCACTCTGGACTCCTTGGTGATGGATGCGGCCAACCAACGGGAGCGTCAGGGGTTTCAGGGGTCAACACCAAAGAGCAGAGACGCTAAAAGACTCGACCTCTTTGGCAGAAAAGTGTACTCCACTGCAATCCTACAACTCCGCATTGCCAATCAACAGGCAATTGTAAGTCAATATGGTCATAACACGTGTTCAGCCATGTTGAAGTTTCCTGGGGAAGGAGCTCCATACTCAAAGTCAGAGTTTTCGGCCCTGGTGGAGGAGGGAAAGCTGATCTCCCGAGCCTCTCTCCAGGCTGCCCTAGATGCGACGGACTCAGCCTTGTGCACCCTGGCCATGGGCCTGGTCATGCGACAGAGAACCTGGCTCCAGGTCTTGGGCCTGCCCTATGAGGTCCAGCAGACCATTCAAGACCTCCCCTTTGAGGGGCAGATGTTGTTTTCAGAAAAGATGGACAAGCGTCTGCATAGCCTAAAGGACTCGCGGGCCATGCTTCGCTCACTGGGCTTGTATATCCCTGCGACCCAGCGCAGGCAGTTTAGGCCGCAGACGGCCCCACGCCTCTACCAGCCTTAGGCTCGCCAGGAGCTGTGGCGCAGGTGGGACAGAAATGGTAGGAGGCGTCACCAACGCCACCCCTCCAGCCAGGTGTCCGGTCAAGTCGAGATGACCATCGGGGCCTAGACCCCCTATTTGATGGTTCGGTCGAGGGCGACCTACCTATCGAGACTCTGAATCCTTCTACCCTTACCTTTTGGGTCACGTCTGTCCCCCTTGTACCGTGCCTGGTCCCGAATCACGTCGGACAGATAAGTGCTCTGCACGGTAGAGAGGGGATATTCTTTCCAGTTCTCGTCTCTCCCACCCCACCAGCCCCTCTCCCCATCCCTCTTCAGGGACCCATCTCACAAGCAACTTCTAAGTCAAGAAGTGAAGTCCCTCATGGAGGCAGGGGCGGTGTAGGAGGTCCCTCGGGAGCTCAGGGGCAAAGGCTTCTACTCCCGGTAGTTCCTAATACCGAAGGTGAAAGGGGGCCTGAGACTCATTCTAGACTTGCAGCGACTGAACAAGTTTGTACGAAAGCGCAAGTTCCGCATGGTCTCCCTGTCCTTGGTTATTCCCTCCCTGGATCCAGCAGATTGGTATGCCACCCTCGACTTAAAGGACGCTTATTTCCACATTGCCATAATTCCCCGACACCGTCGATACCTCAGGTTTGTCGTGGCCGATGCTCATCTGCAGTTCATGGTGCTCCCATTTGGCCTGTCAGCTGCTCCAAGGGTATTCACGAAGTGCATGGCAGTCGTGGATGCCCCGCCTGCGCAGGCACGCTGCCAAGTATTCCCCTACCTGGACGACTGGCTCATAAAGGGCTGCTCCAAGGAGCAAGTGGAGATCCAGGTGTTGTTCATCAGGCGAACCTTTCTCAATCTCGGCCTCCTCTTGAACGAAGCCAAGTCCACCCTGTCTCCGATGCAACGAATAGAGTTCATAGGAGCAGTTCTGGACTCCACCCACGCCGGAGCATACTTGCTGGAATCCAGGTTCCATGTGATTTTCCAGCTCATCCTCGGACTGCACCACACCCTGATTACCACGGCGCGAGTCTGCCTCCGGCTGTTGGGTCACATGGAGGTGTGCACCTATGTGGTAAACCATGCCAGACTCCGGCTTCGCCCGCTACAGTCCTGGTTAGCGATAGTATATTACCTGGCCAGGGACCCCTTGGACTCAGTGGTGTCCATTCCCCACTTGGTGCTAAGCTTGCTGCAGTGGTGGCTCGACCCACAGAAAGTGTGCGTGGGTGTCTCCTTTGCTGCCCCTCAACCTTCCCTCTCCCTGGTAATGGATGCCTCGGATCGGGGTTGGGGAGCGCATCTGGGACACCTCAGGACACAGGGCTTGTGGTTGCCGGAGGACCTCAAGTTGCATATCAGTGTCAGGGAGCTGAGAGCAGTTCACCTGGCTTGTTTGACCTTCCGGTCCCACCTGGCCGGCAGATGTGTTTCAGTCCTCTTGAACAACATGTCGGCAGTCTTCTATATCAACAAACGGGGGCGCACGTTCCTCTCCCTTGTGCAGGGAAGCCCTCGCGCTGTGGTATTTCTGCGTCCACAATGCGACTCACATGACAGCGTTCTACCTTCCGGGGGAGCAGAATGGTTTGGCAGACACCTTCAGTCGCTCGTTCCGGGGTCACGAGTGGTCCCTCCGCTGGGATGTGGTGTAGTAAGTAAAGGCCCTGATAAAGGCCCAGTTTGAGGCCTGAGGCTCAATTTTCCAGCTCTGGGGCTTTCCCTGGTTAGACCTGTTCACCTCAAGGGAAAATAGAAAGTGCCAACGGTTCTGCTCCCTCTTGGGCCGCAGTCAGGGGTCTCTGTCAGACGCCTTCCTACAGTCTTGGGGCATCGGTCTGCTCTACACCTTTCCTCCGATCCCCCTGATACACAGGGTGATTTTTGAAGATTTGCAGGGACCACCCACGGGTAATCCTGATAGCTCCGGTGTGGCCGTGCCATCATTGGTACATGTAACTCCTGCACCTGTCCATTCAGGCACCCCTGCCCTGCCCCTGCTCCCGGACCTGATCATGCAGGACCAGGGCTCCCTCCGCCACCCGAACCTGGAGTCCCTTCACCTTACAGCATGGATGCTCCATGGCTGAATCCGGTGGAGATGCAGTGCTCCCAGCAGGTCAGACAAGTGCTGCTCGGTAGTAGGAAACCATCAACTAGGGCCAACTACCTGGCCAAATGGAAGCGCTTCTGCATATGGTCGGGTCAGCGAGGTCACAATCTGTTGGAGGTCTCAATTCCCATTGTCCTAGACTATTTGCTCCACCTCAGACAACTGGGCTTCTCCCTCTCCTCTATTCGAATTCACTTGGCGGCATCTCAGCTTTCCATCCGGGAGAAGGGGGTACCTCGGTGTTTGCGAACCTGCTGGTTGGGCGTTTCCTCAAAGGTATGGACAGGCTATTTCCGCATGTTCATCAGCGGGCCCCAGCTTGGGACCTGAATCTGGTCCTCTCCACCCTCTTGGGACCTCCCTTTGAGCTTCTGGCTTCGTGCTCCCTGTTGTACTTGTCGTATAAGACTGCCTTCCTGGTAGCAATCACCTCGGCCAGGAGAGTGTCGGAGCTCAGGGCACTAACATCCGAGCCCCCGTATATTGTCTTCTATAAGGACAAGGTACAACTTAGACCTCACCCGGCTTTCCTCCTAAGGTTCTCCTCACAGTTCCACATGGATCAAGATATTTTTCTCCTCGTGTTTTATCCCAAACCACACTCTTCCAATGAGGAGTGGAGGTTACATTCCCTAGATGTCCGCAGGGCCTTGGTTATTTACATTGAGCGTACCAAGCCGTTCAGATGCTCAACTCAGCTCTTCATCGCAGTGGCGGATAGGATGAAAGGGCTCCCGGTCTCCTCTCAGTGAATCTCTTTGTGGATCGCGACCTGCATCTGTGAATGCTACTGCATAGCTAAGACCCCTGTCTCTCCGGTCACGGCCCACTCCTCTAGGGCGCAGGCCTCCTCTGCGGCGTTCCTGGCTCAGATCTCGACTCAGGAGATTTGTAGAGTGGCCACGTGGTCCTCCATCCACACGTTCTCGTCACACTATGCTATCACGCACCAGGCTAGGGATGATTCAGCCTTTGGTCTTGCAGTACTCCAGTCAGCAGTGATCTCTGACCCCGCCACCTAAGGTTAGGCTTGTGAGTCACCTACTTTGAATGGACATGAACAAACACTCGAAGAAGAAAAATGGTTACCCACCTTTTAGTAACTGTTCTTCGAGATGTGGTGTTCATGTCCATTCCAATACCCACCCTCCTGTCCCTCTGTCGGAGTGCCGGCAAGAAGGAACTGAGGGAGTGGAGGGTTGGCGGGCCCCTTTATAGGGTGCCGTAGTGGTGCCACTCCAGGGGGTGCCAAGGCCGACCTTACGGACGCTGCTAGGGGACAAACTTCCGGCTGGTGTGCACGCGGCGCGCGCATACTTACTTTGAATGGACATGAACAGCACATCTCGAAGAACAACAGTTACTAAAAGGTGGGTAACTGTTTTTTCTGGTGGTTAGTTGTTGTGATTTTCACCTGAGGTCTGGCAAAGGGGGCTGAGTTCCATTGAGACATGGTGGTGCTATTTTCTTTGCTTTTTGACGTAGTTTTACAAACTGTTATTAAATGGCAAGCATGTCGTGTGCTGCTCTGTGAGGGAGTTTGCAGGAGGTGGAGCATGTTGTATATGGTGTATGCTGGACAGAAAAGGACTAGGAGACTTACAGGCAGGTCCTTGCTCCAAAAAGCTTTCAGCCCAAATTTTCAAACTTAAAGTTAGGCTCTTAAATCCATACATATTCTCTTAAATGGAAGTGTCCTGGCGTTCAGAAGTGCTAAGTATCCACAAACCTTAGTGTAGTCAAGGAGCAACAGATTTATGGATGGCACCTAGGTTTAAAAATTATAGCCAACATATAGCCAAAAGAGGTGGGAGGGAGAAATGAAAAATAGGCAAAATTTTAACAACTGAGAGATGGAGAGACAGTAGATATAAGGAAAGGGCTAAACAGTAAAAAGTTGCTGTTAGGCCAGGTAGTTGTTAAATAACATGTATAATTTTTCAGATTGCTTCCTATTTTCTCTCTTACTTGGATTATAAAATCTTAAAGAAGGGAGCTGATTTCTGACAGCAGTATACGAGTACAGTAATGTAAGCAAGCCATTTTCCTGACTTAGTTTTAAAATCTGGATAGAAACACACACAGCTGGGGCTGAGTGTGATTGTAATAGGGTTGTACTGCATTGTTGTACTGAATTCACAAACAATGGGTTGAATTCAGCACTGGCGGAAGCAAGCACAAATTACCTTGGACCCTCCGTCTGCTTAGTGCTGAATTTGGTCTAGTCCTGAGAATGCTTGCTTTTAATGGAAAACTTTACTGTTTAGACCTACCATCCTGTAGATTATTTTTAAGGTTTAAAATGTAAGAATTGAGAGGCAGCATGGTGCAGTGGAAAGAGCATTGGTGTAGGGCCCAAAAGACGTGGGGTGAAATCCTGGTTCCATTTTACATCAATAGTAATATTCCAATTGACTTCCATGGGGTCAGAATTTCACGATGGGATTTTATTCTCAACTATGCAGTGATGGGCACTTCTATCCTTTTGTGCCTGTTTCCCCTCTTGCTCTTTTTATCTTTTGTGTATTTAGATCATAAACTCTGTGGTGTCAGAGTTTATATGCATTTGTACAGCGGTTAGCACAATGAGACTCTGATGTCAGTTGTGGCCTCTAGGTTACACAATAATACATATGACTAATAATAATCTCCTATGACTCTTGCACTGTCATTCCTGTTTTAACAAGTGTCACATAACGTACTCCCTGCATACACACTTTAAAATATGCCTCGGTGGCAATTGCGATTTATCTCCAGAAAAGATCACGTTTAGTACAAATATATCACTTAGCAGAGAAATAAAAAGAATTTGGCACTTAGGGCAGTTTCTGCTCAATAGATGCCTAAGGTCTAAATAACTTGGCCTTTTTCAGGTCAGGGCTAAGCATTGGCAAAGGTACGTGGAGAAGATTACATAGTGCTTGACCACACTGTGTGCCTTACTCAATCCATTGTTGTTAGTAGTTACTTGCACTCACATATGTAAAACCCAGGATATTTAGAGAAGGTTAGCCCTGTGAAAAGAGATTTGGCTGTCCAATACCTACAGTGTATGCTCTCTCCTCATCTACACAATCCCTTTTATTAGCCAGTAGGCACAGAAATACTGCTGTTTACTGTACTATAATGTTGTTCAGTTTGTGTTGCTATAGCTAGTGGTCTCTAAGGCCTTCCATTAAAAATTGTGACTCTGAGTTTATATTTCTGAGATAAAAATCTGCTCTGGACTGATACTTGGCATACAGTAGAGTTAGGACTGGAAGGAAATGTATATAAAGCATGTGAACAATCCACTCATGGGTGTGCCTGAGTCATAGGAACAGAAACAGAATTGCAGAAAAGTGTCTTAAAACAATGAAGTCCCCACCTCATTCTTTTAGTTAGTGCTTTTAGATGTCTAAATAACGTCATGTTTAAAAAACAAACTGGTAAAAGATACAAATGCCTAAAGTACCTGAATCATACTTGCTCATGGGTGGCAGAAATTGAGGGTGATTTCAAGTTTAAAAACCCCCTCAATTGCACATGCAACATCTCAAAAGGTTATATTGTTTAGCAAGTAGAATTACTTTGCTTGTGTGGTACATACAGTTAGTTGTTGGTTAGATTGAGGGCTTGTCTACACTTACAGTTTTGCAGCGCTGGCCGTTACAGCTGTGGTCGTACAGCTGTGTACAGCCAGCGCTGCAGTGTGTCCACACTGACAGCGACCAGCGCTGCAGTGTGTCCACACTTGCACCAGTTGCAGCGCTGTTGTGAGTGGTGCATTGTGTGGCAGCTATCATCCCACAGAGCACCTCGTCCCATTTGCTGCTGGGGTTGTGGGAAGGGGCGGAGGGTGCGGGTCATTCCGCTTCCTGTTCCAACGACCCGTGGTGCATCGCTTCCCTTTTCAGCGTTTGGTTGCCATTGTGATTCTGCCGCGTGATTTCAGGAAGAAATGGAGCCCGAGCTGCTTGGATGTTGCTGATTGAATGTTGCCAGCACATCCGTCTGGCAGTTGATCTATTCCTTATGCTCCAAAGTGACAGTGAGAGCTCAGATGATGAATAGATGCTGCTGACCACGGCTGACACTAAATTGCTTGTGGCAGTAAAGGACGTGCTCTGCAGGTGGAACGCCGCCTTTGGGCTCGGGAAACAAGTACTGAGTGGTGGGATCACATCGTCCTGCAAGTCTGGGATGACGAGCAGTGGCTGCAGAACTTTAGGATGCGAAAAAGCCACTTTCCTGGGACTGTGTGCTGAGCTCGCCCCAACCTACGGCGCACGGACGCGGAGAGCTGAGAGCTGCCTGTCAGTGGAGAAGCGGGTGGCTATTGCAGTCTGGAAGCTGGCAACTCCAGACAGCTACCGATCGTCGCAAACCAGTTTGGAGTGGAAAGTCGACCGTTGGAATAGTGGTGATGCAAGTATGCAGGGCCATTAATCGCATCTGTTCAGGACGAACCGTGACTCTGGGGAATGCAGGAACATTGTGGATGGCTTTGCCCAAATGGTTTCCCTAACTGTGGAGGGGTCAAAAATAGATGGGACGCATATTCTATCCTGGCACCACCCCACCTGGCATCCGAGTACATTAATCGGAAGGGGTATTCTCAATGGTCTCCAGGCACTTTGTGATCACCGTGGGCGTTTCACTGAACATTTACACAGGCTGCCTGGAAAGGTGCATGATGCACGCATCTTTCGGAACAGTGGCCTGTTCAGGAAGCTGCAGGCGTGGGACTTTTTTCCCAGACCGTCAAGATCACAAGTTGGGATGTCGAACATGCCCATTGTGATCCTTGGAGACCCCCGGCTTACCCGTTAATGCCTTGGCTATTTGAAACCGTATACAGGGAAGCTTGACAGGAGCAAGGACCTGGTTGAACTACAGGACTGAGCCGGGAGTGCAGAATGACTGTGGAGTGTGCTTTTGGCCGTTTGAAGGGGAGATGGAGAAGTCTCTACGGGAAGTTACACGTGTTGGAAAGCAGCATCCCAGCGATTATAACGCCGTGCTGTATCCTCCATAATATTTGTGAAGGGAAGGGTTTGAAACCTTCAGTGACGAATGGCCTCCGAGGTTCAACACTGGAGGCTGAATTTGCCCAGCCAGAGAGCAGGCTAATAGAGAGGCCAGCACAGTGCTTCAAGGATTAGGGATGCCCTTAAAGGAGCACTTTGAGGCCTGGAAAGCCTAACAGTAATGTTGGGTTGCCTTCCACTGCAGTTTTAGTGCAGTGCCCACAGCGTTACCTGCAGTGGTTCATTGTTTGCAGTTCCATTTTCACTTGTGGTACGAGTATGTTACACTTTCTGTAATAATAAAAACTGCTTTAAAAGACAATGAAATCCTTTATTAAAAATATAGTACATACAACAGGAAGGGGGGGTTACGGTGAGGAGCATTACACTCACATGGTTTGATATATGTTCTTCCTTGAGGGCTATTGCACTGCTGCTGCACTTGAGGATTAAAATGCTGCATGGTGGATGGGGTTGAGTTGCATTGGGTAAGGGTCGCAGTTATCATGGAGTGAGGTGAATCGTAGTTGGCTGTTGGGGCAGTTGGTGGTGGTAAGCACCAGGATGCTGGAAATGGGTGTTTTGAGGAAACAGTGGGGACAATGTGCTGAGTTTGGGATGGGGTGAGGCAGCCACGGTAGTGCTCTGCCTGCATGTCTACCATTGACTGCATGAGAACACATATGTGTTGAGGGTCTGTGTGGCGTTCCATGGGCTTAGCAGCCGATCTGTGGTTCTCTTTGCTGCTTGATCCTTCTTAATGCTACGTTTTTCCCGCCAATGCTGTAACTTTTTCTGTTCTGCGGAAAACTATTCAATGATTGCTTTCACAGCTGTTCCTTCGATTTCCTAGGCTTCTTTCTTAATTTCTAGCCTTTCAGAACTATTTGTTTTGCTCAGATTGTAGTAATTTTGGTCACTTAACAAAAAAAAAGAGTTAAATGTTAATACAGAGGAAGCTTTGTCTTTTTAAGAGTATTTTTGTACCATCATTCTCAGACAGTGTGAACATCCACACTCTGGACATTGCAGCAGATCGATCATGCAACATTGGTGAGTTTCAAGCCATTTGGATTCACTGCGGGAAGGTGGGTCCTGATTGGTTCGTGCTAATCAGGTAATAACACATGCAGACACCAGGGAAGAGGAAGGTGGCTCACGGGGCGGGGGGGTGGTGGTTTGAGGGCCTTTTTTTTCGGCCATGGGTTTTATGCAAGATCAGGTACAGGGATGAGGGCATCTTGACACCGGTGGGGCGGGTGGGGTTTTGAGGCTGCCTTTCTCTTTCCTGTTAGCACATGGGTTTATGCAACAGTCAGGTACAGGAATCAGAGAAAGGCATCTTGCACACACTGGTCCTCAAAGGGCAGGGTGGGGTTTTCAGGCTGCCTCTCTCTTCCCTGTTAGATGGGGTTTTCCCTGTTGCAGGGGTCGGAGCCATCAAGGGGCAGGGGGGGTTTTTCATGCAGTTGTTGGGGTTTGCAGATAGGTACAGGGAATCAGAGAAAGGCATCTTGGCACACACGGCTTAAAGGGCAGGGTGGGGGTTTTACGTTGCTTGCCCTTCTCTTATCTTTCCCTGTTAGCATGGGGTTTTATGCAAAGGAGTCAGGGTGCGGGGCTTTGCAACTAGCTTCCACCAGGTTAACAGCTGTCCTGCAATTTTATGCAGATCAGAGGGAAATGCATTCCGTGTAACCTTCCAGATATCTCGCTGGCCTCAGGGTCACCTCGCGAGGAGCGGGGAGCCCCCATTCTACTAGCTATGTGGATTCCGCCCTGGTCCCTACGCTGCTTCCCTGTGTTGTAGCCCATGATGACCCCTCCACCCTCAGGCACACCCAAATGAGCGGCGATGTGTTAGCTGGCTGGGACAAGTGAACACAGTTTCTCTCCCCATAAACTTGTTGAAAGCGTGCATTGCACCCACGCTCTGGCTTTGAAAACTTTTGAGACGCCTTACAGAGGCAGGAATTACCACTGAACGTGATTAGATTCAACATCAATGGGCCCTTATTTCCACATCTAGGCATATGCCCCCCTGCTCCCAAAACATTTGCATCTTGTAAGTATAAAGCTTCTTACCTCGAACGAGGGATCCTCTGATCTTCCTCCCTGATTAGTAGCACCCAGCGACTTGGCTTGCTTTCTCCTGGGTAGAAACAGCTCCTGGCTGCCAGTCTGCAGGGACATATCCTCATGTGTCCCCTTCACCCTGGTGCTCAGGCTGTGAAACTGTCCGATTATGATGATCACTAGGATTGGCAAGTGGGTTACATCCCAGATATCGCATTTCCAGCTCCTTGTAAAATCGAACTGGCAGGTAGTCTGTGGGCTAGCACCAGGCGACGGTTTCCATCACGGGGCTTTGGTGTAGGCACTCCTCAACTCTTCTACTTTACCACCCATAAACACTGACAGCATCTCGGTCATAGCCTGTCTTGATGACTGTGATATCTGGCCGTAGATATCATATTTCGGTGCGGCTGGATCGCAGCTGGGGACTGAACTGTTCTTCGTCCCCGCAAAGCACCCTGATAGTAAGATCTGCAGCTCCGCACTGCTCCATGCTGTTGGAACGTTTGGGGCGTGGAGGCATTGTTGCTGATTGATTGATTGATTGATTGCACTCCACGCCTCGCTGAGCAAACAGGAAGAGGATTTTTTTAAACTTCCCGGGGCATTTGAAGGACGGATCACCTGGAGCCCAGGGCAGATGGAGTGTGGCTAAGTTTTGCAAGTGCACCAAGAAGAGAGAAGCTTGAAAAGGTAAATGCTGCGGCATAAGTCCTAATACACTGGGAGGCTCAATTAAATAATGCTGGCGTGCTGGTGAGTGTCCACACCTGATGACCAGCGCTGCATCACCAGCGCTGGTCTCGCTACACCGGAAGCAGACACAGGTGTACAGCCAGCGCTGCAAACAGGGAGTTGCAGCGCTGGCTGAGCTTTTAAGTGTAGACACCTGCAAGTTGCAGCGCTGGTGAGGGGTTACAGCGCTGCAACTTAGCAAGTGTAGACAAGGGCTTAAGCAGTTAGAAAGGAGGTCTTTCAAGTTTTCTATTGTAAATCTGTGAACTAAAAATTCAGAGACCCCCCTCATACCACCATATTATTAAGTTTTTCTCCCAGTATCCCTTGTTTGGTCCGTATCCCATTATTTCTAAGATGTGTCCACTTGAAAAGCTGGGAAAAGGGTAGTTTAAACATAAATCTTTCATACTCATGCAGTTTAGTTCTAGATCTGTAATAGGGCTGCCAACTTCTCAGTTGCACAAAACTGAAGATGCTTGCCTTGCCTCTTCTCCAAGGTCCCACTCCCACTCACTCCAACCCCCCCCATTCCCCGTTGCGCTCTCTCTCCCATACTCACTCACTTTCACCAGCCTGGGGCAGGAGGTTGGGGGTGCAGGAGGGGGTGAGAGCTCTGGCTGAGGGTGTGGGCTCTGGAGTGGAGCCAGGAATGAGAGGTTTGGGGTGCAGGAGGGGGCTTTGGGCTGAGACAGGGTTGCGGTGCAGGAGGGGGTGTGGGCTTCGGCAGGGAGTTTAGGTGTAGGAGGGGGCTTAGGGCTGAGGTAGAAGTTGAGGCTCCCTGCTTGCCCTGGCTCCATGCGGATCCCGGAAGTGGACAGTGTGTCTGGCTCCTAGATGGAGGTGCAGTCAGGCAGCTCTGTATGCTGTCTGCATCCACGGGCACCGCTCACAGGCAGCAACCCCGCAGCTCCCATTGGCTGCAGTTCCCAGCTTGGGGTGGGAGAAGCACGCAGAGTCACACGGCCGCCACTGCTCCTAGGAGCTGGACATGTTGTCCGCTTCCAGGAGCCCCTTGGAACCAGAGCAAACAGGGAGCCTGCCTTAGCCCCACTGCGCTGTTGACTGGACTTTTAGCAGCTCTGTCAGCAGTGCTGACCAGAGTTGCTAGGGTCCCTTTTTGACCAGATGTCTGGGAACCCTAATCTATAGTACATGCAAAAAATAATGTTATACAGTTATGGTTGCAAACTCAAGCACTCAAAATTTAGGAAAGCCAGAATTAAAGTTGCCTGTGCAATCTTAATTTGGCCTGATGAACTATGTGGCAGAGCCAGGAATAGAATCAATTTCTTCTGGGACTGAGCTTTGTGTCTTAAACACAAGAAGCCTTTCTCTTTCTGCAACCCTCTGCCTTGTCCTTAACGTTGTACAGGCAATCTTATTTCTAACGTTTCTTAACTTTTTAGGGATAGACATTATTTTTAACAGTTGTTTTGTGTCTAGTTTCCTAGGGTTTTAAAAAAGCAAAGTGGGGGAAAAAGTAAATTCCATTGTATAGAACCAATAGATTTCACGTAATTTGGTGGACAGCAGAGGAATGTTGGAATCAAGATTCGTGACTTTTATTCCTGGTTTTGGTTCCAGGTTGTGGAGAAGAGTGTTGTCTAGTTATTAGATGTCGTAGCTAAGCGCATATATTTGTTTGGCACATTCATTCTGAAAAGCCTTGTGACTAAATGGATGAGACCTGAATTGTATTCTCAGCACTGTCAGAAGTGAATTTGTATAACCTCTCAGCTACTTCAGCTGTAAAACTGGGGGAATGATACTTGTCTGCTTATTAATGTAAAAGGCATCAGTGATAGGGAAGTACTGAGAATTATTAAGGGCAGTCAGGAGAAGACCTGAGACTAGAACCCATGGTGGGGTTCTCCTAGATCCCATCCTAGGCCAAAGGGTATTTTGTAGTTGCTTCTTTGCCTCTGTTCTGTCCAGATGCACGGATGGACATTTGTGGAACTGGGACCTTGTTCAGTGCAGCTGACACAAAGCAGCTCCATGGAGCTTACTCCCAGAACTCGCGGAAAGCAGAGT
Source organism: Chelonoidis abingdonii (assembly GCF_003597395.2). Taxonomy (NCBI): domain Eukaryota; kingdom Metazoa; phylum Chordata; order Testudines; family Testudinidae; genus Chelonoidis; species Chelonoidis abingdonii. Next base: position 99,766,701 of record NC_133773.1, read on the forward strand.
TGGGCACCTAACTGCCATTTATATCTCTGATAATCTCCCCTTGAATCTTTTCTACTGTGTGTCTAATGGATGATCTGAATGTCCAAAAGTGAGATTGTGGCGATGTGTTATAAAATAAAGCTCTTATACTTGAAAACTGGGCCTTCTTTAGTAACAAGGGCGAAGTTATAGTTATGTTTCTATCACTTTGTAACCAGTTTTACAATTTTTCAGACACTATCCCCACCATATTGCAGTAGTTCAGAGTAGTGCTGCAATAAACCTACTTTTTACCCTAGATCATACCGGTACCTTTTGAAATTCATTTTCTTGCAAAATTTCTGTGATTCTGCATATCTAGTCACTAGATGTATGATACAATGTGAATGTACAAGAACCATATGTACTATTGAATTTTTTATTTTAATGCAAGATACAAGCACACAGGGCCCATTGCTTCCATTTGTTTCCATTGGAGCAGGAGATTCTGTGGGCAGTGGTGCAAAACCTCAAAATTCAAAGCATTTGTAGAGAACAATATACCAAAGCATTCTTGTGGTTTTCCATGAATAACTGCTTTCTTGCATTTTTTTAGTTACAGCTTGGGTTTTCTGTGGTTAATTAAAACATCTGGCATTCATTTTTTCATGTACTGAAGTCTGTTATATGTTAGCTGGATCTGTTGAATAGTGTGTAATTACACCCTCACTCCATCAGAATTGCAAGCCACAACTATTTTTCCAGGACCTTTTAGGGGTGATTTTATGGTGTGGGACAATTAGAATTGCACCATCCAGAGCCTTTGTGTGTTATGTATATATACTGGAATGATTTCTTGTAGCATACAACCCCATGTTAAAAGAAGCAGTTCATATATTAAATCAAGTATAGTGTTGTTGAGCTGCCCAGCTAAAAAGCAGAAATATTAGTTGGGACAGAAAATCTATAAAAAGAAACTGCTGCGAATTTAAAAGTGACGAGTGAATTTAGATAGTATTACTGTGTTTACAGCAAAAGTAAGTAAACAGTAGACCAGACTCTGTCTTTCATACTCACATAAGTAGTATCTTACTCCGCAATTAATCCCACTTCTTTCAGTGGGGTTGCTCATGGAGTAAGGTACCACTTAATGTGAGCAAGAGTGGCAGAATCTGGTCCAGAGTAAATTGCTTTGGAAGTGTGGTGATTTTTATGGGGTTCTGAAGATATCCTTCCCTGGAAATTTTAAATATATAGTCTTACTAATCTTTTGCATTTAAAAGGCCGCATATCACTCTCCAGAAGTATATTAATGAGCTAATAATAAGAGGGGTACAATTTTCACAGGGAAACTCAAACATTGATATTGTACATTATTTTCAGTCATTTATATAACAGTAGCACCTAGCAACCCTAATTGAGATCAGGCCCCTATTGTGTTTGGCAGCATTCATACATGGATGGGACTTTCAGAAGCGTGTGGTACTAGCCCAAGTTTGCTCCCTTCCACACGAATGGTAAAACTCGTTATTGATTTTAGTTGGAGCAGAGTTAGGCTAGTGCCCAGAGTTTTTGCCATTTTCGCTGATATAATAAGGGACAGTCCCTGCCCCAAGAGCTGACAGTAGCCTCTAAATAGATAAGACAAAGGGGAGGGAAGGGAAGAGAGGCACAGATGGGGGAGGTGACATGCTCAAGAAATTCTGCAAGCATGGTGTTCATAGTCTCTTTTTATCTGCCATCCTTGAAGTGTGAGGAAAAATAAGCAACAAGACCCTCCCACTGGGTGTCCAAAACAAGCAGAGAAAGGGGAGAGGGAAAGTATTGATTGAAAAGAAAGGGAGTAATTCCACCATGTGTAACAGTTCTAGCATCTGCTCCAGAGCAGAGTTAAAATTGCTTAGGAGAGGAAAAAGAAAACAACCAAAATGAATAATAAAAATGTAGGTATCTGCCAAGACAGCTCATGTTTTAAACCAAGGATACAGAGCAGATAGCTCTATAAATATAAAATAGGGGCTTCCGCACAAACTTAAAGTCAGAGAAGCCTACTGTGCTAATAAATAAAAAATAATAAAATAAAAACCAAACCATGGCATAAATCAATTTTATAAAATTCACTAGCCTATGGTAATGAATCTTTTTTTCTTCCTTGTTTCCCCTTCCATTCCTTTATTCCTTTCTTCTCTCCTTCCATTACCAAACCCATTTCTCCTCTCTGTTCTGTTACCCAACCTCAGAATTCCTCAGAGAGTAGGTTACCCCAGGGCAGAGTCAGACATGCGTTCTGTGTCTTCCTCCTTCATCACCTTGTTTGTTTTCCTCCTCATCCATAACCAATCAGTGAAGCCTTGCTGTGGGAGTGTTGTTTTTTTTCTACTATTGCTGAGGCAGCTGAATGCACGGGACTGTGGGTAGGCATCCCTGTGTCCTCTACACCACCATCTGGTGCAGTACCTTGTCGAAAACTTTGCAGTGTATTGGAGGCTGCCACCATGCTATGTGAAATACCGTCACTGTTCTCGGGGATTTGTGGGAATTTGACCTCCAGCTCCCACAGATCTCTCCATTCCATTTTATAATCTATTTTTTTTCATGATGTTCTTCCTTCTCGCTGCCAGAAATGTGGATGTTGGACCGATCAGCAGAGCTGCCTTGTCCATTTTAAGGGACAGAGAAAGGATTCTTTTGTATTTGTGGAATCACAAAGGTTGCATGTATAGTGAGGATGAGTGGAAGACAGAGAGAGTGAATGAAGCAGACCAACTGCTGCCAGTATTTACTGACCAAGTGCGCAGTTCACCTGAGCCCTGCAGCACAGAGACACCAAAATGAGAGCTGTTCTGACAGTGGAGAAATAGGCGGTGATTGCTTTCTGGAAACTTACTGGCCCAAATTGCTATTGGTCACTAGGCAATCAGTTTAGGGGTGGGAAATCTCTGGTGGAGTTGTTGTCATCCAGATGTGTAAGGCAATTAAGTGTGTTCTGCTGGCCGTGGTAGGCAGTGTACAGGAAATAACAGACGGAGTCGATGAATTGGGCTTCCCTAACTGTGGTGGGATGATGGATGAGGAAACTTCTTCCACACCTTGCCTTGTCTCTGAGTACATAAACTGAAAAGGGAACATCACCATGGTTACGCAAGGACCTTGGTGGACCATCGGGGACTCTTCACTGACATTAATGTGAGTTGGTCAGTGAAGGTGCATGATGCTCACATCTTTAGGAACACTGGACTTTTTGAAAAACTGAAAGCAGGAATGCTTTTCCTGGACCATCCTGTTGACATTAATGGGTTGCAGTACCAATTGAGATGTTGGCCCTCATCCCTGCCATATCTCTGGGCTTTCATGCCCTTCACAATTCCCTCATACCTATTGTTATTCCTGTAGGAATTTTGTAGTTGTGTCTGTACCAATTCTTCCCCCACAGGTTGAGGAAATCCAGGCCCCCTCTCTCTTAGACCATGCAGCAGCACAAGGGTGTGGTGGAGTCATTCATGTACAGGTGTGCTTCCAAAAGTGGACTAGCAGTAAAAGACGCATTTTGAAAACATGCTTGAAATTTTAAATGGGAAGCGAGCTTTCAGTCACTGTCACCCTTGGATAGCATAGGTCAAAAATTTGACCAGAATGGTCATTGCTGTTGGGACAGTTGCATAGTGGGTTTGTTCCTGGGGGACTGTTTATACTGGTACAGATGCTTCTGCATCCACACAAGCTTGTGCTGTTAGAACTACACTTGAAGAGGGCTGATATCACTTGGGGAACTGGTTTAGCTTATCAGCAAACATTGAAGATTTGGAGGCCTGACTCAAAATTGAGTGTGCAAGCATGCAAGGCTATGTGGACAGGATGAAATTTTTTTCCGGTAAAACTTTGTAGTTTAGACCAGACCTTACTCTCACCTCTTTTTAGGTATTTGCAGTAACAATGCTTTGGCCATTTGCTGCTATATTTTGCTTCAGGATATTAAGAATTGGGATAGTGGGGTTTGGGAAAAGTGATGAGGCAAAGAAGGGTTCCCACTGTATTTGAGTTTGCTTTGTGTCTGCTATTGGAATTAGGCTCTCTAAGGTTTTAGTTGACATCTCTGAAACTCCTATTCAAGCTGTAAGTTCTTACTGTTCAGTTTCCTCTAGAAATTGTGGAAGTTTTATAAAACATAGTGGAAAGGAGATGGATTACCTCTTTTGACAAAAATACTGTAGGCTTCCTTAACTAAAGAGAAGTCAGAATTCCTTCTTATTCATCAGTTTGCGGAGACTATATTCTGTGGAATACGTAATAGCCAAATTGCCAGAGGAGGTTAGCTGTTAGTGGTGGTGGTAGGTGAATATTCGTAAAAGGAGTTGTGTTTAATTGTGGATTAATTGCAGTTCAGCAAGTTAGTCTTCTGCCTTGGATATCAATGCCCTTTCTGTAAGTGAAGACAGCTGTATACTGAGCATTGCAGATCTGTTCAACACTGCAGATATTTACTCACAATAGGATTAATAAAATAGTGGTTGAAGTAGGCTCCATTACAATTCCCTTGAGCCTTATATCCCTTTAAAGGTGAATTACAGCATCAACAAAAAAAGGTTTGGCATTTTACTACTTCTTCTTTTGTGAAGCATAAAGATGGTCCCACAAATGTGTATATGGTTTAAAACATATATTTTTCTGCCCTCTTTCTGCTCAATGCCCATTTCAGCTTTGGAATTCATGAATGGTGATGTCACATGTTCTTGCAATCTGAGTGCAATTCTCACTCCCTTCTTGCTGATAGTTAGACGGAGGCTCCACATATGGGGTGCCCTGAAAATACGAAGGTTCTCTAGCAAAGAGTGGGAAGTAAAGACCTGGTGTTTCTTATGTTAAAAAAGCCACGTTTTGTACATCATAAAGAGGCAAAATTATTTTTTATTTTGCTCTGCCATTCAGCTTTTTAAAAGCTAATAGAAACCATATGATACTATGTTTGAAACTGAGTGATTCTTTTACAAAATAAAGCCTTTACGTTAAGCTGTCTTTTCAGGAATTAATCCAGAGGTACCTATTATGTAGCAAGAGGAAAGACATTATGGAAAAACCTGTGTTCTAAAGCAAATTACAGTTTACACTAATCAGACAACTGGAGCCCTCGTCTGCTGTGCTGACTTTATAGTGTTTATTGTAAATACAAGTTATAGTGGAGCCAGTTAAATGAGAGCTTATTTTAAAGCTGCAGTTTGATTATATATTGTAGTAGAATAACTGCCATTCTTTCCAAATTAATTAGCTGTGTCTACTTATTAACCAGAATGCTATACCCTTGTAGAATCTCTGAGTCTTATGCCTGCTGAAGGTACTAAATCTGTGAATTTTATTCCCCTCATTAATGTTATTGTTTGGAAAGACTTTTCACATTTCTTTTTCTGTATACATTACCATTTGAAAGGTATATCTGAGGACATAGGAAAACATGTGTTACTTTACAGGGTTTGGTTAGACTGTAATACAGTACTGACCTGAATCTTATTGTATTAGTATATAAGTAAAATTAAACAGGCTATTACAAATAAATCTCTTGGCACAGTAAAAAATAATAAATAAATGCATGCAACACAAGACAGGTAGAGGCTGGACTCTGTTTTGTTCAATAATAGACATGCTTATAATCTTCTTATTTAAAAGAAAGCTCTCATGATTTTTTTCTCCTCTTTTTGATAACTACAGAAAAAACACTATGGGAATACATCTAGTGCTCATTTTACAAACTTTTCAGTTGCCTTAGATATCTAAATAACATTAAAAATGCTCAGAGAGAGAGAAGTAAAATACCCGTCAGTCTCGGTGCTTTGTTTATATTATTATTATCTATACTTTAATGTAGGAATTTGCTGTTATTGATTTTAACGTTACTGTGGATAAACTGGGAAGTATCTAAGGACAACCACTGTAAGTTAAACAAGGGAATGACAAGGCAGTACTTTACCCTCCAAATGTTCTTAAATCTCTGTTGATATGAATGGCTCATCTGTGTAATCTCTGCAGGGTCGCTATTTTATTAGTTCTAACAAGAAAAGTAGCCTTACGACATGCATCACGACAAGAAGATAAGAGTTGCAGCTAAGGAGCAGCGTGACATTTCTACAACTAATAAGAAATGCAACAGTGTATAGATACACACTAGAATTTAAAAGCGCTTAAAAGCTTCTACTGTTCTTGTATCTGTGAACATGGCTCTCATCCTTCTGGGCCCAATTTTCAGGATGCAAGAAAGGGACAAAGATGGCTTTATAATACCTCTGTACCTCTTTGATTCAGGGGCTGGGCAAGGGCAGTCTCAGGGCTATTCTGATTTAAGGCTAGCTTCTTATGACCCTAATAGGCCATTTCAGCAGCTGAGACTATCTGGATCATAGACATTTTCCATCCTTTTTCCTGCTTCAGGCTATGCCCCCAAGGTGATGTAGAGCTGCTAAGCTGGTTCTGTTGCCATTCCCCACAAACTGTAGGAATTCCCAGCTGGTGAGACCTGCAGGTTTTATAGTCTCTCTGTATCAGCTTGCATGATGCACAAGAACAGTATATTGTAACAGAATTGACCTGCCTGTCTTGACACGTCATTAAGCATCTTTGGGCTTTTTGGCTTCTTTTCATTATTTTATATTTAATCTTGTAATCTAAACAGACAGGCATTTTAAGGCATTTAATTATCAGTGATTTAATCAGTTGCCAATCATTTGATCAAATGTAAGTTATTTCATATTCAGTTACAGTTTTCCTGTGGACTTTTCTGACTTTATTGTTGGTGGCAGCAGCCATCTCTCAGTAAGAGAGCTAAGTGTGCAAAAATTTTAAATGAGTTTCTATCTGGTGTTACTATTGGCTTGACAACAGGAATAAAATTATTCAGTGTTTTACAAAGCAAAGATATTTTTCTGATGTTAAAATTGTAGTCAAAAGCAAGACGGACACTTAGAAATTTCTGGAGCCAGGTTATGCAGCCTCTCGTTTACACGTGTATAAATAAAGAGGAAACCAATATATGCCTGTGGAGTTACTCTGTCCTTCCATTAATGTAACCAAGATAAACACTTTGTTTTGACATCTTGTGTGTGTTATCTATTTCTGTTGTCTCAGTGCAAGACACAAGCATGCGCCTTCATCTGAAACATCATCAGGCCAAGCAAAACCTCCAGATATCATGGGATGGTACACTCCTTGAGTTCTATGAATAGAGACCTGTGAATTTTTTTTATAATTTTTCATTTCATTTTTTTGGAATTCCATTTTATTTCAATTTGGTTGTGGGATGATCTGGGGGAGGCAGCTTGCAAAGTAAGTCCGTCCTGCACTCACCCCACAGCAACAGCTCCTATATGGTTGCCAGATCTCCAGGATTGCCCTGGAGCCTCCAGTAATTAAAGATTATGTCATGTGATGAAACCTCCAGGAATACGTCCAACCAAAATTGGCAGCCCGAAGTTCCTGTTCAGCGGGCTAGACCTGGCTCACCACTCTGGGCATTTCTTCCTTGTGCATGGGGTTGCAGCACTGCTCAGGTTTGGCCTGGCACCACCCCCAATCATGGTGGGGGGGCGGGGTAGACAGGCCAAATTTGAGTGAGTGGCGCTCTGATCCTGTGCACCAGGTTGCAATGCCACTCACTCAAATTTGGCCTGGGCATTCTATCTTCATCATGATGGAGCAGCAGATGGGCCAGACCTGAGCAGTGTTGCAACCCCCTGCACCAGATTGCAATGACTGGAGTGGGGAGCTGGGCCCTGCCCCATGGGACAGGAGCTGTTGCTGCTGAGTAAGTTCTTCATTTTATTAAATTTTGTACGTTCTTGTTTTCACTTTGTTGTTTCTCATTAGCAAAAAACCATGGCATTCTAACCATGAATATCTGGTGCACCTTGATGTCACTTTAGACAGAATGCTGATATTCAAAGAGCACATCAAGAAGTTGAAAAAGAAAGTGAACTCCAGAAAGTAGCCAACACAAAATGGAGAGCTGACTCCAGAACACTCTGAGCAACTAGTCTTGCCCTGTGTTACTCTGCTGTGGAGTTCTATGCCTCAGGATGGCCTAGCTCAGGGGTCTCAAACATGTGGCCCGCAGGGCGATTTCTTGCGGCCTCCAAACGGCCCGCACGCCCCCCTCCCCCCCAGCCTGCCTCGAGGCCAGGGGTGGGCAGGATGCCTTCTGTAAAAAGAAGTTATAAAAACAGATGCGTGAACCAAGATATCCTCTGCATGGATAGATTCAGCCACCCAAGAGGCTGAAGTCCAGAAGGAGCTTTTCCTCTGAAAATCCTTTACTCCAAAATACTATCATGGAATGGTGGGAAATGGCCATGATCTTGAAGAACCTGGTTCCTTCAGACCAACTCCCTCCAGGCACTGACCTCAAAATGAAAACACTGAGGCTCCTGAAATTGAGCGAGACTAGGGTGGCAAAGGGTGGTGATAATATGAATATGATGAATGACCTCACATATGAATGTGGAGCACCTTGACAAACATTTGAATGCTGCTTGATGCAGTGCCCCCATCAACATCCTGTATTCCTGAAGAACTATTTGAGATAAATGACAGGACCAGATCTTGGCTGCAGTTTTGGAGAGACAAGCTACAATGATGATGACTTCTGATGTCATGATAGTAACTTTACATCAAGATGTTGATAAAGCAAAACTGTATTAGAACATACAGAGTAATGTGCATTCCAATTAAAAACACTTTCCTGAACTCCTTTCTCTCACCCCCATGTGGCTTTCTGTCAGATCAAAGTTATGGCTCCTTGTCTGGGCAGTATCAAGACTCTTGCTGCTGCTGGCGCCAACTTTGCTGTACCTGTTCTGTATTTAAATAGTTTCCAGTGTTGTCAGTCTGGACCCTTGAATGAGCATAAACATTTCACATGGGGAAAGGAAAAAACAAATTTTCCACGTTTTATAGTTTGACACTGTCACAGCATAGTGCTGGGCAGGCCTCCAGCAGGTTCTGAGGTTTGGTCTAGCTAAGCTCTGGAAGTCTGAATGCTTTCCCAAGCTGTTTGAAAGGAAGCAACAGTGGGTAAACTCAAACAGTCCCTCTCCCCTCTGCCCTTTTGATCTTCTTGCATGGAGCCAGAGGCCCAGTAGTGTCAATGCTGAGAACCCTGGCAGCTGGTCAAATAAATTAGTTGGGTTTTGGGGCTTCTTTGGTCAGAGGTATTCTGGGATACCTCTGAGACAGGAAGCTGTGAAGTTTTGCTCAGGACCCAGAACTGTGAGCCACTTTGTTACTTCTCAGCCTCAGCAAGTGAGAGCTTTGCTGCTGCTAATCTGTATGTCAGCTCCCTGACACTGCAGCCTGTCTGCCTTGCCAGCAAACTTCTTGAGACTTTGCCAGTCTAAACTTGGCCTTGCAGGCAACAATCAGTGAACCCCTGTATCAGTTGCATTTCAAATATCTTTTTTTCTTTGTATTCATTCTAAAAGTGCATGATTTCTTTCCTTAATTTTACCATGCCTGCCTTATTTGACAAAAACTGATCAGACTTTCACCTGTATTCCAATTGTCTTTTTTTCCCAAAGAGTTCTGGAACTTATGTTCTCAGTTAACTTGTTTTGTGTCCAAGTTTCTTCTAAGATACCAACAAAGTATCTCTTTCAGGCACATGAGTAACGGCCTCATGTGCCTGAAAGAATAACAGATGCTGGGGTTGGGCTATGTGTTGAAGCGAAGCACATATGAGGAAGGAAATTTAGTAACTTGGTGCTGGATTTATTTTCCTTTCTCTAATAAATAAAGTCCAAAGGAGATTCCTCACTGTGACTTCTCTTGTTGTTTAAAGGAAGGTCCAGTTTTCTTAACTATTTGACAATGTAATTTGAAATTGAACATTGCTATAAGGTGGATGCACAACTGGTTGAAGAACCATACTCAAGAGTAGTTTTCAATGGCTTGCTGTCAAACTTGGAGGACATATCTAGTGTGGCCATGCAGGGGTCTGTCCTGAGTCCGATACTAGTCAATGTTTTCATTAATGACTTGGATAATGGAGTGGAGAGTATGCTTATCAAATGTGCAGATGACACCAAGCTAAGAGAAGTTGCAGGCGCTTTGGAGGACAGGATTAGAATTTTAAAATGATCTTGATAAGTTAGAGAGTTAGTCTGAAGTCAACAAGAGGAAGTTCAATAATAACAAGTCCAGAGGAGAGCAACAAAAGAATAATAAAAAGTTTAGAAAACCTCACCTGTGTGAAAAGATTAAGAAAATTGGGTATGTTTAGTCTTGACAGAAGAAGACTGAGGGGAGAACCTGATAACAATTTGCAAATATGATAACGGCTGTTATAAAGAGGACTGTGATCAATTGTTCTCCTTGTCCACTGAATGCAGGACAAGAAGTAACTGACTTAATCTGTGGCAAGGGAGATTTAGGGTAGCATTTCAAACCATGACATGATGAAATAGTTTAAATGTATATCAGCAGACTTGGGGAAGATGAACCCATAACTTTACAGAAATTTTATCTGAAAGAGTGACAGATACAGGCTTTTCTTCAGATGACCTCACAAAGATGACTCTTACTACAACTGTTAGAAAATACATTCACTGAAATCCAGTGAGGGTCTTTCCATTGACTTGGACGGGGCTCCCGATAGCATATTCCATCCAGGGATCTCATGTTGCTTTACAAATCTTAATGTAGCCTCTCAGTATTCCTGTGGGGTAGGTAAATGTGCGTACTGGTAGGTAAACATGGGTAACAAAAGAGCGTTAAACTAATATCCAAAGGGGAGGATAAAAAGAGGGAAGATATGTGCACTTATTTAGCACAAAATCAAGATGTTGCAAACAAAATTAATCAAGGAACCAAAGGATATGAAGAGAAAAAAATCTTTTTCTACACACCAGTGCTAAGAGTCTGCGTAAGAAACAAGAGGAATTGGAATAGTTTATTTATGAGCATAAATTCAATCGACTTGGTATTACTGAAACCTGATGAAATGATTTACGATTGGAATGTTAAAATCAGTGCTCATAATCTATTTGGGAAGGATTGAGTGGGCAAAAAGGGGACGGGAATGGCATGGCACTCTATGTCAAAAGTTGTATTACCTGTTTCTGAATCACTGATAATGTGGAAGAGAATTATCTTGAATGCTAATGTATCAACGTCCAAACAGGTAAAGGATGATATGGAGTACTAGTTGGTGACTGCTACAGACTACCAAATTATACTAGGAACAGGATGGTTGCCTCTTTATGCACCTATCTATGATGTGTAGGGAAAAAAGGAAAATGATCATGGGGGACTTTAATTTGAGCAACATATGCTGCAGGTTTCATGCTGTCAGAACTAAAACGTCCCTGGAATTTCTAAATATTACAGACTGTCGTTTCCTAATTCTCAGGGTTGCATCCAGCATGGGGAAATTCTATATTAAATTTCATCTTGACAGATAGAGGAACAGATCGCATAACTAAATCTTAATGGTAGCTTAGATACACGTGATCACATTTATAATATGCAAACCAAATAAAGTCCAAACCAGTAATTAATATATATACTTGGTACTTCAAAAGGGCCAATTTAATAAAGCTGAAAACAGTTTTGAGCCAAATCTGTTGGGAAGATGGTTCTAATGAATATAAATGACAAGCTAGGAATGGTAGAAAATTGAAAAGGGGAGCAAAGGGACACAGATAAATCTATGGGGAACAAAGTGAAGGATAATAAGGAATTTAAGTATATTAGGAACAGAAGTAATCCTTACAATTTGTATTGATCTTTCGGAATGGAAATGATAGAATTATCAATAATAATGCAAAAAGGCAGACGTGTCCAATAAATGTTTCTATTTGTATTTGGGGGGGGAAACAGATGATGTAGTCATATCCTATGATGTTGATAACACTCTTTCCATTCCACTAGTGTCTCAGGAGGATGTTAAGCAGCAGCTACTACAGTTTGACATTTTAAAGTCAGCAGGTCCAGATAGCTGGCTCTTTTAAATCTCTTAGATGCAAGTTGAGGAGCTTGCTGGACCATTCATGTTGATTTTCAATAAGTCTTGGAACACCAGGGAAGTTCCAGAAGACTGGAAGAAAGCTAATGTTGTACCAATATTTAAAAATTGAAAGATAAACAGGATGACCCAGGTAATTATAGGCCTGTCGGTCTGACATAGATCCTAGGCAAAATAATGGAGCAGCTGATAAGGCACTCAGTTATTAAAGAATTAAAGGAAGGCAATATAATTAATGCCAATCTACTTGGGTTTATGGAAAATAGATCCTGTCTAACTAACTTGATTTTTTTTTAAATGAGATTACAAGTTTGGATGATAACGGTAATGGTGTTGAGGTAATATACTTCTGTAAGACATTTGACTTGGTGCTGCAAAACATTTTGATTAAAAATCTAGAACAATATAAAATTAACATGGCACACATTCAACTGATTAAAAGTTGGGTAACTGATAGACCTCAGCATGTAATTGTAAACAGAGAATCATCAATGAGCAATGTGTTTCTAGCGAGATTCTTCAGAAATTGGTGTTTACCCCTATGCTATTTAACATTTTTGTCAATAACCAGAGAGAAAACACAACATCATCAGTGATTTGCAGAAGACGCAAAAATTGGAGGAGTAGTAAATAATAAAGAGGACAGGTTACTGATACAGAGCCATCTGGATAACTTGGTAAGCTTGGCACAAGCACAAGCTTACCATTTTAATATGGCTAAATGTAAAAATGTATACATCTGGGAACAAAGAATGTAGGCTGTAATTACAGGAGAGGGGAATCTATCCTGGGAAGCAGAGACTAAAAAAGATTTGAGGATTACAGTGGAGTATCAGCAGAAAGTGAGCGCCCAGAGGGTTAATGCAATCCTTGGATGTATAAACAGAGAAATCTTAAGTAGGAGTAGAGAAGTTATTTTACCTCTGTATGTGACACAGGTGCGACTGCTGCTGGAATACTGTGTCCAGTTCTGATGTCCACAGTTCAAGAAGGATGTTGATAAATTGGAGAGGATTCAGAGAAGAGCCACAAGAATGATTAAAAAAAATTAGAAAACATGCTTTCTAGAGCAGTGGTTCTCAAATGTGGGCCGCAGCTTGTTCAGGGAAAGCCCCGGCAGGCTGGGCCAGTTTGTTTACCTGCCCGTCCTCAGGCTCTGCTGATCACGGCATCCCCCTGACTATGTGGTCCTGGGCAGTTGCCTACCCTGAAGCTCCTGCCCCTCTCCCAAACGTGATGACTCCCTCCTCCCCATGTGACTTTCAGCTCTCCAGCTGCATCCCTATGGTTATAACACTGTGCAATTTCAGATGTAAGTATCTGAAACCTTGAAATTGCCAATTTTTAAAATCCCATGACCATGAAGTTGACTAAAATGGACGTTGAATTTGGTAGGACCATACTTGCAGAGCAATGCTCACCCAATGTCCTTCCAGTGTCTTACAGCAAGGCAGGACTGTGATCTTCTGTTCATGAGAATAAGTCACAGTATGAGCTTGCCTCCTCAGTGAAAGAAGCTGAGTGTACCTCTGCACTCTCCGATATATTCCAACATCTATTATCTTTACTTGTAAGCAGGTTCCCGTCCTGCTGTTCATTTCTTCCTGTGGCTTTCCTCTCCTCCAGTTCCTAATCTTCTTGATTAGCATCAGGTTCAGTATGGAAACAGACCTCCACTGTGAAGTGGACAGTACACATATGAGCAGATAGGGAGATAAGCATCTGTTATTTCCTCCTTGAAAGGAACTTGTGGGATGCATGTCACCTCTGACCTTAAGAACATAATTTGCATATAGATATGTAACTCCTTAAATATTATCTGTACATACATTTTTGCAATGATTATGACAACTAGTGGGCTACTGGCTCTTGGTAGAGACCTCACATGCCATCTGTCAGTGAATTATTATCCATATATCTAACCCAGAGGATCCCTGTAAAACCCCATGCATCTTCTGTGCCCTATGTAGATTGGCATCAAGAAGTACCTGGGTCGCACATCCTCACAATGGTCATACGTCATAATCACGCCTGAGGTCAGTCCTACAGAACAAACGTGCAGAATTTTATATGAAAACAATCATACTGGTTATCTGACGTTTAAGGCTATTCAGAATGCTGTAGGCAGCTACGGCGTGCTGACAAAAGGACAACATGCTCACCTCGTCACTGACAGTGAAATACACCAGTGACATCTAACAGGCTTGACGTGGTGGATCCACCTGAGCAGCCAAACAATCCACTGTACAAGGAACTATTTTGAGATCACCTTGAGTTTCCTAAGCACCTTGAGTTTCAGACATTGTTATGGACAGTAACCCAAACCTCAATCCTAGACATACCTATTTTTGTTTTCTTAATTGGCTGGATTAGTTTTTGCGTGATAAGATGTTTTATTACCATTTGATTTTCAAATAGTAAAAAAAAAGTTATAACAGTGTAGCCGCTGGAGTCAGTGATAGGTAAAACATTTTGTATTCCTGACCAAAGTGATGTGACAGAGGCTAGAAAATGAAGTTTTAATCTTCTGACCCACTCTTGTGGGTCATACTTTTGAGGCTGAGCAACAGTGGATGCTTCAGGTCAGATGCATTGTCCCTTGACCAGAAGGGTTTTGCCTTTATATCCCTCTGCCCAGCACCCAAAATCCCACCCTGCTTGTGGTTTCTTTAGGCCTGGTCATCTCTGGTGTTTGAAACAGCAGACAGTGGCCCCTAAGGGCTTGGCTATACTGGCACTTTACAGCGCTGCAACTTTCGCGCTCAGGGGTATGAAAAAACACCCCCCTGAGCGCTGCAAGATGCAGCTCTGTAAAGTGTCAGTGTAATCAGGGCGGCAGCGCTGGGAGCGGGGCTCCCAGCGCTGCACGCTACACCCATAAGGGATGTGGTTTACAAGCAGCAGTGCTGCGGCTCTGACTACACTCACACTTCAAAGCGCTGCCGCGGCAGCGCTCCTGCAGCGCTGCCGGGGCAGTGCTTTGAAATTTCTAATGTAGCCATACCCTAAGTCTATATCCAAGTGGCTGCATGCAGGTACACATAAATATGCCAGAATCTCGGTGCAGTTTTGGGCTTTAGTCTCTCTCAACTCAAGCAGTGTTTGCATTTCTTATGATGCAATGTCTCCAGTACAAATACCATCTTTTTTACAATTTTTCCTTTTGTATGATTGTTACCTTACAGATAAACTTTTTAAAGAGATTTTGCTCTGAACAGGGCTCTTGTTGTATCTGAAGAAAGTGAATGGAGAAAGTGGCATGCTAAATACTGTAATACAAGTGGTAGTGGAGGTAAAATGACACTTGACTGGTTTAAACTCGTTTAGTTTATATTTATTCAGTTACAGTGGAGATGAAGGAAAATTGTCAGACATGTGCAGTAGTCAAATACAGAAAAGCAGTGTACCATCACCAATTATTTACTTGCAGAGAAATGGCGTTCAGTGTAATGCTATGGTAGTTGACAGAAATGATAAATGCATACAGTTTAAAATAATGTTGCATGTTTTGATTACTAGTTGTCCTCATTATATTCATACCTTATTATGTATTAAGCTGTCTGGGGAAAAAAATATCGGGTGTTGTCTAAATTGGTTAAAAGCATAACACATGGAATCCAGTGAACTGTGACATAAGCCATATGGCATTTATTTTAATTTATCTATTAATTTCAGAACAACGGTTGTACTGGTATGTTTTCTGTGGAGTACTAGAGTGAACAGAATTTTTAGTTAGTAAAGTAGTGTCTGAAACATAACCAAACCAAGATATCTTGGGAACATTTATTAGATCTAACCTTATTACTATGTAGACACCTAAATCAGATGCTTATATTCGGAGGTATTAAGATGACATGACTCTAAGTATAGATTTAGGAACCTAAACTAAAAATATTTACCTAAATGTACAAGAATTAAATAGATCGTATATGTGAACAGACCAAAGAGAGAAATGTAAAGCTAAAATGAAGCTAATGCATTAAGCCAAGAAATGTAGCAAAATGGCCCCCTTTAACTGGGTGGAGGGGAGTAAGTTACAGAAATAAGCTTTGATTTACCTTCTTTCCCCCTTGGAAGTCCTTTCGCACTTCGTTGTGTGGATCTTACTATTATGTCACTGATGGCATTATTTCTATGCTGTATGTTACAACTTACTCTTAATTACAAAAAAGGACATTAAAAGAACATTAGTTGCAAAGTGAAGCTCTCAAGTTCAGAAATGCCCAAATTAAGATTTCCAATGCAACTTGTGCTTATATGTTTTTTTCCACAGGGCCCTTGTGGCCATTGAGATGGATTTAGTTTAATTTCAGCTTTGCAGTCTGTGGTTCACCATTAAAGATTCAGATTTCTATATAAATTATGATTTCCAGTTTTTCTCTTCAAATGGGGGATAGACAGTTTTTGTCTCACTAATAATTAAGGACTCAAGCCTACCTACTTAAAATGTTATCGTAAGTCTTGCAGCATTTCTTTAATTAAAAGCCCCAGCTCTTGGAGTCATGTGATTATGTAAGAATCTGTTTTAATTTTTTAAAAAGTTTCTAGCCCTCATGGTTACTGAGAGAAGATGGCAATTCACATGCATATCAACCCTATATAAACTCAAAAACCAGATGGGCAAATAAAGACACCTCCCCCATGCATGGCTTCCTTAAGGCAATCTTGTGGTTTTGGGAGGGAGGCTGACTCCGATTTTTGAATGCTTGGGGCTGGCAATGCTGCATAACTTTACTCATATGAACACTCACACTGAAGTCTGAGAATTCTTATGTGGGTAAAATTACCCATGTGCTTAGTTGTTGCAGGACTAGGGTGTAAAGAGGTCTCATTTGATCTGTGCAAAAACTGAAAAACGAATGGCTTTTCCCATATACTAACAGTTTAAATCAGTAGTTGGTTAGAATTGGATGTGATCTCTGTTTTCTAAACAAACAGTGAATACAATTTATTATTACATTGTTAAGTAAATAATTATCTGGGCTGTTTCTGATATAATTAATGTACAGCTGAGAACATCTAATAATAATTTCTGAAATATTGCTGCACAGAGATTCTATGGCTGTAGTTCTGTCTTTTTTTAGGTTTTTTTTTAGTTATCTTCATATTTCATTGAAAGATGCTGTTAGGGTATAGATATTCAGGCCTGTCTGCAAAGGCCTATACTTTAAGAATTTAGGTGTATTCTTATCACTTAGCTAGTTATAAAAGGTATAAAAGAAAGAATCAAAGATCACTGTCTGTGGAATGGCCTTCTCTTACTGTGACAGGCTAAGGCCTTCAGCTAAGATGTAGTTAGGCAGCCATAAGCTGGGAAGTGTATGGTCACATCCTCACATTCCAAACTAGTCACACTGAAATTAGGTGCTATTGAGCTATTAGGAGTATCAGGACAGGACTGTATTCCTATCGCCTCCAGAGAAAGGAAGGAGCCTAGAAGATGTAAAAGGAAACTTAGTTTGATCGCATCCTGTCTGGCAAGAACTCACTTATCAATAGACACAGCTGGAGAACCCTTATGTCTGTATAGATGTAGTTGTGAAATCTTCACTTCTGTATTGTTGTTGTTTTTTTTGCATGGTCTCTGTCTGGTTCTGTAATTGTTTCTGTCTGCTGTATAATTAATTTTGTTGGGTGTAAACCAATTAAGGTGTGGGGTATAATTGGTTAAATAACCATGTTACAATATGTTAAGATTGGTCAGTTAAATTTCAGTAAAATGATTGTTAAGGAATAGCTAAGCACAACTCAGTTTTACTATATAGTCTGCAGTCAATCAGAAAGTGGGGGAAAATGGAACAGGGACTGGGATGGGGGAATTAAAATCATGTCTTGCTAAAGGGGAAAATGGGAATGGGATGGGAACAGGGACAGGGACACAGGCAAGGCTCTGTGGTGTCAGAGTTGGGAAGGGGGACACTAAGGAAGGAAACTGGAATCATGCTTGCTGGAAGTTTACCCCAATAAACATCGAATTGTTTGTGCCTTTGGACTTCGGGTATTGTTGCTCTCTGTTCATGCGAGAAGGACCAGGGAAGTGAGAGGGTGAAGAAATAAGCCCCCTAACAGATGCAATAAAATACAAATATGCAATCCATCCATAATTATGACCGAGGCTTTGCGTTTTGGTAAAGGGAGATTTTGTCAATGATTGACAAAAGAGTTAATTTACAAGACAGGAGGAGAAGGATGACATAAGATTAGGAGTGAAGAGATTGTTTTTGTTGTTGTTTAAATATACTAGTAACTCTGGGGTTTATATATTTCTCCTTCTGTCAAGAAACTATCTGTAGTTCAAGTATCCATTTTAAAAATGCCTCTTCTCCCAGCTCATCATGGTAGGCAACATATGCCGGATACTTTCAGACTTTTCTTTGGTCTTTTGTTTAGACAGATGTTAAGTTTGTTGGATTTTCCTTTTCTTTCCTCCTTCACTTTTTTATGTTTAACTTTATTGGTACCAAATAGTATCATCTTAAATCTAGGTCTGTCATTTTCTCCATTGTGACCCTAGATTTTCAGAGAAGACATAAGTATATCATAGAATCTGTACTGAAATTTGACAAACCGTCCCTTCATTTTTTGGTTTTGTTCCAAAAACCACTGAAATCAATCTGAGGCAGCCTATAGACTTCAGTGGGCTATGGATCAAGCCCCTTCAGAGAGAGTGTGTGTGTGTGTGTGTATTAAAAACTGCCAAGTTATTCATTGCTTATCCATAGTAATTTTTGTAGCATTTTAATTTTATCTGTATTTAGTACCAGCTTTGCTCTGTTACTGACATCATGAGAATTTAGACACAGTACAGAAATTTTATCTGTGGATGTCCACAGTCTTGTTGAACCATGAAAGCTCTGAAAGAGCTGATATGGTCCTATTTTTAAGAAACAAAAGCAAGTATCCTGTGTCAGCTAAACTATACACAAGAATGCAAACACTCATGTAGCCATAAAGCAATCAGAAAATTATCCTAAAATAGTAATAAATGTAGCTTCTAAATTAAAATCAGGGCATTTATTTGGCAAGACATCCTTTATATTTGCACAATTCTAGGAGAAGTCATGCTACTGCCAGGATCCCTAGCCTTCATTGGCATTACCTACCAGAGAAGGCAGCTGACAACACTAGGAATATGTCTACACTGCAGTTGAAGAGGGGTGATTGCAGAATATGTAGACCAGACAGAATACTAGTAGCAGTGAAACCACAGCAGGATGGTCTTCAGTGTGAATTAGCTGTCTGAATAAGTACCCAGACTTCTAAGCAGGCTGGTACAGCGTATGCTGCCGCAGCTTCATGGCTATTAGTATCCGTTAGCTAATTAAAGCTAGTTCAGTTATGTCTACATGTGCTGCAGTTACCCCTTCTCTTCACCAGCTTCTGGTTTCAGTGTAGACTTATCCAATGTGAATGAAGGCCTGAATGAACATTGCTATGCTGTAATTTGCTTCCTAAAAGGAAATTTTAGAGAGGTTGGTCATAGATTCATAGACTCTAGGACTGGAAGGGACCTCGAGAGGTCATCGAGTCCAGTCCCCTGCTCTCATGGCAGGACCAAATACTGTCTAGACCATCCCTGATAGACATTTATCTAACCTACTCTTAAATATCTCCAGAGATGGAGATTCCACAACCTCCCTATCAAACTAGCTATGGGAATAAAGGAAACAAGAAGATTTTTATCAACACATTAGAAGCAAGAGGAAGACCAAGGACAGGGTAAGCTCAGTGAGGAGGGAGAACAGTAACAGGAAACTTGAAATGGCAGAGATGCTTAATGACTTCTTTGTTTCAGTCTTCACTGAGAGTCTGAAGGAATGTCTAACAAAGTGAATGCTTAGTGGAAGGGGGTGGTTTAGAAGATAAAAAAAAAAAGAGCAAGTAAAAATCTTTAGAAAATTAGATACCTGTAAGTCACTGGGGCCCCATGAAATGCATCCTAGAATACTCAAGGAGTTAACAGAGGAGGTATCTGGAGCTCTAGCTATTATCTTTGGAGTCATGGGAGATGGGAGAATTCCAGAAGACTGGAAAATGGGCAAATATAGTGCCCATCTATAAAAAGGGAAATAAAAAACACCAGGAAACCACAGATCAGTTAGTTTAACTTCTGTGCCAGGGAGATAGGAGCAAGTAATTAAAGAAATCATCTGCAAACACTTGGAGGTGTAAGGTGATAGGGATAGCCAGCATGGATTTGTAAAGAACAAATCGGTCAAACCAATCTGCATTTCCTTTGGAAGGATAACGAGTTGTGGAATAAGGAAAGCGGTGGATGTGGTATACCTAGACTTTGTAAGGCATTTGAACGTCTCGCATGATATCCTTAATCTATAACTAGGCAAATTCATTTAGATGGGGCTACTATAAGGTGGGTACATAACTAGCTGGATAACGCTACTCAGAGAGTAGTTATAACAGACTCCCAATCCTGTTGGAAAGGTATAACAAGTGGGGTTCGCAGGGGTCTGTTTTGAGACCGGCTCTGTTCAATATCTTCATCGACGACTTAGATGTTGGCATAGAAAGTACGCTTATTAGTTTGCGGTGATACCAAACTGGGAGGGATTGCAACTGCTTTAGAGACAGGGTCAAAAATTCAAATGATCGGACAAATTGGAGAAATGGTCTAGGTAAACCGGATGAAGTTCAATAAAGACAAATGCAAAGTGCTCCACTTAGGAAGGAACAATCAGTTTCACACATACAGAATGGGAAGAAGACTGTCTAGGAAGGAATATGGGAGAAAGAGATCTAGGGGTCATAGTGGGACCACAAGCTAAATATGAGTCAACAGTGTGATACTGTGGCAAAAAAGCAAACATGATTCTGGGATGCATTAACAGATATATGTAAACAAGACACGAGAAGTCATTCTTCCGCTCTACTCTGAGCTGGTTAGGGCTCAACTGGAGTACTGTGTCCAGTTCTGGGCACCGCATTTCAAGAAAGATGTGGAGAACTGGAGAGGTCCAGAGAAGAGCAACAGAATGATTAAAGGTCTTGAGAACATGACCTATGAAGGAAGGCTGAAAGAACTGGGGTTGTTTAGTTTGGAAAAAAGACTGAGAGGGACATAATAGCAGTTTTCAGGTATCTAAAAGGGTGTCATAAGGAGGAGGAAGAAACTGTTCACCTTAGCCTCTAATGATAGAACAAGAAGCAATGGGCTTAAACTGCAGCAAGGGAGATTTAGTTGACATTAGGAAAAAGTTCCTAACTGTCAGGGTAGTTAAATACTGGAATAAATTCCCATTACAATGCCTGGGAGGTTGTGGAAATCTCCTCTCTGGAGTATTTAAGAGTAGGTTAGTAAATTCTTCAGGAATGTCTTAGGACAGTATGTGTCCTGCCATTGAGAGCAGGGGACTGACTTCGATGCGACCTCTCGAGTCCTTCCAGTCCTAGAGCATAATCTATGACGCAACCTCTCTAAAATTTCCTTAGGACAGCAAACTTACAGCCATAAGCAATGTGTCATGTCGTCCTCATGTCACATTGGATAAGTCTAACTGAAACCAAGAAGCTGGTGACGAGAGGGTAACGCAGCACATTGTAGACATAACTGAACTAGCTTAATTAGCTAACGGATACAAAAGCACATGAAGCTGCGGCCAGCATCGCTGTACACAGCCTCCTAGAAGTCTGGGTACTTATTAGACCAGCTAATCACACGTAGAAGACCAATCCTGCTCGTGGTTCAGCTGCTACTAGTATTCTGTCTGGTTTACATATTCTCACTCACCCCTCTTCACTGCCAGTGTAGACATATCCTAGTGTTGTCAGCTGCCTTTCTCTGGTAGGTAATTTGCCATGAAGGCTAGGTCCTGGCAGTAGCATGACTTCTCTAGAATTGTGCAAAATATAAAGGATGTCTTGCCAAAGTAAATGCTCTGATTTTAATTTAGAAGCTACATTTTATATGTTTAGGATATAGTTTCTGATTGCCTGTATGGTACATGAGGTTGTTTCATTGTGTATTGTTTAGCTGACACAGGATACTTGCTTTGGTTTCTTAAAAATGACCATATCCAGCCTCTTTCGAAGCTTTCAGGTTCACAAGACTGTGGCATCCACAGATAAATTAGTACTAGCGTGTCTAAATCTCATTGATGTCAGTAACAGAGCAAAGCGACTTAAATACAGCATAAATTAAATGCTACAAAAATTGACTATGGATAGCAAATAATACTGGCAGTTTTATACCACACCACACCAACACACACTCTTCTGAAGGGCTGATCCAATAGCCACGAAGTCTTAGGCTGCCTCGATTGATTTCAGTGGTTTTTTGGACAAAACAAAAATGAAGACGGTTGTGTCAATTTCAGTACAGATTCTATGATATACATTATTTCTTCCTGAAAATCTAGGGTCACACAATGGAAAAATGAACAGACCTAGATTTAGAAATGATACTATTTGGTACCAATAAAGTTAAACATAAAAACGGTGAAGGAGGAAGAAAAGGAAAATCCACAAACGTAATAAATCTGTCTAACACAAAGACCAAAGAATAAGTCTGAAAGTATCCGCAATGTTGCTCTCCATGAGGCTGGGAGACAAAGCATTTTAGAAATGGATAACTTGAACACAGATAGTTTCTGACAGAGGGATGAAATATATAAACCCAGAGTTTACTGAGATATTTAAACAACAACAACAATCTTCACGTCCAATCTTATGCATACATTTTTCCCTCCTGTCTTGTAAATTACTCTTGTCAATTTGACAAAATCTCTCCTTTACAAAACGCAAAGCCTCGGTTTCATAATTATGGATGGATTGCACATATTTTTATTTATGATCTGGAGGGGCTTTATTTCTTCTCACCCCCTCACTTCCCTGCGTTCTTTCGCAATGAACAGAGAGCACAAATACCACGAGTCCAAAGGCACAAACATTCGATGTTTATTGGGTAAACTTCCATGCAAGGCATGATTGCCGTTTCCTTCCTTGTGTCCCCCTTACCCAACTCTGACACACGAGCTGCCTGTGTCCCTGTCCCTGTTCCAATCCCATTCCCATTTTTCCCTTTAGCCAAGACATGATTTAGATTCCCACATCCCAGTCCCTGTCCATTTTCCCCCACCACTTTCTGATGACTGACAGACTATATAGTAAAACTAGGTTGTGCTTAGCTATTCTTAACACATCATGTTTACTGAAATTTAAACTGACCATTCTTAACATATTGTGTAACTATGTTATTAACCATTCTACACCCACCCACCTTACATTGGTTACACCCAACAAAATTAATTCATACCCGCAGTACCGAAACAATTACAAACCAACAGCAGACCATGCAAAAACATACAAAACATACATGAAGTGAATGATTTCACAACTACTTCTATACGACGTAAGGTCTCCAGCTGTGTCTTTTGATAAGATGAGTTCTTGCCAGACAGGATGCGATCAAACAATGTTTTCCTTTTACCATCTTCTAGGCTCCTGTCCTTTTCTCTGGAGGCGATAGGAATACAGTCCTGTCCTGCATACTCTAAGCTCAATAGCACCAATTTCAGTGTGACTAAGTTTGTAATTGTAGGATGTGACCATACCTTCCCAGCTTATGGCTGCCTAACTACATCTTAGCTGAAGGCCTTACCTGTCACAGTAAGAGAAGGCCTTCCACAGACAGTGTTTTGATTTCTTTCTTATACCTTTTATAACTAGCTAAGTGAAGAATAACACCCTACAACTAATATATGGCCTTTTGCAGCACAGCCTGACGAATATTATACCCATAAGCACTTTCAATGAAATGATGAAGAACTAAAAAAAACCCTTAACAAAAAACAAGACAGAACTTATATCAGCCATGAGAAGCTCGTGAGCAATATTTCAGAAATATTATTAGATGTTCGTCAGCTGTAATTAATTATATCAGAAACAGCCCAGATAATATTTACTTAAACAATGTAATATAAATTGTATTGCACTGTTTTGTTTAGAAACAGAGCCCATCCATCTAAACCAACACTGATTTAAAACTGTTAGAGATGGAAAAGCACATTCGGTTTTTCATTTTTTGCAAGATCAAATAGACCTCTTTACACCCTAGCTGCACACTAAGCATCTGGGTCATTTTCCCACATAAGAATTCTATGCTTCGTGTGAGTGTATATGAGTAAAGTTTATGCAGATGCCAGCCCAAGCATTCAAAATCGGAGTCCAGCCTTCCCTCCCCAAAACCACAAGATTGCCTTAAGGAGCTAGCATGGGAGGTGGTCTTTATTTGCCATACTGGTTTTTGGTTATATAGGGTGATATGCATGTGAATTCCATCTTCTCTCAAGTAACCATGAGTGCTAGAAACTTTTTTTAAAACATTAAAGACAGATTCTACATAATCACATGATCCAAGAGCTGGCTTTATTTAAGAAAATGCTTGCAAGACTTACATAACTATTTAAGTAAGGTAGCTGAGTCCTTAATTCAATTAGGAGACAAAACTGTCTATCCCCACTTGAAGAGAAAACTGGAAATCATAATTTATATAGAAATCTGAATCTTTAAATGGTGACCACAGACTGCGCAAAGCTGAAATTAAACTTAAATCATCTCAATGGCCACAAGGGCCCTGTGGAAAAAAACATATAGCACAAGTGCATTGGAAATCTTATTTGGGCATTTCTCGAACTTGAGAGCTTCACTTTGCAAACTAATGTTCTTTAATGCTTTTTGTATAATATA
>NC_133773.1:99791383-99883100 GCF_003597395.2 Chelonoidis abingdonii
TAAATGGACACAAATCAGACGTCAAGAATTATAACATTCAAAAACCATTTGGAGAACACTTCAGTCTCCCTGGCCACTCAGTTAAAACCTTCAAAAACAGACTGCAACGAGAGACTGCTGAATTGGAATTCATCTGCAAATTGGACACCATCATACTAGGCTTGAATAAAGACTGGGAGTGGATGGGTCATTACACAAAGTAAAACTATTTTCCCATGCTTATCGCTCCCCCCCCACACACACACACAGTTCCTTGCATCTCCTTGTCAATTGCTGGAAATGGGCCATTTTTATTACCGCTACAAACAGTTCTTTTTCTCTCCTGCTGATAATAGCTCACTTTAACTGATCACTGTCCTTATAGTGTGTATGGTAACACCCTTTGTTTCATGTTCTCTATGTGTATATGTATCTTCCCACTATATTTTCCACTGCATGCATCCGAAGAAGTAGGCTGTAGCCCATGAAAGCTTATGCTCAGATAAATTTGTTAGTCTCTAAGGTGCCATAAGTACTCCTGTTCTTTTTGTGGATACAGACTAACAGGGCTGCTACTCTGAAACCTGATATTTGGGTATTGTGGCTCCATTATTACCAAGGAAGGAGGCTGCTAACGTGAAACATCGAATCAGTAAGGGCTACTGGTGTTATGCATGTGCTTTGGAAGCCTCTGTGGTGTCACTGCCACTTGGACTAAGATGCATCTCTATCAAGCAGCCCTGGCTTTTGTCCTTTTGTATGGCTCTGAAACCTTGGCCACCACAGAAATGCAAATACGCCAGCTGGATGCTTTCCAGATGAAACAACAATGACCTATTGAAGGCAAATGGTGGTTTCATCACTTTACAAATGAGGATGTTGGACATCAAACCTACCAGCCTCCAGCATCTTCCCGAGTGACTCAGTGCTGGCTCAGGCGGCGTGGCCATCTGCTTTGTATGCCAGAGTCCATACCAGCCAGCCAGCTTTATGCATTTGATCCAATAAAAGCTGGATGGAGAGGGACCTCACTGATGGCTTTCCACACACTGGACGGATGTTGTGGCTTCTGACTTTGCTCACCTCAGCCTTAATATAGAGCAGGCCGCAAGAATGGCAGGAGTCCAGGCTCACTTGCAATGGGTGATATGAAATGTTTTCCCTATGCTCCATGAGCAGGAGAATGAATGAATGTAGGAATCAGTTCTGAGGCTTCATGAAGTTGGCAAACTCTAAAGGTGGTTGTTCTGTGTTTGTACAGCACCTAGCACAGTGGTGTAACACAGGGGTCATCAATTACTTTTATCAATGTCTAAATTTCTTGGTCACAGTATAGTCAGTGTCTAGACTCCAGAGAAAATAATAATAATAATAATAATAATAATAATAATAAGTTAAAGGATTTTGCAGTTCGTTCAAAAGTGTCTGGTGATCTGGATTTGGTCCATGATCTGTCTATTGACTATCTTTGGTGTAGCAGTTCATAACTGGGGCTTCTAGGTACTATGATAATACACAGGGGCGGCTCTAGGTATTTTGCCACCCCAAGCACGGCAGGCAGGCTGCCTTCAGCGGCTTGCCTGCGGGAGGTCCCCGGTCCCACGGATTCGGCGGCACGCCTGCGGGAGGTCCGCTGAAGCTGCGGGACCAGCGGACCGTCGGCAGGCATGCCACCGAAGGCAACCTGCCTGCCACTCTTGCGGCGACCAGCAGAGCGCCCCTCTGTGGCTTGCTGCCACAGGCACGCGCGTGGCGTGCTGGTGCCTGGAGCCGGCCCTGATAATACACATAATTAATAATAAGTAATTTTAATAATAAGTAATAAGTAAACTCCTGATTTATGTGGAAGACCTACATTTAAAAAAAAAAAGTGACATGAGATCAGTCCTGATCCATTAAATCAATGGCAAAATTCCAGTTTGTTTTAATGGAGTCATAATCAGACTGTATGTGCATCCAGCACAATCTGAGTTGGAAGTTACACATGTATTTCTTGTTGCTGCAGATAATCTGTCTTTTAAAAAAATAAAATAAAATACCCATGTAAGGAAAATCTGTAATTTCATACCGTCTGCTTAATACTATATATATCTGTCACAGTTTAACCTGAAAGGATCAGTACATAAAAGTAAGAAAAACGATGGTACCTTATTTTTTGCACACCTTGCATCTGTTATTTGTAATCATTTAATAAGATTTAAAACCTTCTACCTAAGGGTATGAGATTACATTGTTGGTTAATTTACCCTTCTCAGCAAATTTTATGGCCCATGGCTGCTGAAATGCTTGTAGTACCTGGGGGCAAAATGCTTAACATAGTTTGCATTCCAGGCACAGCACAACTGGGTGTGTTGTGAATTGCTAGGGCATTAGGATTAAGCACTACACTGTGTATCGGGCAAAATCTTCATGTTGGAGAGAAAGCAAACGAACTCCAGCACTGAGTTTAATTTAGAAGCATAGTGCTTTCAGGTAGCTGAGATTTTCCTCTTTTGTTGTGGTAATGCATGTTTAAATGCCATTCAGTTTTCCAGTACTGAGGAGAGTCAAAATAAATTGAGGCTTTCAGGTCCTCCCACAGATTACTCTAGAATCTAAACCTTCATTTAGAAGTGGGGTAGGGGATGAGTTTTTATCTGTTTTGGTTGTAAATGATATAGGGAGGTACGTGAAAGGTGTCCTGGGAGCTAAAATTGCATTACTAGGGCAAGTTGTTCCATAATTGTCTACTATGGTGTTTCCTGCTCCTTCCTCTGAAGCATCTGGTGGTAGCTTCTGTCAGACACAGGATACTGGAGTAAATACAGCACTAGTCATATTTGGCATGGCATATCCTATGTTCTTAGGTAAGTAGCCTTGACAATATACAGGATGTTGTCTTGCAATCTGACTGGAGACTCAACAATATCACTGTCACATGTTAGCTTCTGTAATTCAACTCGCTAGTATTGACTTGAACATAAATATAACCCTTTAACACAGTTAATAATTTCACTGCTTTCTGCTAATCATATTGCCAGATTTTATTTTACTTGTAGTGACTTTCTAGTTTATGTGAATATTTCTTTTTTTTCCCAACTGGAGTGGCAGTTCAATAAAGTTTTTAAGGTGAACAGAGACATAACTTCATCCTATCATGTGTGAGTGTTGGATGTACCAATTATTCATTAAGTAGATGCCAGCTCTTGGGAATTAAAAAGTTCAAGAGAACCTGAATGAACATCTCAAAAGTCAACACACTGACAAATATTGCAGTCTTATTGACTATCTCTGTAGGCTTACTGTGATTGTATTTCTTTATATAAGTTTGCACTGTAGCCTTTGGTTTTCCACCTAAGTTTTTTTTTAATTTAAAATTGCACTTTTGTTGGAGAAAATAAGATAAAGTAGTGATCCCACTGTTTTTTTTTCTTTTTGGCTAACCTTGAGTAGTTGTGATATCTTGTTCTGTGGGGTGGTGGCACATTTCTTGGTTATGCAATTAGATATGAAGAACAGTAGTTTCTGAGCGATGTTACATTGTGACAAAGCAGGTAACCTCCAGGTACTCATTTGGCATGGGATTCCTTTAACATCTCATACCTTCTGTGAATGTCAAAATGGAGTCCCCAAGCTAATTGCGGTAATTGTGTGGCTAGCATGCTAGAGTTCACTTAAAGTTAGGGAAATAAATGATACTCTGCTTCACAAAGTCAAATTTTATTTAAAAAATGTGACCCTATAAATATATTTCTTTTTAAAAAACTAGGCTACATGATGCTGGTTACATTTCTCTGTACATTTATTGACTCTTTTTTACCACCTCGTGGAAAACTTATGAGACTTCTTGTTTAGAAACCATGGGGACTGTTCAGGTAAGGGTTATATCAATTGCCAGAAAGGCCTAAAGCAATGTCCATTAAAGTCTGAGGAAGATCCAGGGGTCAGCTTTTTTGTAACCATTATTTTGTGTCTCCTCTAACCAAAAAAACGATGTAGTAATATAAGAATAGCAGTTTTGTCTAAAATAAATCCCAAATTTTCACCATTGCCTGAGTAGACTATTGTCTGACGCTTCCAGAAGTAGTTCATATTATGGAAGATCATACTCAGAGTTTACATTAGCAAATGGTTGCTGCTATTACTATTATTAGTATTATGGTTGCTTGAATATTTTGCACACAAGTTGCTTTTAAATTGTCTCCCTTGTTTCTCTTCCATGGAAGCTATGCTTTCCAGCTGTGGGGATTAATCATTACTCTTTCTAGGAGAAACTGCCGAATTTCTCCTCTCTTGGGTACAGTTGAACACATTAAACAGAGTCCTCATGTCTTTCAGCTGCTGAGAGTGACCTGTGAGGCGATGGTCTAAAATGAAAGTCATGAGACAAATAGTGCACAAAGTGTAATTTGATGTAAAATGAATTTCTGTAAACTGGCTGCCATTTTGTATAATCTCAGTTTCATGAGTCTGCATTTTTATGTAAACAATCCACAGTAGAATAAGAAAGTGAGAACCTCAGTGGGACTGAGCTGCAGCACTGAAGTCCGTGGGAATTTTGATATTACAGATTTGGTTTGTGCAGGGGAGAGGTAAACTTAGTTTAAAGTAAGAGATAGTTGGAAGAGATGTAATTCACTGACTCTCTTCAAACTGATTTCTGTATATAGATGGTCTCTTGACAATGGCTCTAGGGAGATGCAGTTGAAGATGATTAAGAAGCTCAATTCTTTTCTTCTTTTAGGTTCTTGCTTGAATGAATGATGGGCCTTTCCCCTATATCAGCCAGAGAGAGCTGTTATGATGCTGATGGTGCAAATGCCATACTGGGCCCACATCCTGCAGTCTTTTCTTGGTTAAAATGACATCAATGAGTATTTTTATCTGAGTGAGGACTGTATGATCAACCCCATTGTATTTTATAAGGACATTTCTTCCTTACGAGATAACAGCACTGGATAGTGAGTCAGCCAACAAAGACCGTTAACAAAGCAGGAAGCTAAATAAGGACATTTCTCTTAACCACCAGCTATTCTGAGCATGAAATGTTCCTAGTCCTCACTGACCTTGCCAGCTTTTTAAAAACAGAAATTACTTAAATAGTAAGACTGTACTTGAAACCCATCCCATTTCTGTGATCTTATCAGAAAGTTACCTCAGGCAACAGCTTTGGCGTAACATTTAAATCATGCGTGTAGATTGGGGTGGCGTGTGTCTGTGTCTGAGAAGGAGCCAGAATTTGCCAGTGTACATTGCCAAAGAGCCACAGTATTATGTCAACAGCCCTCATCAGCTCTCCCGCCCCGTCTGCCAGCCGCCTCGCCATCAGCGCCTTCCCTCCCTCCTTGTGCCTCACGCAGGATGCAGGAAGCTCGGCAGGGCAAGGAGAAGAGCGAGGGCTCGGGGAAGGGGGCAGGAAGGGACAGGTCCTTGGGGGAAGGGCCTGTGGCAGAGGCAGGGGTTGAACAGTGAGCATTGGAAAGTTGTCACCTGTAGCTCCAGCCCTGGACTCGGTGTCTATGCAAGGAGCCACATATTAACCTCTGAAGAGCCGCATCCAGCTCCGGAGCCACAGGTTGGCCACCCGTGGTGCAGATGATATATTAAAATATGTCCACATTCTTGCATTTAATCTTGCAGTGAGTGGAAATGCATTAGCATAGTCTTTCTTTCCTTCCTCAATGACTATTGTGACCCCCAGAATTGTGAAGTAGAAAAAGTTTGCCTCTGCAGCAGTTTTATGAAAGAAGATTGTCCTCCATAGAACTGAGAAACTTCTATTTTTATCAGAGAAGGCTTATAGATATTTTTTGGAGCCCTGAGCCGTGTATGAGTTGAGTAGCTGTACTTTTTTCACAAGTGCAGTTAAAGAACCAACAATGGTCTTCTCAGATCCTCTGTTTTTCAAGGATTTATAACTGTACCATAAAAATGGCCATGAACAGAATTTGGCTGAACAGAATTTGGCTTTGTACTATAGCTGAAAAAAAAATTAGCTCTTTAAAGAATTCATAACAGAATTTTGCAAGTTGTCACTCAGTTGTATTAGACAAATGTCTTTACATGTGTTGTAGAGCTCCCATATTGTCATTTCTCTTCATCGCTGACCCGCTTTCTTTGCCTCTCCATGATATATCCTCCATTCTTGGTTTTCTGCACCTTTCTTCTTTTTTTTCTCTATGGACTCTGCTCTTCTTTCTCCTGATTTCTCTCTCCTTCTGTCTCTTCTTTCCTTCTCCACTCCCAGATCCACTGGTTCTCCCTTGATTCATCACTCCCTTCACTGATGATCTGTCCCTCTTTACAGGCAGTCACAAAACCGCATCAAGAGCTTGAAGATTGGATGGAAGGATGGTTTTGTGGTTAAGTCACTGGGGGTGGATTTTGGGAGATCTGGGTTCATAACCTGACTTTATCACAGACTAACTGTGTGACTTTGAGCAGGTCACGCAACCTCTCCATGATTCAGTTGGCATCTGTAAAATGAGGTTAATAATATTTTCATATTGTCTATTTATATTGCAAGTTTGTTGGGTTATTATGTTGGGTTTGAACATTGCCTAGCACTGTGAGGCCCTGATGTTGGTTGGGGTTCTTAGATGTTATTGGAATGCAAATAATAATGGAGAAATGGAGACTGGACTGGAGAGTCATAATAAACTGATCTCTTCTGCAGTGAAAAGCCTGAACAACAACGTGAAGTGTCTTTGTGGGAATACGCGTTGATACGTTAATGTATTTAGTGCATGTATGCCTTACACATTTTTTCCACCAATCTCATGATGATTTCTTAGAGCGCAGATTTAACTTCCCTTCTTCTGCAATTGAACAATGTGCAGACTTAACGAGTGTCACAATTTGGGCTTACATCAGTCTGTCAGTTCCATACATATTTTAAAAATAGTGTGAAACAATCTAACTTTATAAGAAATAAATATCTTTGTAAAACTGGTATGTAAAGCAAATAGCCTCCCCATGGCAAGTAAGTCTGCCTTACAAATGAACTTCAAGACTAGTGTGAAAATTCAGTAAAGGACAGGAATATGTGCAGAACAATAGGCTGTGTGGTACATTCAGACTCATCCTCTGGCATTTCCTGGTTTGCCAACATCGCAGGATGCCTCATTTTGTGAAACCATTTTTACCATTCATTATTTTTATTACTGGAGTCTCTACGATCCCTAGTCATGGACCCCACTGTGCTAGGCACTGTCACACATAACAGCAACAACATGTCCCTACCTCTGCCACAAGGAGATTCATAGAGATCTGTTGTATCAATCAGGCAAGGTACTAACAAACTTCAATAGGACTTTATTTTTGAAGTGGAAACCTCTTTACCAAGCTGCTGCTGCTGCACCCTCTGTAACTCTCTCTGCCTCCTCAACAACTCCCCCGTCCTTCCTGTTTCCTGTCTTTTCAGACACCCAACAGCCAGTGCTCCCAGTTCTAATAAGTACAAGCAACATCTAAACAACACAGGTTCCATTAATGATAGCCCCAGAAGGTGTTGAGTGCACCAGGAAGTACTGGAGAGCTTCCCATTGGGTGAGGGAGACTTATGAGTAGATATTAGTTAGTAGAGATGACCCACTGCTTGTTGCTCAGATGTATGGTTTTATGTTCAGTATGAGTGAGAATGGGTCAGTGTGTGTGTGTGTGTTTGTGTTGTGTTGGGAGATTTTGTGTGGGTTTGCGTGGATGGCAAATGAGGGGTGTATGGTATGATGAGGAGCTATGTGCCTTTGGAGTTATTGCGTGTGCGGGTTGTAATTGCTTTCTGTCTGGGGTTTGTGCTGGGTGATTTTGTGGTGACTTGTGTAAGTGGTGAATGAAGAGTGTATGCTGTGGTGAGGGTTTGTATGTGATTGGGGTTATTGTGTGTACTGGTTGTGTTGTGTCAGTGGTTTTGAAGAACTGTAGCAGTTGGACCAAGTAATGCATCATCTGTGCAGTCTTTCTCATACAATCAATGAAATTTTTGCATGCAAACTAACTGTAGCATAAGGTTAGTGATTGGTTGATCTACCTCTAATATAACAATAGTTTAGGATTCTTGGCGTGGCATAGCTACATGCCTTGCTGTTGCATAGGTGTAATTCGTAAAGTCAAAATGGCTGAGAATTTAAAAACTGGACAGGAACAGAGCATGAATCCTAGTGATGATTGAATCTGGTGATATTCTGAACAAAAAGAGCTCACAACCACGCTTGTAGCTGTTTCCATCGCTTCATGCTGACTCAAACAGGAATTGTGGGGTTCAGAGTGACACACAGACAGGTATCACTCATGGACTCTTACTATACAGATATATATTTCTGTGCTGAATGCCACTGTGAGCTTAATTAGTGGGAGCATTTGGGCCTGGTACACCTCTACCCCGATATAACACTGTCCTTGGGAGCCAAAAAATCTTACCGTGAAGAAACCATCTTATATCGAACTTGCTTTGATCCGTCGGAGCGTGCAGCCTCGCCCCCCTGGAGCACTGCTTTACCACATTATATCGGGTTGTGTTACATGGGGGTAAAGGTGTACTGTGGTGAGTGGTGCATTGGTAGATACCATTCAGTGTGTAAATTTGGGGTTAGCTCAGTTTTCACTTTAATTTTGCAGTTCACTTTCAATACCCTGCCTTGCATTCAGCTAAGGCAGAAATTCCATCCTTAACCTGTGTTAGCTCGTGTTCTGTGACATTTATTGTTTTAAGGCTCAGTTATAGGCAAGCACATCTTCTGTGAAATGTGGCCAAAAAGGAGTGGCTTGCTGGAAAAATGGCATTTCTGACTTCTCTTAATTTCTGGGTGATTTTTAGTTTAAGAATCATTAATATATAACAGTCTTTGTACAAGAGCATATTTTGCATTTTTGTTTGAGTGGTCACAGTTTGTATACAACAGCAATTCATCAAGTTAACAAGTTAGAACTGGACAATTGCATATGCAAACTGGAATGATGGAGAGGGAGAGAAAATAATGAGAGAGCGTCTATACTCTGGGGTAATGAGAATGATGACTCAAAATAAAAAGCTGTCTCTTTATCCCAGGGGTCTGAAATGTGGTAGAGTGACTAGATCTCATGCATTATTCATTGCCATCAGCTTCTGCTGTGATGTAGGTGTTTATCACGAGTGGTGCTTTGGATTGCAGCGGAAAAGGTGAGTGTGAGCTGACTACTCATTTATCAGGACTGCCTTTCTCCAATATAATCTGGTCTCTCAAGTATGGTAGGTCTGCCAAGAGAATTAGGACATTTAAGGGATGTTTTTCTCTCCAATAAACGTCTTCTACAGCTACATCTCTAATCACCTCATCTTCTTGTGCTTACTCTCTGCCATGTACATAAGTGTGAGCCCTCAGGGCTTTATTCCTCACTCTAGCTTTCAGGCAAAGAACAAATTCTGGATTTGTTTCGCACATTTATTGAAATACTTGTCTAGCCAATCAGATCTTGCTATATTTTGTGAGCCAGCAAGAGCTGGATTTTTAGCTGAAAGCGCCAAGGCCACTTTATTCGTATATTTTGATTAAAGGTATTTTATTTCCACTTTTTTTTTTATTTCTCTTGAATTTTGATTTAGCCTGCAGAGTGTTTCCAAAGCAAATTGTTTTGCTGCTGAGGTGGAAATGGGGAGTCTTTTCATAATTTAAGCTTTTGTGGGCTCTGAAGCCTGGATCACAAGAGACAGATGGAAGCAGAATAAGGCCTGGCTGCCATCCATCTACTGGGAAAATGTGCATTGCAATGATTCTAAGGCTGTGATCTGTGGACTACTCTTGGTTTGGGGTGCGCTTCCATGTGGTCCATACACTGCTTTTTACAGTAATGACGAATCAGTCGGCCTGTCTTTTAAAGGTTACAGGGACGGTTTTGCAACATCTTCTCCCTATCTGTTTTTTTTTATTGATGGTATTGCAGTGCAAGTTGAGCTGCAGTCACATTTGTGGATGACACCAAAATAAGGAAAGTGATAGACCAAAACTTCAAAATGACTAACAGAGACTGGAGCAGTGGGAGGTATAGGCAACGAGGGGATACTCAAACCTAATTAATGTAAAGCCCTACATCCAAAAAAGGGTAATTAGCATCAATACAAAAAGCAAAAAATGCAATAAAGTAGCTATAAACTATAGCATCAGAGTGATTTGTTTTTCATCTTGTCTTGGTGTCATTCATAAATAACCAAGCACTCCAGTTCCTGCTGGGAAGGAGTGAAATTTGGAATGGGAGATTGTCTTATTAAATGGGCCACAATATAAAAAGAATGAGCACCACTTGTGTATTGCTTTCTATTTGATGTGTGCACCAAGACCTTCAAACAGAATAGCAGCTAAATTTCTGAAACAGTCCTCTCACCTTGAATAGTTGGTGCAGCCTTAGGAAGCTTGATTTAATTAATAGTGGAAACTTTGACTCCCAAGGCTGGTGTCTCAAAATGTATTTTCTTAATTATCTTTACTAGTAGAACATAATAACTAAAAGCAGCAGAGTCAGCCTGATGGTGTAATGATTTATCATGTGCTATTATATGGGTAAATCAGAATTTGAGGATGTGATTGATTGCACACAATCTGGCAGGACCAGAGTGATCTGGCATCAGTACTCTATTGCCATGAATAAAATATGTACCTGCCGTTTTCTCGGGGAAGCAGATACTGAGTTATGAAAGGGGATCAACCCTACAGTCTCTCATTTTGTACCATGGTGCTACGGGAGAGAGTACGTGATCTTGTGCATGCCGAGCTGTAGGCGGTAGTGCCCGATCAGATGTGACAAGTCCAGCGTCCCCCATGGAAAACCAGAACAGTGCCCTGTTAAGCAGGAGTGTTTTCAGGTAATGAAGGGAAGGCAGAGGTGAAGAGAGGAAGCAGTACATGAACATGCAGCTTTTCAAGAATGTTTGGATCAATGGCCCCTACCCCTTTACTTTAGCTCTGAAACTTGTGTACTCCAGAGCATTAGCCACTGTGCAGAGATGCCTGTCTTGAGTGGTAAATTTACAGTAAATTCAGAAGCAACTAAAGGTCCAGGGAGTAGCCATCCACAAGAACCAATTACAAACAGTAATTGTCCTAAATGCATAGAGCACCTGGCATCTTCTTTTGCCCCACTTCATACTTTAAAGCTGTTGAACAGCATGGTGGTGTCATGTGATGAACAGTCCACTGTGCACCCATGTCAAGGATATACGTCTGTGAGGGCTGGTCTTCACCGATAAGTAACATCAGCATAGCTATGTCTCTCAGGGGTGTGAAAACGCCACACGCCTGAGAGATATAGTTAAGTTAATATAACCCCCAGTGTAGACAGTGCTAGGTCAATGGAAGAATTCTTGTATTGAACTAGTTACTTCCTCTCAGGGAGGTGGATTACCTACAGTGATAGGAGAAGCCCTTCTGTCACTGTAGTAAGTGTCTATACTGAAGCGCTGCAGCAATGTTGTAAGCGTAGACGTAGCCTGAGTGACACTCTTCTGGACACTGTGTCCAAACGTGATCCAACTCTAATTGGGGTTTATGTGTAAAGCAGCACAAAATGGAGAAATTACAGTGATTTTGTTGTTTCATGATATTTGGTATTTCTCTTAAAGCCCTTGCTCCTTGAGCCATTTGATTATGTAAGAATCTCTGTTTTCATTTACAAACAAACAAAACCCCGTGTTTCTAGTCCCCATGATTGAAGAGAAAAACTTAAAAACGAGAACCTGAAGCCCAAAATCCAGAAAAAACCCAAATTTATTATTTTTAAAAAATCTAATTTTTGAACTTTTCTGTCTGGGATTATTGAAAAGTGTTTGTAAAATATATAAATAAAATAAAGCAATACCTACTCTGAAATCCCTCAAACATTTTAGCCACTGTTGCAAAAAAGGGAGATTCTCCTTCCTATATGTTGAAATGGGGTAGAGAGAAATAAAAGCCTATTTTCAAAAGTTAGTGTGTTAACTGCAACAAAAGTTAGTGAGAGGAAGAAAAACAGCATAAAATAGATTCTTTCTTGTTCTTTAGGCCCTCTAGGTAGCGAAATGTATTAATATGTAAAATGCTTGCTTTTTAAGGTTTGTCTAATGTTTAATGACTATTTGGCACAGGCTGTTCTCAAAGAAGCTGAGCATTTTTTTCCAATGAGAAAGGCACATATTAGAAATGACAGAAAATTCTTCAGGCTGTGACAACAATTTTCCTTTCCCTTAGCTTTCCTATAATTCTTTTGAGTGTAGAAGTTAGAGGTTTACTCTTCACTATGTTGGAAGAGTCCTTTGCTTATGTCAAACTGAAGTGAAACTTGTTAATATGTCTGGCAGGTTCCTGTATGGCAGTGGGTCTCAAACTTTTTTTTACTGGTGACCCCTTTCACATAGCAAGCCTCTGAGTGTGACCCCCTCCCTATAAATTAAAACCCCTATTTTATATATTTAATACCATTATAAATGCTGGCGGTAACGCAGGATTTGGGGTGGAGGTTGACCGCTCTTGACCACCCATGTAATAACCTCGCGGCCCCCTGAGAGGTCCTGACCCCCAGTTTGAGAACCCCTGTTGTATGGGGAAATAGTTGAGTTTGTATGAAAACAGTTAAAAATAACTCTTGAAACAAAAGAAACAAACCAAAAAAAAAAATAACCCAAATAAAAAACCTCTACTATGTTTAGAACTTAAAATAATAAATTATTCAGGGGGAATGAAAGAGCAATTCATCCCCCAAATAAATCATCATACTGTAGCTGTTAAGTATTGACAATATGTGGACACACTTGTCCCTCCATTTTATTAATTTGTTTTTTTGGGGACGAGGATTTTTTGTTCATTAGAGGAGTGAAAAAAAAAATCCCATCACAGTTGCAGTATCCAGAGGCAATTTCAAATGCAGAGATCACAGGCTACTTAAACAGAAAAGGTGTGATCCATTTTGATGATAACATAAATAGTGTGTGTGAGAGAGAAAGAGAGAGAGAAGTTTGTGTATATATCTATCTATTTGTATAGACACTACAGACAGAAAAATATATATAAACCTTCATATAATAATTCATATCTCAGATTTTAAAAGCGCAGAAGTCAGGAAATCTAATGGTATGGTTTCCAGATCCATTGGAACACTGCCGAAGTCCCGATACCTGCAGTATGTATTAATTTGGCAGATTTATGATTACTCTGCAAGCCATAACTCCCTTCACAAGTTCCTTTCCTCCTGTACAAAGATATGATATAGGGAACCATTACAGGGGTAGAGGGAGGGTTCAGAGGTGACATTGTCCCTCTTAACAATTGTTGTGTTCTCTGGTGCCAACAAATTGTGCCCTGCTATGTTTCCAACAAACTGTTTCTTTGAGGGGAAAAAGCAGAAGAGAATTGTTTATTTACCACAGGTAGTATCACAACAGTGACCTCTGCTGGAACACTGGCTATCTGCTCTTCATCGGACATCATCAGAGAAATACCTACATCTGCCTCACAGGTGTTATGAACAGAAACTGCTGTTTAAAAATGGCTTTATACAGGCCCAGATGCTGCTGCAGGGAGAGAGAGCTGGAGGGAGTCCTCTTCCCCCCCGGAGCACCCTCTTGCACCCCAAACTCCTCATACCCAGCCCCACGTCACAGCCCATATTTCCAGCTGGAGTCCCTCTAACCCTCGCCCCCCCCCAGTCCTCTGCCCTAGCCCTGAGCCCCTCATCCCTGGCCTCACCCCAGAGTCCACATCCTCAGATGAAGCCCTTACACCCCTGCACCCCAACCTTCTCTCCTAGCCCTGAGCCCCCTCCCACATTCTGAACCCCTCGTCCCTACCCCCACCACATGAATTTTGTTATGTGCACCGGTAAAGGCCATGTGTCACAACTCATCTCCATATTGGTTCACATAACAAAATTCATTCCGCACATGGGTGGGAAAAATTAGAGGGAACACTGCTTCCCATCTCTGGCTATATTTGACCCATCAAAAGGCTGAGCAGTCTCATTACAGAATCTCTAAGTGGATCACGGAGTGTATTTCCACCTGCTGTCAAGTGGCTGGTGAGCCTCTCCCTCCCTTTCCAGTCCTTTTGCACGTCTAGAGAAGCACAAAATGCACCCGTAAATCTGTCTGTTTTGCTAAAATTATCATATGCAGTGCTGTTGTAGCTATGTCAGTCCCAGGATATTAGAAAGACAAGGTAGGTGAGATAATATCTTTCATTGGACCAACTTCTGTGGGTCAGAGACAAGCTTTCAAGCTTCCGCAGACGTGAAGAAGACCCCTTTGTAGCTTGAAAGCTTGTCTCTCTCACCAACAGAAGTTGGTCCAATGAAAGGTATTACCTCAGCCACCTTGTCCAGCTAAAATTGATTATTCTGTGTTATGTAAAAATGCAAATTCCATCTTCATCTTAAAGACCTTCTATTGAAATGATATGCTTCATGATGGAGGCAGTGTGGTTTAATGGATAGGGCACTGTGGTAAGCGTCTGTCCCAAATCTGGACTTTAGCATCCAAAATCTGGGTGCTTACTATGATTCCCCCCAAGCTTGTACCGGCTTGGATCTTATCTCGCTGCCACCAGATAGGATTCTGGCTCCTATCAGCCTCCAGTCGCCAATTATCCTGGGGGACCCACAAGACCAGAGCCCCTGGTCTCCCTATCTCATCCCTATTCCCCTCCGTTTCCTTGGGTTAGCCGGAGCGATGCCTTACATAGCTCCTTCGAACAACCCAGCGAGGATATCTACTCCCCCTGAGGCTATGGCATTCAACCTAGTTAAGCTCACACAAGAGATCACCTCCTCCTTGTCGTAGGGTAAACTAGAGAAAAACCTCAAACAGAGAACAGAGTTGGATCTCCCTCTTCCCTATATCTTTTCCCCGTAGCTTGTTCCCGCCCTGGACAATAGGAAAGTACACCACGAGCTGGGCTCCCCCCTAGCCTGTCCCACAGAGGCTGACGAGCTCCGGGGCCAAGAATTTTCTCCCTTGCCTACTAGGAAAAGAAACTCCATAAGTTCTTAAAAAAGAAACTTTATATAAAAAAGAAAGAACTTAACATATACTAAACACTGCATTAAGAAATTAATACAGGGATGTGGCTTATAAGATAAATAGGAATAAACGTTCTGATTCAAAGATAGGCATTAAACGCAGTCCAAGGGAAATACACTGTAAATACAAACAAAACACATAACAGCCTATGCTTGGTTCCTTTGTACTCACACTTGATGTAGAATATTAGAAAGGGATTGAGTTAGCAGAAAAGCTGTTTCAATCCATAGCCGGGAGAAACAAAAGACCCCGAGTTCCTTTCCCTCCCAGACTTTAAAAAAAAATCCAGTTCTCTGACTGGTCCTCTGGTCAGGTGCTTGATTCCCCCCTGTCCACCCCTTACAGGTAAAAGAAAATTAACCCTTACCTATCTACTTATGACAGGCACTCTACTGGAAGTCAGGAGACCTGGGGTCTATCCCAGCTGTGTTACCTTGGGCAAGTCATTTCACCTCTATTTCTCATCCCCATTGTGTGTTCAGTTAGTAAGCTTTTTCTCAGGGTTGTCAGTGTGTACAGTGCTTAGCAAAATTTAGCCACACCTTGGTTGTGGCTTCTGCAGTACAAATAGTAATGCTAACATTCACGTGTTACAGATTTTTTGTTTGTAGGCTTTGGAGTTTTATCTTAATTTATATGGCTGTTGTATATATTTCTTCATTTTTAAGCTTGGTTAAGGTTAGCCTCTACTGGTAGAAACATTAAGGCATGACTGGCTTCCATGGGGCTAATAATGGAGTTCTGCTGATTTTTTTTTCCTGTTTATCATGCTTTAGATATTTTTTAATCTCAGTGTTGTTACTTGCGTTCAGTTTATTACAGTTAACATTTTTGCTTTATCATTTGACAAGCTGAGTACACAGAACTTCAGAAAAACAGCCCTCAAACCCTAAATTGCTTTTGGCTTACACTGCATTTTTTTCTCCACTGAGGGTTCATAAAAGGGTACTCAAATTACTCTGATTTCTTGTCCAATGTAAGCATTAATATTTCTTGGAATGTAGCTGGAGTCTAATTATAAATATTTTGTTGGTTAGTGGGATATAATTTGTTGCTAGGCAAGTTGCAGGCCAGTGTAACCAGGAGACCTTAAAAAGGATGTAAACTTTTGCACAGTTTCTTATTTTTCCAAAATAATTTAGAGCTTTACTTTATTGTG
Source organism: Chelonoidis abingdonii (assembly GCF_003597395.2). NCBI lineage: Eukaryota > Metazoa > Chordata > Testudines > Testudinidae > Chelonoidis > Chelonoidis abingdonii. The sequence goes on from NC_133773.1 coordinate 99,807,517, forward strand.
GGAAAAGCTTTTTAAAAGCTGTACAGTTGCTTAGAGCAGCATTTAACTTGAAATCTTGCAAGACAAAGTATTCCACCATTTATAAATACTGTCTCATAAACTAATATAATGGATACTTGGTAGGAAGTGAGGGTCAGGGCTTTGTTTTTCCATAAGGAAATTTCATTTCCTACATTATAAAATGTTAGAGTTACTGTTGTGAATAAACTTATAGTTGTGCTATAATAGCACAATGGAATAATGAGTGTTTTCTATTTTTAGTTGAGTGTCAGGAAATTAGGAGGAGAATCATCTATTTTCTCTGCATCCAGTTAGCTGAATATCTTTGTCTTGAGGGCCAGGAACTGAACATTTTTCCTTGCAAGCGACAGGTAACTAGTGTGTCATCTTGTACTTGCATTAGAAGAGCTATGAACATACCTAATTTCCACATAAGAAACCCAGGAAAACTGTTCTGGGGAAATGCAAACCATTGCCAGTTCTAGTAAATAAACATTCATCAACAGGAATCAGGACTGCAGTGCTTCAGTTTTACCAGAATTCCCATTAAATTTTGTGTCACAGTATGTAGGGAGCAACCTTTGTGGGGCCTTTATTGTCCCTCCCATGTATGGGCAGGGAATGGGTAGACAGCGGCATGTCCTTGATTCTGCCCCACATGTGCCAACTAGTGCTGCTGTTCTGGCACAGAGAGAAAGATAATTGTTGTTAGTTTAATCCAGTAGTAGATTGTTCCCCTCCCTGAATTAGAGGGGAAGTCAGGGAAGGAATTGTGACACATGGTTTCTGAATGCTCTCCCATTCCTGCTCCTGTTACTTGCCATCTCTTGATCCAGGCAGATGTAAACTGACATTCTAGTCTTTAGTATTTGAGTCATACTTTACTTTCAAGTGTTTTAAACAGTTCTTTAATGATTGATTATTCTTGTTTGGCAATTTTCTTTTGATGGTGTAATTTCATTTCTGAGCATTATAGTCTACATGAAATTAGTATTTTTTCTGTGACTAAGATGAGGTTCCGAAACTGTTTGTGGAGACAGTGATTAATTGATCACTGAGTATTTTGGAATCTCCTCACTGGTAGCTATCTTGGCTCAGAAAGAATTAGTCACCCATTATAGCAGTGAGTGAGGTCTAGTTTTTCAATAGACTTTGTGCGTTCTAGTTCACTTAACTGTTTAGCTTGATGATGTAAGGTTGATTTTCTTGTGATTGGTCTAATGACTGGAGTAGAATATTGGAAGTCAGGACTCTTGAGTTACCTACACTGACTTCTTTGTATGGCATTAGGGAAGTCAGTTCTGAGATCTTGATACCTCTGAAGATCAGGTCACTAGTCTCTGACTTGGTTCCTCGCCTGTAAAATGGAACAATTCTTACCTATACCTTAAATAATAATGTGATGCCTTTGAGACTGAAGTCCTCTCTCCACAAAACAAAATGAGTAGATCTAAAACTGCCTCGCAGTCCCCAGTGTTCTTCATCCCTGCCCTAGAGGGACCGCTGCTGTGGCTAACAGGACTGTTCTCTTTCCTTGACTATTTTGGATCCTCTGCTGAGACAATAGTTTTTGTAATGTATACGCCTGGAACCATCAACTCATTTCACAAAGCCTACTAAAAACTGATGGGTTCTATCAGCTTGGGCCATATTTGAACCAGTGGCCCATCTGTAGTGACACAGTTTAAAATCCTTGTGTTAAAGATTTAGTTAGTAGTAGCATATGGAATTGTTAGTATCTAGATCATTGGTACACATTCGTCTCAAGTTACTAGTTAGCATAGGATCTCTGCTAAGGACTCTGCTGTGTGAAATCTGTTTCTAGATGCACCTGCATCAGAACCTTCTTTGGCACAGTCAGCAAAGGGGCTGAAATCTCATGGGCTCCTCTGTTAAGCCGTGGTTTCTGGCAGACATGGTGGGGTACATTAGTGTGGTAGGGAAGCTTGTTATGGATTTGTCTGTTGCTGTCCCTCTTCTGTAGTAAGCAGAAGGCTTCCATTTCTGTCAACAGAGAAGTTTTTGATGAACATACACACAAGAAAAGAGTTCATTCTCAGAAATAAAACCTGTGCTGTTGCATCAGATTGTCTATCTTTATTTAGTGCTGGCAATTATTAGTTGTGAATGGAAAATGTTATCTACAGAATCAGAACAGCAATTCTCTAGAGCTTGAGTTGCTTCCTATAGAAGCAGCACACAATAAACTGAAGGAAGGAAATCAAGCCCTAGGGAAACTCTCTCATAAGATGGCTGTGCTACTGCTTCAGGGAGAATGAAAGATGAGAGGCTCTTCAGCTGCATCTGCACTTGCAAACTTGGTAGCCTTCATTCCCCTATGGTGCAGTTTTGCCAGTGGTAATATCAGTGGAAGGTATGGTATAGGGCAGTGTAAGATGTGGCTCAGTCATTTTTACTACCTGGTATATCATCCTTGCAAACAAAAATAAGTCACTAACTGTACCACTAGTATCCTTGCAAACATAGAGGAAATACCTACACTTCATGGGGGAGAGGAGGAACTGAAAAGGGAATTTTAAAAACAAGTAAAAGTCACTGTGAAGTAGTTGTTTTAGTTTCACTGAATGCAGATTCTTTCTTTCTCAAGCTGAATGGAGAATGGTACCATTGTGGGAAGTAAGTTTGTTTTCATTCAGTTAAACAGCATCTTTTAGAAATATTGAGTGTTGTGGTATTTACCATCAGTGTTTGTTTCAATGAAGAACATTTTTCTTTAGAGATAAATACTGATGTTAATTGCTACAATACTTGCTCTTTCTAGAAGATGATGTTTCTTAAGAGTGTGAAAATGTATTGACCTTTCCCTAATGGTTCTCTTCTACATTCAATCCAAGAAAGGTGGAATCTGAGTTCTTTAAGTGTAAACTACATGCCAAATACCACACCCTGCCAAGTGACTTGGTTTTTAAATTTACTTTTGGTGTCTTTCACTGAGTTGGTGGATATCTTTGTTATTGCAGGATGTATCATCCTTGCAAATAATTCACTTTGTTTCATATCCTATATGTTACATTACTTGTTGATGGGCTATAGAGTGTGGGTCAGAAGGAAGAGTGTTCTAATTACTGTTTTGATTTTATGACCATTTTTTAGATTTTTGATTAAATGATTTTAGAACGTTAAGTACACAGAGCCTGATTCATCACTGCACTGTTCTTATTTTTTGCCAGTGATTTCAGTGGAATTACTCTAGTTTTACACTGATGAGACACAGTGGCAAATCAAGCCCATACAGTATACTGAACTCCTGAAAGAATAACCTATGATTCATCTTAATACATCACTTGTATATTGTAATAAGGTTTAACCAATATTGCAATAAGGTTCCTGGTCCAGTTGGGTGTCTAAATTGCTATTTTGTAAATTTCATTGTGAATATTTGGTAGTCCAGTCGTAAATTTGGTAGTCCATTTTTACAGTATTTCTGGGTAACAATGATATATTCTTTGTACAATTTTAATACAGGTATCTCTGGTTCTTATTGGATTACTATGTCTTGATTAAAATTAACAAAATGAGAGAGAAGAAAAAAGTGGTAATACTTAGAGTAATGCTGGAGAAATTACTTTTTTCTGTCTTTTTTTAAATTTTAAAACACTTCAGCTCTTACTGAGATAGTGTGATGGGGATGTATAATTCTCACACAGGCCAACAAAAAGTGGAAGCCTGAGGATCCAGTTAGCCTTGTAGGGCATGTTGGGTTCCACTCAGTATCAGTCTTGGCTGAGGAGGAGCTGGGTGATTGCCATAAAGGAATGAGTTAAGAGCAGTAGGGAGAGGAGACCCAGGGGTGAGGAGGCCCTGTGTCTTCTCCTCAGGGGAAGGGCCCTGGGGAGGGGCAGAGTGGAAATCCTTTCCTGGGTGGAGAGGCTGAAGAAGGTCCCAGAAATAGGGGGAAGAGATGAACAAAGGTATAGAAGCCAGATTTAGCTTCTGTGGTGGGCCTCTAAGAGGGAGGTCAGTACTTGAGGAAAATAACTCTTCAGGTTGATGTTCTGACAATAGGACAGAGGACAAAGGGGACCTGGAAGAGAGACTGAAATCTCAAATCTTTTGATGTGGGATGGAGTTAATCATTGTTTTGTTTGACATACTTGGTGAAGAGAGTGGAATTGAAGAAAGACCCCAGGTGGGGCATAAGACATTTTGGTTTGTTACCTATGGTTTAATACTGGTGAAGTGTATTATGTAAGACGTTAAGGACCTTGATGTTCCATAAGGTGTGGGCCCAGGATGTAGGGCCAAGTGCCCCACAACAGAGGATGGATGACAGTGTCACTAGGGTGCGCTCTGGGATGATGAGTTGCAATAACGCAATGAGGAGACACTTCAGGACAGTGAGGTCCATCACCAGTGATATTGACGCACTTTATGTACAGTGGCTTAGTGAAGGGGTGCGCAAACTGCGGCCTGGGGGCCATATCTGGCCCTCCAGATGTTTTAATCTGGCCCTTGAGCTCCCACTGGGGAGCAGGGTCTGGGGCTTGTCCTGTTCTGCTTGCCTCCTGGAAGCAGTGGCATGCCCCCCTCCGGCTCCTACATGTAGGGGCACCCAGAGGGCTCCACACCCTGCCCTCACCCCAAGTGCTACCCCTGCAACTCCCACTGGCCAGGAGCTGTGGCCAGTGGGAGCTGCAGGGGCAGCGTCTGCAGATAGGGCAGCATGCAGAGCCGGAGGGGGGATATGCCGCAGCTTCTGGGAGCTGCTTGAGGTAACCCTGACCCCCTCCTGTGCTTCAACCCCCTACGCCAGCCCATATCCTCCTCTCGCCCTCCAAACCCCTCCGTCCCAGCCAGGAGCAACCTCCTGTATCCCCCAACCCCTCATCCTCAGTCCCAGCCCAGAGCCCACACCCCCAGCTGGAGCCCTTCCCCACCCCCACCCCGCATCCTAACCCCCTGCCGCAGCCTGGAGCCCCCTCCTGCACCCTGAACTCCTCATTTCTGGCCCCACTCCATAGCCAGAGCACTCACCCCTGCCCACAACCTGACCCCCATTTTCGTGAGCATTCATGGTCCACCACACAATTTGCATACCAAGATGTGGCCCTTGGGCCAAAAAGTTTGCCCACCCCTGACTTAGTGCATAAAGTGGCAGTGTGAGAGATTGATGTGTGCTCTGGCGTTTGTATGTTGATTCAGCAAAAGTTGGAAGCATAATTTAGCATAAAATAGTTTTGTCTATCTTACGTATTTATATGGTCCTCATTACTGAAGTACCTGAACATCTCACAACACCCTCCTGTGAGGTAGGGAAGTACTGGTATCCCAGTCTTAAATTAAGGCACGGTGGGCTGGATTTTTTAGAAGCATTAGGTGCCTAAAGATGTATCTAGATGCCTACGGGGGTTTCAGAAGCACTCCCATTGAACCCCAGGGGAATCAGATGCCTATGTGCTTCTGAAAATCCCATTAGGTATCTATCTGCGTCTTTAGGCACCGAATACCTTTAAAAATATGGTCCACTGAGACTGTATGATTTCCTAAGGTCACACAGGAGATCTATGGCTGAGCAGGGAATTGATTCAAGGTCTCCCAAGTAACTAGGTTAACACACTTACCATTGGACCATACCTCCAGTTTTCAACGCTAGACTGCTTTCAAAAAAATTAGTGGAATGCTGCATGCTCCTAGAGCAGCTTGTATCAACTTAATTCTTTTGAGAGACACCCATCTGTCAGTTGATGCAGCTGGGACAGATGCAAAGGAAATTTCATTTTGAAAAAGGTAGGAACGTAAGAATTGATATCTTGTATCAGACAAATGGCCCATCTAATGTCCATCAGTGGCTGATATTAGCTGCTTCAGAGGAAGATATAAGGAACATTTCTTCCTGATCCCCATTAGAGTATGACTTACATCCTGAAGCAAGAGGATTTTTATACCTTCCCAAACTCATGGATGTTTTTTAATCCTTGTCACCTGTATAAATGTTCGCTTCTTTTTTTTGAATCCTGCTAAGATCTTGGTCTCAATGTTAACATATGGCAATGAGTTCCATAGTCTAACCATGCATCGTGGGGGAAAAAAATCCTATTATCAATTTTAAATTTGTCACTTTTTCAGTCTCACTTTCTGTTACTTTGTTCTTGTTTTTTGGGATACATATGAGATTCGAGCAAAATAAATAAATTAATTAAATACACACACATGCACTTTAATACGCGTAAAGTGACAAATTTAAAATTGATAATAGGATTTTTTTCCCCCACGATGCATGGTTAGACTATGGAACTCATTGCCATATGTTAACATTGAGACCAAGATCTTAGCAGGATTGCCACAAATAAAGCTGCTGCTAGAAATTTGATTTCAGCAGCATTCCATCTGCTAAAAGTTATGGTGTATAACTTAAACAGTTAAGAGTTTATTCATAATGTAGTTGCAGAACGCTTGGCTCCAACTCACTCTTGATTGACATATATCTTGAGAAGCATAAATAAACCTTCATTCAGAATTCCTACTGTTGCCTTTGAATCAGAGGAGTACATTTCACCGGTCCTAGATTAGTGTTATTGAGATGCAGGACCCATGCTTACAGCTCAAAACTATCTTTTCATCCTTCTTTTCAAGAAGAGCAGTACTTTATGATGAGATGTCACTGTTTACTTTAACATACTGTTAAACCATACATACAAATGTCTACTGACAATATGCCTCAGAGTAAATATACAGTATTGGTCTGCCTGGTATCTTACACAAAAAGATCCAGATGATGAGCTGTAATTTAAGATTATCTATAGTAATCTGAATGAGAAAGCAAGATGAACGTGATTGGCATACTTATTGGAAGGGTGGTCCTGTGGGTGAAGCAAAGGGTGTGGAAATTCAGAGTACAGGGTATATATTCCTGGCTCTACCACAAACTTCCTGTGTTACTTTGTACAAGTCATTAAACCCTTTTGTACTTCCTTTTCCCTATCCATAAAATAAGGATAACAGCACTGACCTCAGATCATTATTATGAGGCTTGATTATTGACCAATTCATTCCTGATCTATCAGTGTTATGCTGGTATAACTGCATTGAAATCTGTAGAGTTGCATTGTCTGGCCAAGCTGGAAGAAAGACGGGAGTGCAATGGATGTGGATTAATTAGGCCACAACTTTATTCACTTAAAATATCTGGAAGTACCTGATGATAAATTGTACAGTGCAAGTCATCATCATTTCCTCAGTTTTTCCTACACAATCCCCAACCTGGTCCCAAGCATCCTGCTGCTGGGACCCACACTGCTGTCCCTCATGTGAGGAAGAAATGGGGCTATTAAAAGTCAAATGTCCACTCCCTGCTGTTCCAGGTGTAGGAACCCCAACGCCCCCCTTCCTCAGCTCCCTTAAGGGGAGGATTGGGGGAAAAAAAAAGGGGGAGGAGGGAATGTCAGCTCCCCACTTTACCAGATAAGGAAGCCCCTCTCCCCCCAGCTTGCTTAAATGATACTTACCTTCAAATCCTTTTCCAGTCCATTTCATCCTATAACCATGTCCCTTCCATACTGAGTTCCTGCACTGGACATCAGCCATGACTTTTATGTACTAAACTGCAACATTTTAACTCTACCCCCCCCCTCCCCCCACACACACACATGCCTGTGCCCCACTGGGTCCTAGATCTGCTGTAAGGAAAATGGAAAAACTGAATCCTCTCCTTGGCCTATCTGGCAATGAAGGAAAAATTCTTTCCCAGTCATGTCTGGCAAGAAAAATTTGAGGTCCAGCACATCATGTTAGCTCGGGCCCCTCCCATTTCACCCCAGTTACAGACATTTGGCACTGTCAGGACCCCAATACAATCCCCCCCCCCAACCCTGTTCCTAACCCCCAGGGAAAAAGGGGTGACTGGCAACCTTGTGAAAATTTCATGGGTGGGTGTTACCAGTCCGATCCAAGTAAAAGTGGTCTTCCCTGGGGCTGCATGGGATATAAATGCACCCTCACACACGCGCACAAACACACACTCTTCCAATCAGCAGAAAGGGCCGTGCCCACTAAACTTTCCCCTCCACTACTTGTTTTAAGAGGAGCCCTTAAAGGAGCAACACACTTTTTCTTCTGTCTGGCTGACAGAGACACGAAGAGCACATTGGTATAGAACTGGAGTATCAGAATGGCAAATGGCAAATCAGGCCCTGTGAGTCAGCTCTTCAGATGGTGTAAATTGGAGAAGCTTCACTGGAGCTATACCACTTTAGGCTCTGCCCCTATTTCTGTAAACCTTATTGAAATCCTTGGCTGGTATGTGTAGTAGAAATGCAAAGTAGTATAATTATTTAGTATGTCTTTGAATGTGCATCTTGTTCAAAACTATGATTGTGATCTGAAGGAACAATGTTTCCATGTAAATAATGGTTTAGTGATCTGTGCAGTGGTCTCAGCGCATCTTTCCCAGTGACGATGCCTGCTCCATGCACCAGGCGATCCCCTGCTTGGAGCAAGGCCGAGCTGCTGGACTTCATCACCATTGGGGAGAGGAGGCTGTGCAGTCCCGGCTGTGCTCCAGCCTTAGGAATTATGATACCTGTGGACAGATTTCTTGATGCATGATAGAAGGGGGCCTTGATTGGGGCACCCTGCAGTGTAGAGTAAAAGTGAAGGAACTGCGGAACGCCTACCACAAGGCGCGGCAGGCAAACCACCGCTCCAGTGCTGCGCCCATGAGCTGCTCGTTCTACAAAGAGCTGGATGCGATACTTGGCGGCAACCCCATCTCCACTGCGAAGACCACTATGGATACTTCGGTGGCTCGCATCCCAGTTGAAAGTGGACTGAGCCAGAAGGAGGAAATCTTGGGTGAGGATGTGAGGGAGGGGGAAGGGGACCCAGAGGCAGAGGATGACTCGGAGGTCAGAGGTGCATGCAGTCAGGAGCTCTTTTCTACCCCAGAGGAGCCTAGCCAGTCAGAGCTCTTGGATCTTGGCGAAGTGCCAACAGGAGAGGAGGCCCCTGGTAAGTGGATTTGATTTTGGGAATCAAATTGCTGAAGCGAGTTTTTTGGGGCAGGAGGGTTGCAGAAAGCAGGCTTGTCTCCCACCACATGCCTAGTCTGAGCGGCGGAACAGGCTGTTGACAGAGTCTCTCGCTTGACGGGAATCTGCCTCAGATCTCCAGGAAACTCTCATGGAGATACTGGGCAATCCACTGCTGCGGGTTCTTTAGCAGAGCTGCTTTTGTTTCTTGCTCCATTAACAGTAACTTTCGCGCACCACTGTGCCGTCACGGGGTACGGGGACACATTGCTGCACACAGGTGAGCCGCATAGGAGCCAGGTCGGAAGCTGCAGTCTTGGAGAAGACCCTCCCTTGATTCCCTGCTCACCCTCAGCAGTGAGATATCTTCAATATGATCACATCTTGTGGAAAGTGTGGGGACAGGAATGATTTCCAGGCCCCCCTTTGCAGTGCTGGCTTTCCTCAAGAGCCGTGTGCCCAGTGTACAAGGGTCCATGAAGAGTGATTTACCCTGCCCCTCCAGCTACTCACAATTATGGGGGTCTTGTGGCTCACGTGTACTTGCCTGGGATCAGCCAGTTAGTGACAGGTGTGTGAGTACTGGCTGTGTTTTAAAGCACTGAATCAGTGTTCTGTGTGTTGCAAACAATACTGTTTCTGTAAAATGTTGCGTTTAAACTTCACAGATATGACCTTGGGAGCCCAGCCCAGCCCAGCCTCCCTCTTTGTTATTGGTGGCTGAATGGCTGCGCAGAATTAGAAGGCGGTCAAGAAGAACCAAGGACTTTCTGCATGATGTTATGGTGCACTCTGTGACTGAGAAGCAGGAATTGAAGGCGTGGCGGGACAGCAAGAAGAGGGACGGAAAGGAGAACGCGGCATGCCAGAATGAGGCCACAGAGTGGCCCTTAAAGGTTATGGAGCACCAAGCAGACACACTCCAGGCGATGCTAGTTTTTCAAACCGAGCGTTTCCATACCTGCCATCCCCTACAGCCGCTGTCGCAAAACTCTTTCCCATACTGCCCCCAGACACTGTCAACATACTCTTACCAACCTCCTGGCTCCAGTCTATACCTGCGGCATTCCACTCCTCCCCCCTCGCAGTCCAGCACTGCAGATGTCCGCTACCCACTGCACTCAACAGCCATCCTCTGCAGTTTACCCTGATGAACTACAGTTCCCGATGCATTGTACTCCAAAGGAGAAGGTTGGATATGATCCCTGGATATACACACATCTTTAGCTGTCCTGGGACCCCTCCTCCTTCTGTGACCTTCCCTTCTCCCATCCCCCTCACTGCTGATTTTTTTTTGGTTTCGCTGTCTCCTCCGGTTGTTGTTTTTTAATAAAATAATTGTGTTAGTTTGAAAGCAATCTTTATTCTATTTAATTGAAAACAAAAAGAGCCCTGCAAAGCAGCATACAATTATGTAAACTCACATATTGGACCGTCTGCACCAGTCACCTCCTAGCGTTACAAGCATTGCACTCGCAAGGAAAGAAACAAATAGTACTGGCTTTCAGCTTCGAATTTCTGCCTCAAGGCATCCTTTGATCCTTATGCCCCTGCACTGTGCCCCTCTAATAGCTCTGGTCTCTGGCTGTTCAAACTCAGCCTCCAGATGCTGAGCCTCTGCGGTCCAGCCCTGAGTGAAACTTTCACCCTTCCCTTCACAAATATTATGGAGCGTACAGCATGTGGCTATAAGCATAGGAATATTGTCATCGGCCAGGTCCAGCTTCCTATAGAGGCATAGCCAGTGGGATTTTAAATGGCCAGAATTACACTCAGCAGTCATTCTGCACTTGCTCAGCCTGTTGTTGAATTGCTCCTTGCTGCTGTCATCCTATGTACCTAGGTTCTTAATGACTATTAGAGTTTAAAGTCAGAAGGGACCATCATGGTCATCTAGTCTGACCTCCAGCACATTACAGGCCACAGAACCTTTCCCACCCACTCCGGAAATAGATCCCTAACCTCTGACTCAGTTACTAAAGTCCTCAGGTTATGATTTAAAGGCTTCAAGGCTCTTATGCTTCATTCACTGTGTTATCTGAAAGTCTTATGAGACACATTACTAAACAGAGAGCAAAACTGGCTTCTAGGCACATGTCATAAACAGATGGTTAAGGGTTAATGTCTCTTTTACCTGTAAAGGGTTAAGAAGCTCTGTGAACCTGGATGACACCTGACCAGAGGACCAATGGGGGGAGAAGATACTTTCAAATCTTGATGAGGGAAGTCTTTGTGGTGTGTTATTTTGTTCGTGTAGTGCTCTTGGGTTAAGTAGGGAGACCAGACGTACAACCCAGGTGTTCCAATCCTCTAATCAGTCTTTCATGTTTTCAAAAAATTGAAGTATGCCAGGCAGGCGATTAGTCTTAATTGTGTTTTCTTAACGTGTAAATGTGTCTTCACTGGAAGAATTTTACCCTCTGTTTGCTGTAACTTGGAAAATCTCAAGGCTTTGACTGGGATCCCTCAGGCTGTTGAATCGAAATACCCTGTAGATTTCATCTAATTTAAGAGTAATTTTTCCTTTTCGGTTTCTTTAATGAAAAAGGCTTGTCTTTTTCTTAGAATAGCTTGATTGGATTTTTCCTTGTTTTGGTAATCCCGAAGGGAATGGAGTCTAACTTCCCAACGGTTGGTAGAGAGGGAAAAGGAAGGACAATGGGCTTAATCTCTTGTTTAAGATCCAAGATTGGATTGAATTTAGCTGCCCAAGGCAACCAGGAGAGGAGAATGTCTAGGGGGGGAAGAAGGGGGGATGGTTTATTTCGCCTTGTTTTAAGACCCAAGGGGTTTGGGTCTTGGGTTCCCCAGGGAAGGTTTTGGGGGAACAGGAAATGTACCAAACACTATATTTTTGGCTGGTGGCAGCGTACCAAATTTAAGCTAGTAATTAAGCTTAAAAGTGATCATGCAGGTCCCCACTTTATGGACGCTAAAGTTCAAAGTGGGGAAAAAACCTATGACAGCACAGTACTCTGATTATTTTATGTCGTATGAATATAATAATGTCAATGTCTGCGGTAGCTATGAAAGATCAACTTAACTGCTGGCACGCTCCATCAATGTCGCTGGATTTGCTAGTGCTTACACCAGTGTTAAATCTGGCCCTAAGCTGCTGGTATTTGGCCCACAAATTAAACATGGAAAGAAAAGCCTGGGTAAGTTTTTCTCAAGCACATTAAATGTTGTGAGGCCAGTGGAAGTGGAATGAAATTCTCTTGCACCTGCCGTGAAAAATGTAATGAGGAATGAAGAAATAAGAAAGCTGCAACGATAAACGGGGAGCATGTAAAGGAAACTGCTTATGAAGAGGACAGGATTTGAAGTAGTAATGATAGCACCAACTTAAATGTGTCTGAGAGGGAAGAAATCCTGTCAAGTTGATTTATATCCTCATTATCTATGACGACTGGTGGTGGATTGCTTGGTCACTGAGGCTGTTAGTAACACACTGGCATGCAGGGAAAGTGCATGCTGCCTTCAGGCGCTCACCTCCATAGCCAGCATAAAATGATATGCATTATGTACGTTTCGGTTGTCTGATGTACTTATGTTGCATGACTACTATCAACATCAATCCTTGAAAATATATACTCACCTTCCAGAGAGTTGAGATAAGGTCATTATGAAAGGTGAGAAAATAATTCTTTAGGCATCCAGAACAAACGCAACACACTCCTTAAAGAAGAGCTGTAATAAAGGATACTGTAACAATTCTGTATGCTTACAGAGAAGTATAAGACACTACAAAGGCTTTTTATAATAGTTTGAAGCGTAGTAAACAAGAATCCATAAAAAAACAGGAGACTGCTGCTCTAGAACTGATAACATTGCGAATGCCTGACTTTGATTTGCAGGTCCCTCAGAGTTTGTATGCTTCTTGGGGTTCCTGTGTCTACCTCAGACACACGTGTGCACCTAAGTTGTGTACATGCAAAACAGTACATACACAGCTGCTTGGGCTCGTTTGACAATTGGAGGTTTTCAGTCCAAATCTGTCTTGATCAGCCTGGTGGGTGTGTAGACTAGGACAGGTGTTTTATTTTTTAAACATGTTAGCAATCATGTTTTAACTAACAAGTTTTAGCACCCTCATGTAGACAGGGCAAATTGTTTTTCAAGCTACACTGGTTCAGGTAAATCCTAGGATCCCCTCTAGTGGTCACCTTGACCAGCTAACATGTTAAAAATTAACTTCCCCTGTTTATACTGAAGTTTTAAAACCTGATAGTTAATATATAAAAGACCATTTATCCTAGTCTGGAAAGCACAGTGCTGTATCATTAAGATGGTAACTCCAAGCGTAGAAATCCCAGTTATTGAATGGAGATACGGCAAAGCAACGTGTATTTTGACAACACATTCTCTAATACATTATTATTTAGCATACGTATATTTAGCTCTGTGAGGTACTGCAGCAAGTTAGTGCAGTTTTCATTTTAAGATAAAAATTGGGGAAATCTCAGAGTACAGTCAAATGAATCATCTATACATGTCCTGTCTTAATACACATGTTGTTGCCATTGAGTTCACTGTATATATTTGTTCACAGCTGTGATCTCTAGTTTTTCCAATTAGTAGTCCAATTAAGTATTGTTTAGACCCATTTGGGGCCACAGTGTTAGGGAAAACCACATTCTGGTTTAGCTCAACTGTGCTACAGTTTAAGCATATTTTTAAAGCTGTTATTACAGCAGGGTACAGAGGGCCTCTATGATGCTGCTTCAGCCACCGGGGAAGGAAAGAAAATAGTACCTCTCGTGTATTGCTGCTGTAAGATGCTTAGGGATATTTATTATGATTTAGTAGGTAGCATTGTTTAAAAAGTGATAGCTTTCTGGAAGAGGACAAGGATCTGTTTATAAAAGCTACAGAAACACTGCACTTCTCAATCCATTATGCAAAGCCCCTGCAAGTTTCTCTTTAAAGGCTTTGAAAGGAATTGTAAATAATATCGGTGAGGCTAGGGAGAGAATCATCTGTATCCAGATAACTTTATTAAGTATAAAGTAAAAAGAATAATCCCTGCAGAGCTGTTGAGTATTACCATCTCTTGTTATAATCACCTGCGGGCATTTCATGAGTAGGCTAGTTTTCTTACCCAAGACCAGCACGCTGAGCATATGAGGAAGGAGAAAGAATTATTAATGGATTAGGGAAGGAAGAAGAATTCTGTTTCTTCCATTCACAAACTGTTGTGTCAAAACCATCAATTAAATTATAAAAGGCTTCAAACCACATGTTTTAATGCACCATTGCTGGTGGCATCCATTAAAGGATTGCTTTTGTCATCCCTCTTATGCTGCTTCTGACAGTTGATATAATGGGCTGCTGTGTGACGTCTGTGCAGTTCTTAACTCTTTCCCTCTGAGATTTTATTTCTAACGTATTTATTAAGTCAACAGATGTAACATGGGGAAATTCAAGACTTGTACTGCTAATCAGTTTTTGGATTAATCGGCTGGTTCAGTGAAGCCGTAGGAGTCTTTAAAGCACATGGAAAGAGATTTTTGTTGAGGAAACTATATTATAGTGCAGAACATGCTGAAGAATAGTTAAGTCATTTTCTTTGGGCGTAGATTTATATAAAAATAAAAGAGTAAGGTTTGCTCTTTATTGACGTTGTGTGTATATAGGGTTGCCAGGTGTCTAAAAGTCCAGTTGGCATAGGGCTGGCAGACTTCCTACCTGGTTCTGTGTGACTCCTGGGAAGTGGCTGGCATGTCTGGCTCCTAGGCAGAGGGGTGACCAGGGCGGCTCTGCATGCTGCCCCCTCCCGCAGGCACTGACCCAAGTGCTGGCTCCGCAGCTCCCATTGGCCAGGAACCGGGCCCATGGAGCCACCTGGCCGACCCTCTGCCTAGGAGCTGGAGAGACATGTTGCTGCTTCCCGAGCTGCCTTAGGTCAGCGCCACCCGGAGTCCATACCCTGAAGCCCCTCCTGTGCCCAAACCCCCTATCCAAGACCTGAGCCCCGTCCTGCGGCTAAACTCGGCTCCACCCTCCCCAGCCTGGAGCTCCCTCCTGTACCCCAAACTACTCACCCCCGGCCCAGCTGGAGCCTGCACCCCCTCCCGCATCCCAACCCCTGCCCCAGCCCAATGAAAGTGAACGCGTGAGCAAGAGTGGGGAAGAGTGAGCGACAGAGGGAAGAGGGATGGAGTGAGTGGGTGGCAGGGCCTCAGAGAAAGGGCATGTCAGGGACAGGGAGTGGGGCAAGGATGTTCGGCTTTCTGCAATTAGAAAGTTGGCAATCCTACACACCATCCCAGACCAAACTTTTTTTTACTGCTTTCTGCTGTCTTTTTCTGTTTACAGTCCAAATTCTCTATTGATGTAAATGGGTGCAACTTTATTCAATAGCCTTTCTCCAATTTTCATCCTCAGAGAAATCTGGCCCTCAGTACACTTTCTGTGCATCCATTTAGCAAGTGACTATGAATCTTTGAGTGTTTTTTGGGGTTGCTAGATACCCAGCCTCGAAGGTGGCTTTATTTCAGAGATAAAATGAAGGGGCTGGTCTGCCACAGGGGTCATTTTGGATGACTGATGAATTATATAAGGCTCACTTGCCCTGATTTTCCTGACAAGACCGGGGCACTGTGTCAGATATAGCAATTTCCTGCAATATCCTTGAAAAACCTTATTGAATTAAATGTAAGTATCTTTGAGTCTCATTGTATTAAATACAAAGGTGATGTATTATTGTGGGCCTGGATGATTAAAGAACTGTACAGAACTATGTGGCAGACAAGAACTGTGTTTTGGGACCATACCTGTGAAGGGAATTTCCAGAGAAATATGTAGGGGGAGGTGAATGCAAATTCCTGTCCTCCCTTCCAGTTATGCAAGAAGCTAGCCTTTTGAAGCTGTGCTTTGAGAAGGGGGCCATTGTCTGTTGATCACCTGTTCACATGACAGCCACCTCCAGCAAGGGAGCTCATCTAATTCAGGAAGTAATTGATATTAAGTTTCCTCAGGGAGCTGAGATGCATGGAGATTTGTGAAAGTGGCTCCCCAACCCTAATCCTGTGCCCTGTACGCTAAACAAAGCTGCCTCTCAGGGTATCCTTTGGGAATCAGTAAGTGCATGTAGCTTCAGCCTGAAGCAGCAAAAGGTTTCTGACACATTAGAGGTGAAAAAAACAGGATTCTGTTCTCCAGTTTAGGGGGAAAAAAGAGGTGGTTTTTTTTATTGTTTTAAATTATACAGTTGTGAGAAGGTGATTATTGACATATATCTTGGGAGATGAATATGCTGATAGGCTGAGGAGAATCTGCAGATGGAAGAGGAGTTGGAAATCTTGAGCTAAGGAACAAAGCAATGGGGCTTCTTATTTATTATGGGAGGTTTATTTGTCATAGGTGCTAGAACTGGGGGTGGCACCAAACCCCCTGTCTTGAAGTGGTTTCTATTATATAGAGGGTTTACAGTTTGGTTCAATGGCTCTCAGCACCTCCACTATACAAATTGTTCCAGAACCCCTGATATTTATAGACTGAAAGGTTTTACATTAATACTTGTCAGTTTCAGGAACATTTGACTCAGCAGTATTGGAGACAAGATTTCTCTTCTCCAAAATGCACGTTTATCTGTGCTTTGCTTCTCCTACTTGACTAACTTCTTTCAGATCTTTTAGAGAACTGCGGTATTCCAGTACAGATGCCATGATTTTAGGGAAATATTCAACTAATTTAAAATTAAATGCAAAGTTTTTTTTATTGTTCAGAAATTGCTCTATCAAAATAAAGATATCACTAACCATAACCGCACCACTAGTTTTAAATAAGTGCGCAAAACTCTGTGAAACTTAGGTTACGCTGTCTGTGACATCAACCAAAATAAGCTACAGTGAAAAGGTGCTATGTGAGATTGATGTTTGTCTTAAAATTTATGTATGCTTATTAATGGAGACTGAGCACTAATGATAAATTTGCAGTCTGTCATTTCTGCTGACAACATGACTATACATAATTTATAAATATAGTTACCCTAAATTTGTGGAGATCATTAGCATTTTAATGAAAAAGATAAAGCCATTGTACTAAATCTTCACTTTTTGTTTTGTTTTGTTCTTCTCTTCCCCCACAGTTCAATATTTCGATCTTTACTTTGAAAACTGCTGACAGCGTCTGGTAATGTGCTGACTAGCACTATGGGCAGGCGATACCCAGGGGCTCACTATCGTCCAAGCAGCTCATGTATGTATGTGATTGGTCTCATTATCTGTCATATTTTTATTGCACTTTTGAAAGGTGCTAAGTTGTCTCCCATTATTTTGAAAACATTATCTGGAAAGTTTATAAATTCCAAATTAGTCTTTAGAATGGGCACTGAAGCATTCTTATTGATGCCATATTTCTGATATTTATGTACTCAAATTATATAACCCGTGTTACCTCTGTCGATTTGTTCAAACTAGAAAGGTAATTTCTGGACCTTTAAAAATGATGTACTGGCTGACTTGTTCAACTTTGGCTTACTGCACCAGGTCTCCAGCTTTCTTTTATTCACTGTTCAGGTCCACAGACATAGTTGAAGTGCTAGAAACCCTCAAATTAATAAGCTGCCCGAGCATAACCTGAAAAAATTCAGCTCATTTCAAAGCTATGTACTATTGCTAAAGTCTTCCAGTTTAGATGAAGCTTTTTGTGTCATATTAAATCCATTTTTTTTCTGTTTGAGTTAAATATTTGCTTATTCCTTCTGTGTCTTCTCTGCTGACAAGCAGTTCATGGCCATCTAGCTTATCTTAGCTGACCTCCATTAATTTTTCTCTGACTAAGGAATCTTTTCAGTAAAAAGTTTAAAGACTCTTTAAAGTTTGTCACCCGCACCTTTAATTTGATTGGAAGACTGATAAGTAGCTCTGACAACTTGGGTAATGCTAATCTCTCAGCCTGCAGGCTTGCTATATTACATTGTACATGAAATAATCTTCCCAGGAGGTAATGTGATATCTCCTGTGTGACAGTCCTAACTTCAGATGACTGCTGTCAGTCCCCATGCATATCTGTTGATTCCTCAGGCCACCGAGGTAAAAGAATATAACTTTTTCTTTACTGTACAGAGCCTTTACAGAATATTTAGTTTATAATAGTTTATCTTTGAAACTTTGGGATGAAATAGTTCACTAGTCATTTGGGTGGTACTTTAACCATTGCATCTCCTGTTACTCCTGCTATCGCCCAAGACTCTAGTTTTGGAGATTGACTTAGTTTATTTTGGCCCCAGGCTTCTAGAGTTTAAATCCAAGCCAGAGATGAGTTACACTTATTTTTTCAGGAAGGGTAGCTGTCCCATCCTTGTAAACACATCTGTTAAAATAGCCTATTAGAGATGACACACACTCTTCAGAAAAATAGTATCTAGTTTTGAAGGTAATACAGCGATGATACCTGAACTTGGGGGTAGGGGGTGGGGAGGAGTGTTACAGCTCTGGCTGAGCTCACCCTTGTGGCTGGGCACCAGACTGCCTGATTGAGCAAGCCTTTGGATCCCAGGGGCTTTTAAGTCTTCTGAGCCTGAGCAGTATCCAGACCCAGCCGCTAAGTCTTGCTTTTAAGGCACACTCCTGGGGTACAGACCCCCTGTCTAGTATCCTTTCCTGGGATGTAGAACCCATAGTCCAGCTGCCATAGGCCCAAGGCCACTGCTAATCCTCATCCCCATAGTACTTCAAGAATTTCATTCCCAGAGCTCCACGCTCACGGGTGCTCTAGTTTACTGTTTAACCTTTCAAGGACCTTGTGACTGTTAAAACAAGAGTGCACAGACTTTGCAAAGGAATTGCTAAAGCATACACATGTGCTTTGTCTATAAGTAACAAGAGTTACAGATCTAGAAAAAATAAACACCAGTACGTAAAACTCCCTCCTGCAGTATCCTCATCAGTCTGAGAGCCTTTTGAGTTTGGGTTATTGTCCTTCAGGATTCCAGAACCTTTTTACATTCTACTCTTCCTGTTCAGCCCTCCTGTTAGCCGATGGCTGGCTGGTGAGACAGCCCAGACTCAAGAAGGACTGGCTCTTAAATAAAGTTCTGATACCCTTTTATCAGGTCACTCCCCCAAGCAGCTTCAAAAACCCTGTCAGTCAGGTGATAGTTGCTCAACTCCAGCCCTCCTCCTTTCCTCCCCTAGGTCTAAACTGGGCAAACTAGTTCCCCCCGGACTGCAGTTGGCCCATTGTTCTGGGTGGACCCATTTGAATGGAGAATCATTGAGGTTGAGGGATTTTGATGGCTTTCCCATTGTGAGCCCCTCTGCTAGGGGTAAGGATTTCTCCTAACACCTCTTGAGTGTCCCAGCTCAAGATAGAAGCTACAGCACAGTTTGCAGTCAAAAATAACATTGAAGTACTAGAATGTTGTTGCAGATTGATATAGACGTACAGACACATACTGATCCATCACAGTGGGGCTCTGAAGAGGCATGGGGCGGGGCATTGTGGACTGTGTGGTAGGCTAGGTGACACGAGAAGGGAGTTAGCTTGGGCACGGTATGGGGTGAGAGGATCAGGGTTATGAATGAAGTTTTGGGGAAACTGGGACTGTTGGGTTGTGAGAAGTTAGGGGTTATCACGGATATGTGGGGTTTGAGGGAGAGAACACAAATGTGGTAGGGGAAGGCAGCTGAACCACCAAGTGGTGGCCATGGGGTTGAGCTGGGATGTGGGGTTGGCAAGAAGGAATGGAACTGAGCAGAAGGGTGATGGGTGGCAGGGGATGAATTTGGGGAATCATGATGTGGGTGGAGTGGGCTTTCTTAATTGTGTCATGATAATGAAAGAGGAGTTGTGCTTGCACTCTCACAAGAGAGAAGGTTGAAGCACAGTTTCCCTCATGGTCCTCTTGAACAGCACTCCCTTCCTCCTATGTTCCCCAGCCTCCAGCTGACTCTAAAAGCAGGGCTAGAGGGGAGTGGCAGTATGACAAACCTCCTGTGCAGCTCTTCTCTGGGCCATAGGAGTTTGGGTCTGAGTAGATCGCCAATCTCTCACCTCAAGCAGAAATCCTTCTAATCCCCAACTCCTTCACTCTAGAGACCCTAAGCACTCTTCCCAATGCCTGAACTGAACTGTCCGCAAGCAAAGACAAATTGCTGGCAGCCCTTCAAGGCTGCTGTTGAAAACACAGTACTTTCAAAGGTGATTCTCTAATGCTTTAAGATATGAAAAGTGATGTTCGTGTAACACAGACCTGACAGATCACTTTTATAGGATGGTACTGTTTTTCTTGTTGCTGAATCCTTTGTTTTCTCTTAGGTCAATGTTTGGCCATTTTTCAAGCTTGTTAGTGGTTTAGGAGGCAGTCAGAGTCTCTCTCTTTAGGAAACGGCGTTTGATGAAAAATGATTACTTTGACATTTTGCAAACATTATCAGAGCTAAAATTTCAGAACAGTCTTTCTAGCTAGACGTCACAGCAGCTATGCCCTTCCTTTTTAAAAAAAAATGTTGGTTCTGTCCAAGATTTTAAAGAAGACATTGACAAGCCCTGCAGGTCCTGATGTACACATCTCTGTGTGGGTCCCAGTTTTCCCTTTCCTTCATCCACACCTTTTGGGGAAGGATAGTCCTGTTGTGAAAGCACAGGATTGCGAGCCAGGAGATCTATTGTCTGTTTCCAGTTATGCCAAAAACTTGTGTGAGAGACTTCCTGGAGCTTGGCTATCAAGATAATAAGCAGAGCTGAATGAATTTTTTTTTTTTTTTAAATTTGAGGGTCAAATTGGGGGTGGGAGGAATCTGTTTTGATTCAAAGCAAAATGAATTTTTTCAAAGTTTTTTCATCCAATCTAAAAAATATTTTGAATAGACAAACATTTTGAGTCAATTCCATATTATGATTTTCTGTTTCATTTTTTCAGTTAATTTTGAATCAACAAAAACATTTTCAATCAACTCAGAAAAAAAAGACATTCACACAAGAAAATTGAGTTTTTCATTTTGATTCATCTGTTTTGGATGTTTTTCAGATGATTTGCTAGTTTGGTTTTTTATTTGGCCAAATTTGAAATTGAACTGCCATTTCAAATAAAGTCAAAATAAACATTTTAAAATTAAAATTTGAAATTAAATGCATTTTTTGATGGAAAAACATTGTGTCCAGCTCTACTTTAGACATAACTCAGATATTGACACAGAAATGCTGGAGAGACAACACAGTTTATGCGAACAAACATAGCATTCCTAACAGCCTCATTAAATACTAGAACTCGCTTTAACAGTGACTGGCTTACAAGGCTTTCTGCATGCTGATGTAGTCAAGAGGCTTTTTGTTTTGCAGCATTTTCACATAGTATTGGCTTTGCTGATTGCTCTGGCAAACCAAGCTCTCCAGTTTTACCAGTTGTAGTGGTGGAAAGCTTTCCTTCTTTGTAAACTTTTTTGCAAGAGGTGCCAGTAGCTATCTTTTGTTACTTCAGTGAATGGGAAACGTTTGACTGACAAACATTGGGAACTGCCTTTAGGTTATGGAGACACTGTTTCTTCAATAGATAGCTGTATTTGTGCTTCAGGCTGTTTGGATGTAGATACACCACTTGAACCTTGAGATGGTATGTTCTTGGTATGTTCTTCATCTTGGTTGGTTTGACCACTGGAGAAGGGGCAATGAGGGAGTTTGGGGAGGTGTAGGGAAATCCCTGCATGTGCTGCTATTTGCCCCACCTCCTCTTGTCCTTCTGTATGCCCCCATGCTCTGTCTGCTTGTTCTGCTTTTTATGGGTTGCTGCTGTTTATCTCCCCAACTCCTACCCCACAAGAACTGGCTTCACTTCCAAGCATCAGCTATGGTAAATCCATGTCTTCAGTGCATTCCCCTTCCCATACCCTACCCAATGTTTCAGGCTCTGCAAACTCAAGCAGAATGTGCTGTATCAGTAACACTTAGGGCTTGTCTACACTGACAGGGCTGCCCCAGTGCTTAGTGAAGACGCTACCTGCACTGACGGGCGAACTTCTGTCATCATCATACGTATTCAACCTCCCCGAGAGATGGTAGGTAGGTCGATGGGAGAAGCCCTCCCTTTGATACAGCAGTGTCTACACCAGGGGTTAGGTCGGTATTACTAGGTTGCTTAGGAATGTCGATTTTCCCCTGAATGATGTAGTTATACTGACATAAGTTTTTAGTAGAGACCAGGGTTTTGGTTAGAAATTAGGTTGGTATAACGATGTTGCTCAGTATAACTACATATCTCTGAGTGATGCAGTTAAACCGACTTAACCACCAGTGTAGACAGTGTTAGGTCTATAGGAGAATTCTCCCATCAACCCAGCTACTGCCTCTCAGCGAAGTGGTTTACTTGTGCCGATGAGAGAACCCCTCCTGTTGGCATAAGTAGTGTCTTCACTGAAGCACTACAGCAACGCAACCCATTTTAAGTGTAGACAAGTCCTTAACGGTTATATTGTGAAAATTTTCTTCACAACCATAACAGCTAGAGCCTTTTATTTTCAGTGAAAACTAAGACTTGATAGAACAACCTAGAAGTTTGCTGACCGCTCTCCCTAGGCCAGTTAGGGCTTGGTCTACATGGGGAAATGTACTGGCAGAATTTTACTCATATAATTGTACTGCTGTAGTTATACTGGTATAACTTCCTATGTGGAAACTCTTATTCTGGAATAAGTGGCTTTTTTTCATTTTCTTACCACATCCAAAGCAACATAATCTAAATAGAAAAAATAGCATTTTTATTCCAGAATAAGAGTATACTCATGGGAGCTGTATTCATATAGTTGTAATGGTACAATTATGCACAGGTAAAATTTCCTGTGCAGGCAAACCTAAAGATATTTTCTATCTCTTTCTCCTGTTACAAGCAGCATAATGACTTGTTTATTATTCTGATGATTCTGTGGGAAAATATTTCTTCTAAGGGCATGATTCTCACTTTCACCAAAGATCTTTTATACTGATCTGACAAAATGTAATTGATGCCCACTTTGAAGCTCCCTTACGCTTCCGGAGAAGCGTAAAGAGGCCTAAATGCAAACCAGGCCTTAAAATTTTGGCATAATTCATACCTATTGGAGACATTTTTCAATTTGTTTCCGGAAAGTTGCAAATATCAGTTTGCTCAGATGGAGAAAAGAAAATGTTGAGATACAGACAAGTGCCTCTGCTCCAGACAATCCAAATAGCCTCAAGGTAAAATTTTCAAAAGTGCCTAGGCGACTTAGAAACCTAAGGGCTGGTCTACATGGGGACCTTGCATTGATATAGCTGTGTCTCTTGGGGCAGATGTGAAAGTAAGCCGGTCTGGTACAGCGTACTGGACCGCACTGGCTTTGGTGGCAGGGATTTAAAGGGCTCAGGGCTTCCTACAGTGGCGGGAGCCCTGGGCCCTTTAAATCCCTGCCCAAGCCCGGCTGCTGGAGCTGCAGCAGGGATTTAAAGGGCCTGGAGTGCTGCAGCGGCCGGAGATCTGGGCCCTTTAATTTGTCCCTGAGCCCCGGGGGCTCCAAGCCACCTCTGCAGCTGGGAGCCCCGGGAGTGATTTAAAGGCCCTGGGGCTCCCAGCCACGGCCGGTGACCCAGGGCCTTTAAATCTTGAGAGGCCCCGCCTCTTCCTGTTGAGGCCACGCCCCACTCAGGACTCCGGCAGTACTGGTAAGTCCTGTAAGTTGCTTTCACCACTGCTCAGGGTGTGAAAAATCACACTCTGGAAAGACACAGTTATACTGACCTAACCCCCTGGTGTAGGCAGTGCTAGTTTGATGGAAGAATTCTTCCGTTGGCCTAGCTACCGCCGCTCAGGGAGGTGGATTACCTACGCCATCTATACACTAGTAAGCTCAGTTACTTTCTGTTATGTTCTCCTTCCACTTCCCTATGAATTGCTTAGTTTATATGGTCCATAAGGTAAGCTTGACATCTTGGTTTCAGTTGTGTATATGGTTTAGTGCTAGGGTGACTAGACAGTGGATGTGAAAAATCAGAATGGGGGTGGGGGGTTATAGGAGCCTATATAAGAGAAAAGACCCCAAAATTGAGACTGTCCCTATAAAATCAGGACATCTAGTCACCCTATTGAGTGCCCTGAGTTAAATAAGAATTAAGGTTTCCGAACATAGCAGAGCAAAATTAAACAGAACATCTTGATCTAGCTGTCAAAACAGGCTGCAAGTAAAATTAACGTATTCGGGTACTGACCAAAACGATCAACTTTCTGCAGAGTTACTGTATGATATGACTTAGTCTGGCACTCATAATTTTTTTAGTGTTCAGTTTGCTTAAACAGAGCAATAACAATTGCTTTATAAATTAACTATTTATAATTCTCACGGAATATTTTCTGTTTGTACCATTAAGATTTTGTAGAGAGGGGGAAAATTGTGCTTTTATAGACAATCGCATTAGGATGTGGTTCTTGGAGTTTTTTTTTTTTTTCTTCTTCAGTTGTTTGAGCCTAATTTTAGTTCAGTTTTAATGGGACAGCAAATTACAGATTTGCAGTGTGGAGACTAACTTGAGTTTCCCTCTTGAAAAGGCATCCTGGGTTCTGAAATACACCCTATTCAATTACTGAAAACGGCGAATGCAGTTGGTAGGACATAGGCATGTGAGTGACATTGACATGGATTGCATTTTCTTCCTCTTGCTACTGCTCCACAGAATCGGAACCCAACCAGTTTCATGCTGTTTCCAGCATGCATCCTCTGCAGTCAGTAACAGAGAACAGAAAATTAGGAAGGGAGATGTTGATGGAGATGGGGACTAACTTTTTTTTTTAACTCAGAGGTTTGGGAGAATAAGAGAATCCCAGCGAAATGGAGCTCAGAATCTGGAAATCTGCTCCAACTTCCGAGAAATGTCAGCTGGTTATTTAAAACTGCTGTCGTTACCTCTTCCTATTTAAGGTACTTATATGGCTCCAATTACCGTTGTATGTCTCCGTCTTTAATGTATATTAAGGGACTTGCCCAAAGTCACACAGGAAGTCTGTGGCAGAGCAGTGAATTGAGCCCCAGTCTTCCAAACCCAAAGCGGTCTTCCAAGCACCATCCTTTTTTTGTTGGTAAAGAGTGGCTTCTATAATAAACTCTGGGAGACAGATAATCCTTGGAGATAGTTACTAATCATCTATCAAGTCTTCTTGAGTAGATGATTTTCCTTTTCTTTTGTTGTTTGTTACTTTCTAAATCAGAGATTAACACTGTAATAACTGATCACCATTATATGTTAAAGACATGAAGAAGGGATATGAATCCTTCTCCTATTTTTAAGCAGGTTCCTATTTTTTGCCCAAGCCTCCTTTATGAGCCAGGGAGAAAAGGAGAAAATTATATTACAATTGGTTAGAAACACTATTCTAATTTAAGACAAAAGATTATTTAAATAAACATTAAATAAAATAATCTAGCTGGGTAGGATAAGCAAGGTTCACTTCTGTACCACATACACTAGAATCTTGCCAATCTGGATTTTGCTACTCTGCAAAACCAACAGTTCTCCCACAAAAAATCGGATGGTCTCATGTCACAAAGGTATGTAGATAGCACTATAGTGATGTCTTTTGTTACTAAGATTTATTACACATAAAAAATATACTACAGTGTATTTACTAGCAGATCGTAAAATGTAAGTAATTAAAACTAAGCTACACTTGTTAAATAAATGAGCAAAGGTCAAATATACGAACCTAAATATCTGAATTTAGGCTGTTAAATCCATGTTTAAGTACCTTAAATAAAAGCGGCCTAATTTTCAGAGGTGCTGATCACCTACCTACAGCTACAATTAGTCAGTGGGAACTGCAGGTGCTCAGCACTTAAAAATCAGGTCTTTTTTATTTAGATGCCTAACTTAAGGTACTTAGATTTAAACGTTTTGATTAAACTATATTCAAATTCTATGATTTTTGTTTATTGCAAAGTAATCTGTAATGGATTCCCAGTCTATATGAATTAATGAGGTTCTGCTGTATTTTGATTTCTCTCCATTCTTTACATTTTGGCTTTCATTTATTATTTCACTTTGTCTCTCTTCATCTCTGATAGCTTCATACAGTGTACTAATGGATTATGTCCCATTTATTTTATTTACTTCTCAAATCCTCCCTTAAACCAGAGTAAAGTCTGATGTAAAATAGATATAGGCTAATGACTTTGATCTTGTGAATTTGCCTTTATTTGTTTGTTTAATATTTTTCCTGGGGCCTGGATGTATTGACGGCCATCAGTAAATATATTAGAATAAGAGTGTTCTCTTCCTAAAATACAAAACACAGAGAACAGTTAAATATTTAAAGGATCGTGTAAACTGATTTTGAGATGAATTTGTCAGAATGCACACGGCTACAACAACACTGCATTCAAAGGATAACACATTCTTCTGTTGAATCCTGATTGAATCATGAGATTGCTCTGGCCACCAACAAACAAATATTGTTCCTGCAGCATTGTTTCAAGTGTAGTTTGCTTTTCCAAACACACATTACTGCCTCAGTAATATCTGGCTCAAGCTGGGTAATTTTGGTGTAAAACCCTTTCTGAATAACCTTGATAGGAACTAAGCTGTAGCTGACAATAAACTGGTGAACAGTGATTCATTGTCAGGCCTCAAGGTTTTGGTTGTTATGAAATGGGTCAATAAAAGAGAGAGAGGTCTGTATATATGTAAAATAGTTAATGTGCCAGTAGATGGTGCTCAAGAACATGCACTACTGTTCCTGAGTTTTTCAGGAGCAAAGCCGCTTTTGTATACTGCAAATGGGATTCGGTGGCTGGGCTGAATGGGTGTGGCTCTACCCAAAGGACAGCTGTTCCTTCTGCTTGCTGTTTTTTGGCTTTAATCAAACACTTCCTTTGGGCTCATCTTATTTATTGCACAATAATTAGGGAATCGTTAACTATGTTTAGTTAATATAGCTGTTGTATGAGCCTAAACCATCTTTACACATGGTGTTTTATTCACCTGCATGTCCTGATCAAAAGGCTTTTTAAAGGGCTTGATATTGACTTGGTGCCATTAAGAACATTTGGAAAGCTGGGCATTGGTAATAGATCCTGCCAGTTTCTATCACTCTGTTCAGTAAGTAACCATCCTCGGAATAGCTCTCCTTCCTGATCTAACTGTTGTCAAGTGACCTATGTCAGATTTATGTGGAAGCTGAAAAAATTCTAGTCTGAACTAATACAGGCTGATTCAGATTAAATTGTTTTGCCTGGCAAATTTAGCAGAGCATCTATCATTGTTTCTTTCCAGTATCTTGTTAAGAATCTGGATAGCCTGTCTGCTTTATGAGGCAGTTTATTTCTTTGTTTGCCCTAATAGAAACATCTGACACAGAGTTAAGAAAACAAAGGCTGTCTTGCTTTGTGTTATTTTGGTTGGGATTATTTTGGTTTTGGTAATCCGAAACAGGTTTTTATGGCACTTCAAGAATGGGTACGAGTTAAATTTTGGTTGATGTTAGAGAGAGAAAAATGGCAAGCTTTGGAAAAGCAAATCCAGCTGGCTGCTTGGTCAATCAATTGCAGGAATTAAATTAAGGTTTTAAAATGTATTTTTCAGTTTGTATGCAGGACACACGCACAGAGAATGAAGTACACACTATTTTTATCATATAGAAATGTGTGTGTGTTTGAAGAGAGTTGTTTGAGGGGGAGTGAAGAGGGGGTAATAAATAAGATGTATTGCATTTTTTATTGCAGAATTTATGCATCTGCACAGACATGAAGAAAAAATAAATTCTTAAGCCTTGTATGTGCTTGTATTTGAACCATAGGATTCAAAAAGATAAACTGTTTTGACAGAAAATGTTTACTTGACAAATGGTGTTTCTGGAAATATACAGATCTGGTGGCAGAAAGTCTTCTTAGTCTTGCTTACAGGGAGCCAAGATATGGTACACACTCTGTCTTCATATGATGATAATTTGGGTTATTGTCTGCCAGACTATTCCATTCTGCATAGGAAAAAATCTAATTAAAAAAAAAGAAAAGAAAATTTAATGGAAAAAAAGACTCACTAGATCATCTTGTCCATACTGCTGCTAAGTTCAGGGCAGCTCCTTACCATATATTATTTTACACTTTGTGTAAATGGAAGGAGCATCTATGTATTTTTGTATGTGATCACTGGATTTAAGAGAAATCCTATGGTACATGGTGACAATACAGTTTTATTAAGCTAAAATGCAAGATGCTCTGTCCTTAAGGACTGTGCCTCAGATGAGCAGTCACGTATAAGTGTATGTGTTTGTATCTGTATCTAATATAAAATTCCTATCACTTCTATAAAAATAATACTGCAAGGGATCGTGAGTTAGACCTAATATTTGCTTTTATCTGTAAAATGGTTAGAATCTGGTTGTGAGTATTCTCTGGTCTCTACGTTTTTGCTAGCAAGGAAGTAGGGTGGGAAACCTCAAGAAAACTGATAAGATTCGCTCTACTTGAATGCTTAAACCCATGGTAGGATTTTAAGTTTGTTTTAACTTAATAGCATTATATAAATACAGATTAGTATTAAGGATTTTCATTAACAAGACTTAGAAGAACATCACAATAACACAGATAGTATTGCTGCTAGGCTGTTGCAGTTGATTGGTTATATGTTTAGCTCTAAATTTGCAAATGTAGTTATATGGCAGAGGAGGCTGGCTGGGGTGTCTTCTAAGCTGGACAGGAGTTGGGAGGAAACTGCTCAGTGAGGAAGCTAGTGATGAGAGTGAACGCTTGGCAGTGTTAGGTAAAATAGGAGAAACTGGAAATGAGTCAGTGCTCAGCAGGGAAGCTGGTTTAGGTGTTGAAGTGGGTTGTTGAGAGGGACCCTAGAGGCCAGAGTGGGAAGAAGAAGACGCTCTTGATTGTTGCAAAGTAGGCACCTGGTAAGGGAGAGGCACTCAAATAAACTGCTTGCAACTCTCCTCTTTTCCTGCTTACGAGTTCTCCAGTTAGTAACTTTCCTTCTGGTTCTGCTGAGGTACTGTTTCCCTATCAGCAGCCTCTTATCTCCAGCTTCCATGTTCAGCCACTTCTAGTCTGTGTCGTATTTTCTAAATGGACAGCCAATCTAATTCTCAATTACTGAGGGACACTCTCCACTCATTGATATATTTTGCTTTCCACAACCAAATCTCTGTACAACTTTTCATGAGTGATGTACCCGAGTATTTGGATTCTAATATCTAAACTATATTGTTAAATCTGTTCTCTTAAGTTTGGGTTATTGCTGATTATGTACTCTATGTATCATATGACTTTTAAAAACTAACTCTATATTTGTGGATAATCTAAGCACTATACCCAGATGTACAGACACTCGTTTCCCAACCTGTGTTATATATATCTTTTTAACAGTAGCTTTCCTTGTCACTTCTGCCAGTCTTTTTCTTCTCCAGTAAAAGTGACATTGGCTGTAGCAGCAACACCAGCACCACAGTTTCCCCAAACTTTGCCAGTGTTTTCAGGATCTGGTTCCACACCCAAGGAGAAAAGCTCAGCATGGACCCAAAAATAAAATAAAAAGGGTCATGCTTAGATAATCGTGTAATATGTATGCTGAAAATGGCACAGTGAAGGTTAACATAGCAGGAAGGAAATCTTCCAGTATGTTGGCCTGATTCTGAGATTACTTATGCCAGCATAAATCTGGATGTCACTGGAATTACTCTGGATTTGCACCAGTGTCACGGAGACCAGAGTTGCAGGTTCTGTATGTAAAGGGTGAGTGTGGTATGGAGAGACATAACTTAAGATGGGCGTCAAACCTTTTCATGAAAGTGTTGACTTTTCAGCATTGAAATTTGCAACTTAAAATGTTATAGTACATTTATTTTTGTAGAGAAATAAGTTTTTAATTTAATTTTACATTATTAGTAAATTTAGATAATTATTTTTAGCATTTAGTTAAGTACTGTTGTATAAAAATGTATCTTCTACCTTTACTATGAAGCTGTTCAGGCTTTTGCTTATGACTGAATTTACATAGCATCTGAGATAAGCTCAAACTCTGATAAGTTTGTCGTATTATATTATATTTACTAGATATCTCTGCCGAAAACAAAATCTGCTTTATGAAAATGTTTGTGGTTTTTTTTGTCTCTATCTAACTTTAGAACTTAGAATCTCAGATACTGCATATCTGCAACCCTAATCACAGGTTCCTGTAAGTCAATGGGTCACAAACTTTTTTTTTTACTGGCAACTCCTTTCACATCGCAAGCCTTTGAGTGTGACGCCCCCAATAAATTAAACACACTTTTAAGTATATTTAAGACCATTATAAATGCTGGAGGCAAGCGAGGTTTGGAGTGGAGGCTGAGAGCTCACGACTCCCCAGGTAATGACCTCGTGACCCCCTGAGGGGTCGCGACCTCTAGTTTGAGAACCCCTGCTGTAGATGCATAGGTTTCCAGTGTACTTATTTACCCCATTCAGAAATTATTTCCGCCCCCCCGTCCCGCCCACGCGCAAACTATTACAACAAAACACTGTATTAAAGAAAAACTTGCCTCCAAGGAAGTGCCATCCAGAAAAAAATTCTTGGCCTGCTTGATTGTTCACTAGTGTTGGACCTGTTGTTCAAGCCATTCCCTACTGTCCAGTGTTAAATGCTGGGTCCTATTCTGCTAATTCTTACTCAAGTGAGTATTCCTCACTCATGCATATTAGTCCTATCAAAGTCTGTGTGACTGCTCTCCTGGAAAAGTGTCACTTGAGTGAAGGAGTGAGGACTGCAGGATCAAACTTGTATTTTGTAACATGATGAAATATTTACTCCAGTATGTTGCTCTAAAAATGGGAAATCTCGTTGATATTTTGCTTTCTTCCTTACTAAAGTATGCACTGGGAATAAAAAACACGCTGTTAGTAGAGTTTTTTTTTAAGTATTTGTTCTAATTAGTTTTACAAAATAGCCTGTCTCTCTACAGCTTTCAACAGTTATGAAAACTGAGTGGCATTATGTTGCAACATTTTATTTGTTATGCTTAACAGCTCTTTAGGAATTTTTACAATGTATTGTGTTTCTTTTGTGTTTTTCTTTGTTTTTAATTTCTTAAATGATCCCTCTTTTCAGATTTCAAATTATAATCCTTTTCCTGATCCATTGCTGAAGCCCTGTGATCCATGTCAGAAGTACTTCCAGGTCAGATGCCCTTTCACATATTTCCATAAGCAGAATCTTCTGAAATCATTCTCTTCTTACCAGGCCCATATTTGTTTTAATTTTGCGTTCATGAGTGGAACAAGCGAACACTTTCCTTTCTTTAGCTGATCCTTTCTTAAGTAAAATTCTTACTTTAGGAAAGGTTTTTAAAAGCTGAGTAAAGTACAGTCACAAACAAATAAATTCTATTAGAAACATTTATGTTATGTTTGGATACTAATGTTCTTGTGTTTGTATCTAAAAAAAGCCTTGCACTTTGTAAGGTTTGTGATGTGGCTTTTGAAAAATATCTATATGGGGCATTTGGTTAATATTGCTGTTTGTATCACAGTGGTGCCCCACCCAGGATTATGACCTCATTGTGTCTGACACTACAAATGTGAAATAGTCCTGCCCCAAACATGAATCTTTATCTGGTTAAAAGATAGGACACAAAGTGTAGCAATAAATAATCCATTTTTCACAACTGAGAGAGGTGAACAGTGAGGTCCCTAAGGATCTGTACTGGGATCTATGCTGTTCAACATATTCAATAATGATCTAGGAAAAGGAATGAAAAATGAAGAGACAAGGTTTGCAGAATATACAAAATTATTGAAGATAGTTAAGTTCAAAGCTGACTGCAGAGAGTTACCAGTGGGATGTCACAAAATGGAGTGACTGGGCACCAACATGGCAGATGAAATTCAACATTGACAAGTGCAAAATATTGCACATTGAAAAAAATAATCCCAATTACACACACATATATAATGGGGGGATCTGTATTAGCTGTTACCACTCAAGAAAGAGATCTTGGAGCCAGCATGGACAGTTCTCTGAAAAAGTCAGTACAATAAGCAGCAGTGGTCAAAAATGCTAACAAAATAATAGGAACTATTAGGAAAGGAATAGAAAATGAGACAAGTCATAACACCTCTGTATAAATCCATAGTACACCCACACCTTGAATACTGTGTCCAGGTCTGGTTGCCCCACCTCAAAAAGGTTATAGTGGAACTGGAAAAAGTTCAGAAAAGGGCAGCAAAGCTATAAGTAATACCTGGGCATGTAGGCTGTTTATTGTTTTCATGGTTTGCTCTACATGCTTTGTGCCTTTGAGAAAAGACTAAATAATGCTTGGTTTTGAAGATGCTTGTTCTGTGTCACTGCAAATGTGTGCTGTTACTGGCTCACTAAGGGAAACTCTTACTGGTGCCAATACTGAGTTGGACCTGTGTTGTTAACATGGTTGAAGAACACGGGACTGCAGTCCAGAGATTCAGTCTAGGACATAGTGGAACCACTTGTCTGTAGATCCCTTGCCTCATTTGTTGCAGAACCTGATGGGGTTATAGTGAATGAGGCAGGGGATTGCAGGAAGAGAGAGGATGCACTTATGGTTAAGGAGGTTGTGTGCTACCATAGAGGACTGGATTCTATCCCTGCCTCTACCACAGAGCTCCTACATGATGCTGGGCACGTCACTTAAACCAGACTTGTTACAGATGGCTACTAGCTATGTGTTCGTCATTTTCTGTGTGCCCAGCTTGAGATCCCGAGATCTGATTTTCACCAGAGCTGAGTACTCTGTTGCATCGGAAGTCAATGAGAGCTCTTCTCTGAACAAAAAAGTAATATAAAATGCTAAGATCTCTGAAAAATCAGGTCATGGGCATTTCAGTTTGGGTAACACTGTTGACATTAATGTGTCTGTGCCCCAGTTGCCCATTTATAAAATAGGGCAAATATTACCGTATATTCTCACAGGGATGTTATGAAGGTAAATAAACTAATGTTTGTGGAACACTCAGATACCTGAACCTACCCCGATTGAAGTCAATGGCAAAACTCCTACCCATTTCAGTGGTGGAGGATTGGGTTCTTAATAGGGCAGCATTCGACTGAGTTCAGGATCAAAGCTCAAGAGGGTTAAATTAATCACTATAGTGTCTGATTAAAAAACGTCCGCCTTCCGTTCATGTAATCACAGAGTATTAGGGTTGGAAGAGACCTCAGGAGGTCATCTAGTCCAGTCCCCTGCTCAAAGTAGAATCAACATCAACTAAATCATCCTAGCTAGGGCTTTGTCAAGCTGAGCCTTAAACTATAGAGATGGAGATTCCAAGTGTTTCACCATCCTCCTAGTGAAATAGTGTTTCCTAATATCCACCCTAGACCTCCCCCACTGCAACTTGAGACCATTGCTTCTTGTTCTGTCATCTGCCACCACTGAGAACAGCCTAGCTCCATCCTCTTTGGAACCCCCTTTCAGGTAGTTGTAGGCTGCTATCAAATCCCCCTCAGTCTTCTCTTCTGCTGACTAAATAACCCCAGTTCCCTCAGCCTCTTCTCGTATGTTGTATGCCCCAGCCCCCTAATCATTTTCGTTGCCCTCTGCTGGATTCTCCAATTTGTCCACTCCCTTCTGTAGTGGAGGGACCAAAGCTGGACACAAGACCGCAGTTGTGGCCTCATCAGTGCCGAATAGAGGGGAATAATCACTTCCCTCAATCTGCTTGCTGTGCTCCTACTAATACAGCCCAATGTGCTGTTGGCCTTCTTGGCAACGATGGCACACTGTTGACTTGTATCCAGCTTCTCATCCACTGTAATCCCCAGGTTCTTTTCTGCAGAACTACCACTTAGCCAGTCAGTCCCCAGCCTGTAGCGGTGTATGGGATTCTTCCATTGTAAGTACAGGACTGCACTTGTCCTTGTTGAATCTCATCAGATTTCTTTTGGCCCGACCTTCCAATTTGTCTAGGTCAGTCTGGACCCTATCCCTACCCTCCAGCGTATCTACCTCTCCCCCCAGCTTAGTGTCATCTGCAAACTTATTGAGGGTGCAATTCATCCCATCATCCAGATTATTAGTAAAAATGTTGAACAAAACCGGCCCTAGGACTTACCCCTGTGGCACTCCACTTGATACCGGTTGCCAGCTAGACATCGAGCCGTTGGTCACTATCTGTTGAGCCTGACATTCTACCTAGACAGCTTTCGATCCACCTTATAGTCCATTCATCCAATCCATACTTCTTTAACTTGCTGGCAAGAATACTGTGGGAAACCATATCAAAAGCTTTGCTAAAGTCAAGATATATCATATCCACCGCTTTCCCCATATCCACAGAGCCAGTTATCTCATCATAGAAGGCAATCAGGTTAGTCAGGCATGACTTGCCCTTGGTGAATCCATGTTGACTGTTCCTGGTCATCTTCCTTTCCTCCAAGTGCTTCAAAATGGATTTCTTGAGGACCTGCTCCATGATTTTGCTGAGTACTGAAGTGAGGCTGACCAGTCTGTAGTTCTCT
Source organism: Chelonoidis abingdonii (assembly GCF_003597395.2). Classification (NCBI taxonomy): domain Eukaryota; kingdom Metazoa; phylum Chordata; order Testudines; family Testudinidae; genus Chelonoidis; species Chelonoidis abingdonii. The sequence goes on from NC_133773.1 coordinate 99,841,926, forward strand.
GGGTTCTCCTTCTTCCCTTTTTCAAATGTGGGCACTATATTTGCCTTTTTCCAGTCGGGCTTTCCAGGGGGCTTTCAGAACGCTAAGAAAATTGCAGAGTGCTAGGTTTCTAGCAGCTTTCTCACGGCCCCGTTGATATCAAAGGAAGTCTTTCCACTGACTGTAATGGGAGCTGGGTCAGGCCCACAATGCTGAAGTTAACCCATACTATATGAATGATGAAATCAGGAACGTATTAAGGTTGACATTGACAGGAACCAATATTGCTTGCAAATAATTATTTGAGTATGCCTTATAATTTATTCTCATTTATCTGTATTATCTTTGTTTGCCTCTTCTACTGCTTCATTGCTTCCTTGGCTCCAGTGAAGTATTTAAAAGTGGCCAACGACAAGATCCTGCAGCAAGGGGTAAATTCTGTCTTTCTAGAGGTAGATCTACACTTAGGGTGGTCTGTACAGTGTAGGAACTGTGCGCCCCATGAGCATGGGTATAAATAGCAGTATAGCCGGTTGGTGAGGCACTGCTTAGGTGGGTGGAGTACAGACATGCCAGAACCCTAGGGTGTATACCCTACATGTCTCTCTATGTGCCCAAGTAGTGCCTCTGCTGTAGCAATGTAATGTCACTGTCACAGCTTTTCCCTGCTGCAGGGAAGCTCCCTGCTGCCAGAGCCTTTCCCTGCTTCTTCCCCCTGCCAGAGCTATTCATTGCTGCATGTAATTACACACTGCAGGAGCTGCCAAGGCTGTGGCAGGTGCAGTTCCACAACATAACACAAGGGAATGTAGGAAGTGTGGGTGGAGCAAAGGGGGAGCACACACTGTGTGGCACAGCATCCTGATGTGTGGGGACTCCCTGTGATATTGCACAGGTAGTGGTGGGAGTTAATCCATTGCTGCGTGGATCCTTCAAGTCTTCAGCTTCTTTAAGGGCACATAAGACTGTAAAAGCCTCTGCAGAACAGCTCTGTAGACTTTCTGTGACTTTAAGGAGGGACAAGGTTTCTTTCCCTTCCACTCACAGGCTGGGTGCTAGCAGAAAGATCTGAACCTTATAGATTGGCAGGTCCAGTAGAATGGTTGTCTCCCATGAATCCGGGCCTATTCACTTGGAGCACTTATGCTATGTATGCTAAAGAGCAGTGCTGCTTTATGGTCTTTCTGAAAGTACAGGGTTCAGGTTAATTCACAGAAAACTATGGTTTAATATTTTATTTTCTTTAAGTCTTATGATTTCAATTAAGTTTAATTATGAATATTAAACACATTCATTTTTTCTTCATTATTTTAAGTCCTTCATGTTTCCTTTTTATTTTTAATGAGGTGCTGTGTGTCCTATTGTAATGTGCCTACTCTAGGTGCATTAGAGAGTGAATGTGCCATCATGCCAAGGCGTTTTTGCTTGTAGTTACAAAGATGTTGTTGTCTGGAGGGTCCGTGTAATTATTGGCTTCTGCAATGGAAATGGAATCAGTTTTACCGTATTGAAATACTTCTGTAACTCTGAAACCAGATTCTTGGAGCAGCCGGAGGCTGTGTATTACAGTTAATATTTATTATTTGTATTACCGTAATGCCTGGGAGCAGTAGTCATGTTGTTCACTGACAGAAAAATTTTACATTCATTTTACGTCCTGAAACCTCAGGGTCCCATTCAAAAAACAACATCCACATCACTGTGGGTGGAGGCTGTTCCTCTCCTTTATGCAAACACTGGGATATTATTTTTCTGACAATAAAATAGAGTAAGGGAATAAAACTCCTAGGGGAGAAAAAGAGAGAAATGTAGACTGCAAGTGGCTCTAGTCCCAGAAGTGGAATTACATGTTGATGAGGTTGGCAGGTAGAAAGGTGAAATGTGTTCATGTCAAGCAGGGATGGGCAAACTATGGCCCAGGGTCTGCATCTGGCCCTTCAGACATTTTAATCTGGCCTTTGAGCTCCTGCTGGGGAACAGGATACAGAATTTGCCCCGCTCCAGCCAGGGAGCGAGGTTGGGGGCTTGCCATGCAGCTCCCAGAAGCAGTGGCATGTCCCCCCCTCCAGTTCCTATACGTAGAGGTAGCCAGGGAGCTCTACACGCTGCCCCCGCAGCTTCCATTGGCTTGGAACCACAGCCAACGGGACCTGCAGGGGAGGAGCCTGTAGGAGCCAGAGGGGGGACGTGCCGCTGTTTCTGGGAGCTGCTTGAAGTACGTGCCACCGGAGCCTGCACCCTGACCTCATTCCCACACCCCAAGGCCCTCGCCCCATCTCTGAACCCCCCCCCACCCTCCGAACACCTCTGCACCCCAAAACCCCTCATCTCCAGCCCACCCAGAGCCACACCCCCAGCCAGAGCCTCACACCCAGCCCCTGCCCTCCTGCACCTTGAACTCCTCATTTCTGGCCCCACCCCAGAGCCCGCACCCTCAGCCAGAGCCCTCACCCCCTCCCATGCCCCAGCCCCTAATTTCCTGAGCATTCATGGCCCACCATACAATTTCCATACCCAGATTTGGCCCTTGGGCCAAAAAGTTTGCCCATCCCTGATGTAAAGGCAGTGCTGTATGGTGTACTGGGAAATATGAAGTACAGACTTGGGGCCAGCTCCTCCTCTGCTTTGCCTCTTGTGACATTACTTATACATCTGAGGGAAGTGAGTGGAAAACACTCCCAAATCAAAATGGTAATATTGAGGGGGAAATGTGGGTTGGAACTATTTTGGACCTCCTTGGGAATTGTTAGGACCACTCTTAACTGTGAGATGTAACCAAGTGGAAATGATTGCATCTGACTCAGAATTAAGGGTTGTGAATGAAGAAGAGGTGCCAAGAGAAATCTGATTCCCTGGAATTTTGAATTGCAAATTGGGATATGCTTCCTCTGGACAAACTCACAGTCTGAATGAAAGCATCCTAGTGCCTGAAGTAGAGTGTTATATTTTCCTTATCACTCTTTATCTTTATGTTCTGTTTCTGTTCTCATTCCTACCGTCAGGTAATCGAAGCCCTTCCTTAGTACTCGTATATTTTCCAGTATGTGCAGTAATTCTTTCTCAAGCGGTGTCTTCGATCCTTGATAGATAGGAAGTGCTCTTCATGTCAGGATGGATTTTCTCTATCTATATTCCCTTGTCTGTTGTTGCCTCCTGTTGTTTCTCTTCTTCACTTCACCTTTTTCTATCCTCTCACTTTGTCACCTACTGATTTGGTTCCAACTCCCTAATTTGTTCCTGTCCTATCTTACCATTTGACTCCTCCCCCTTTCCTCTCTTAATTTCCATTCTGGTTCTCCTCTCTCAGCCATGTACTCTTGTCCCAGTCCTCCCCACGCCCATTAATACTAATTCCCAGCTCATTTGTTTCTAACTGATGCTGCTCTTAGCTCTGCTTCATACTTCAGTTTCAGGTAGAACAAGGAATGGAACACAAATCACAGGTCCACAGGAGCTGACTGATAGCGCAGGAACAGCACTTTGTAAATGAGTGCGTAAATGAGTGTGAAGGCAGGATCAATGGAAGATAATCAAAAATCTACTTCATGAGAGGACGTATTGTTCTTAGCCCTCTCCCTCATCTAAATATGTGCACTGCGTAGGCTATGAAGGTTAGGAGTTGCACATTTGAGTTAATGTATAAACAATGTACAAACAACAGTGAAGTACAATAACTTCATGTTGAGCCATTTAAAACCTTAGCCCATGATTCACTTTTTAGGAATGAGTCAGTATTCATGTTAGATCTTTACTTTGCTGAGTAGACTAATAATCATTGTTTTGTACTTACATCCCCATGTGTTGCTTTTGTCATTTGAAATGTAATCCACTGGAGACTAAATAAATCATGTGGAAGGATGTGTTTGAACTTTTTCTAGGAAGATTTATTTTTCTTAAGAATTCTGTTTCAGACAAAAAGTAGTTAGAAAAACATTTCAGTGGACACTGGACTCTTCACAACAGGGCTGCCTGCTTGTAATAATGTGAATTAACTGTATATAGATTGTAATCTTATTTCAAGTTGTCATAGATTTTTTTTTTTTACATTTTATTTTACTGATACTATAATTTTCTGATTTCAAAAACTGGCCTCCATAAATAGCATACAGTTGTGGACACTCTACCAGGCATAAACTGGCAGATGTCACAAATAACCTTTCCTTAAAAGTTTTACATCGATTGTCATCCTGTGACCAACCAACACAATGAGCCACCAATGTGATGCGGCTATGGAAAAGGCTGTTGCAGTCGTAAGTTGTATCAGGCGAGGTATTTTCAGTAGAGACAGGGAAGTGGTAGTACCATTATATAAGGCACTGGTGAGACCTTATCTGGAATAGCGTGTGCATGTCTGGTCTCCCATGTTTAAGAAAGATGAATTTAAACTGGAACAGGTGCAGAGAAAGGCAACTAGGATTATCAGAGGAATGGAAAACCTACTTACGAGACTCAAAGGGCTTGGCTTGTTTAGCCTAACCAAAAAAAGGCTGAGGGGAGATATGATTGCTATCTATAAATACATCAGAGGAATAAATACCAAGAAGAAAGAGGAGTTATTTAAGTTAAGTGCCAATGTGGACAGAAGAACAAATGGACATAATCTGCTCATTAACAAGTTTAGTTTTGAAATGAGACGAAGGTTTCTAACCAACAGCGGAGTGGAGTTCTAGAACAGCCTTCTAAGGGTAGCAGTGGGGGCAAAAAACCTAACTGGCTTCAAGACTGAGCTTGATAAGTTTATTGAGGAGATGGTATGATGAGATTGCCTATAATGGCATGTAACTGAGCTGCAGCTGCTAGCAACAAATATCCCCAGCAAACGGTGATGGGACACTAGATGAGGAGGGCTCTGAGTTACTACAGAGAATTCTTTCCCAGGTATCTGGCTGATGAGTCTTGCCATATGCTCAGGGTCTAACTGATTGTCATATTAGGGGTCAAGGAGGAATTTTCCCCCAGGTTACATTGGCAAAGACTCTGGGGTTTTTCACCTTCCTCGGCAGCATGGGGCCAGGGTGTAAACTAGTGTAAATGGTGGACTCTCTGTAACTTGAAGTCTTTAAATCATGATAGAAGGACTTAAGTAACTCAGCAGAGGTTATGGATCTATTATAGGTTAAAAATCAGAAGTGGGTGGGTGAGGTTTTGTGGCTTGCAATGTGCAGGAGGTGAGACTAGATAATCATGATGATCCATTCTGACCTTAAAGTCTTTAAGTGTTTAACTTCTAGATTGCCTTCAGGTTTCAGTCAAACCACAAGAAATTAAAAAAACAAATAAATAAATTCAAATTACTTCATGTTCCAAGACAAAAAAAATCTACATACATACTTCTATAACAGAAGGCCCTTGTGCATAACTTTATGTTGAGACTTCAACCAGATGAGTCATGACATTACTTTTCATCTTGAAGGATCAATCTGATGGACAAGATGTGAGATGGCAACTCTTAAAAGTATTTAATTACCTCTGGGAAACACACAAATTTCAGAAACTTTGTGATATTTTTGAAACCTTTTGTGGTTACAGTTGTAATATATAAAAATGTACATTTGTTATTAACTAAATTGCCTTCTGACTTTAGTTTTAGTTAACAGACCAGAATTTGGGGAAATCACAATAATCAGATCATGAAAAATCGTGTGTTTAAACCCTTTTGTAAACCACCCCTTAGGACTGGAAGTTACGCTAGGTCTGTGACACAGAGGAAAAGAGAGAGTAAAGGATACGTTAGTCTGTTTTCTAAGGTTTAAATTAAATGAAATATGTAATTTTGAAAATGAGTTAAATAGTAAGGTTAACAAGTGTAGCTGAATTTAAGTAAACCTTTCATATAGTGCTGCTTATTTTGTATATAAAGAAAAAGCCCACAAGTACTTAATTTTTGTAAATCCACATTTTATACTAGTCTCTTCTTTCACATATTGAATACTCAAAGGTGCAATACTAGAATGCTCTCCCAGTGGCTGGCTTATACTACAGTTTTTTTTTATCCATGGATATATCTACAGCCAAGCCCTCATTTTACGGTGCAACACGCATTTCGCAAATCAGCCCTGTCTGAGAACTAGGAACAACAGAGACGGTGCTTCATACTCTGTCAGAGGGAGTGATTACTAATTGGCCTCTAGTTCGTTTGCATCTCTCAAAAGAATGAGTAACAGGAAGCATTCAGAGTATTTATTATGATTAATGGGAGCCAACTTTATCATGGCAGTGACAATAGGCAGCAGAGGAAACAAAGACTACTTTTTTTTTTTAATAAAAAATCCTTTACTTGATCATTTCATCACAGTCTGAAAATGCTGTCCTTGCCCAAGCCTAGTTCTCTGAAAACTTGAGCAATGTCTCAGAGAAGCTTTAGTCAGAGAGTTTGCCCACAAGTTGCAAACCACTAAGAAAAGTAAAAGGATGTTTTAGTCCAGTTATGGAATATATGCAGTCTCCCTTTGGAAGTACAGCTTATCAATAGCCAAAGATGTTGTGAACTATAAAAATAGCAGGCCACATTCATCCCTGGAGTAACTTCTTTGGAATCAGTAGAATTGCATCAGGGATAAATTTGCCAAATTGTGTTTTTTGTGTGGATGTGAAAAAATTGTTGCTAAATATATACAGAATTATAAAAACACTATAGCTAACAAAACAGCATAGCACGCATACATAAAAACACTAGAGAATTGCCAAAAAAATTATCAAACATCTGTACAAAAAAAATTGGAAACAGCTATGGTACATTTCTTGAAGCTGTTAAGAGGCAATAGCTGGCTTTGCCTGTCAGCCCTAAAATAAGCAATAACAATGTTTCATTGGTACCAGTGTGGAAAGGGAATAGTGTCTTGCTTTGGTCTGTAGGGCCACTCACTCTTCAGGGACTCAACTCACTGCTGATGAGTCCTAAAGAAATTCTTGCCCTACTCCTTGGCTGATGAGGTGGTGAAACATTTAAGTTTTAGTGAGAGAGAGAGAAGGATGATGAACATCAGGGCTGCAAAGCAGATGCAAAGTACTTCTCTCCCTCCCCAAAATTTACGTAGTTGGAACATAGTAGCTCAAACGTGCAAAAATATAAAATAAAATTTGGGATCAAAAACCTTGTATACTTTTCTTAACAACTTAACATTCCGCAATGTCATCTCCACCCTTTTTGCCTTTGAATCTCCATGTTTGATAAACTGATCTTTTCTGTTGAGGTGTCTGTTCTCCTTCCTGCTTAGTTTGTAGAAACTATTCTTTACACGTTATATAAAGCATTGCATCCCATTTCCTAAAGCTCTGGTACAAGGAGTATACAATTAATGTATCTTATGAATGTTTCTTTTTCTCTTCTAGTTGACTCCAGTGTGGACGCATTGGCTGTGTTTATGGCAAGCAATAGCACAACAGACGTTGTGAATCGCAATAATCCTGCCACTCCCCCAAATACTCTTAACCTACGCTCCTCCCATAATGAACTATTGAATGCGGAAATAAAGCATACAGAAACAAGGAACAGCACTCCCCCAAAATGCAGGAAAAAATATGCTTTAACTAACATTCAGACAGCCATGGGCCTTTCGGATCCAGCTGCACAGCTCCTTCTGGGGAACAACTCTGCCAATATAAAGCTGGTGAAGAATGGAGAAAATCAGCTTAGAAAAGCAGCAGAACAAGGGCAACAGGATCCCAACAAAAATCTCACTACAACTGCAGGCATAAACATAACTTCTGAGAAGTTAGAAGGTAAAGAGCCTACCCCTCAGGATTCTGCAGGCTGTGAAATATTCTCCTCTCAGCCGAGGAGGACCAAGAGCTTCCTAAATTACTATGCAGATCTGGAAACATCAGCCAGGGAACTAGAACAGAATTTTGGGAACAGCCATGTAGTGATGGAGGAGAAAGCGGCACAAAGTAACAGCCAGGCTTCTACCATGATTGTCAATGGGGATATGTTGCCTCAGAAACAAAACAAGCTGTCCAGTCCAGAAGATGGCCAAGTAGCCACTGTGTCATCAAGTCCTGAGACTAAGAAGGACCATCCTAAAACTGGAGCCAAAACAGATTGTGCATTACATCGGATTCAAAATCTGGCTCCAAGTGATGAAGACTCCAGCTGGACGACGTTGTCGCAGGACAGTGCTTCTCCAAGTTCACCTGATGAAACAGGTACAAAAGTGAAGAAACATTTCCCTCAACTCTTGGTAACCATCATTCTTTAAAAATGTGTTTGTTGTTTCTCTTGAGTCTTATTGTGTAAACAGCTGGTGATAAGTGAGACAATTTTGGAGAAGAAAGGGACATTACAAATAGCAAGATGCCTCTTAATGCTTCTTACCAAGCAGTAGCTTGTTTTGAGAGAGTTTTGAGTCCCAAGTAAGATTAGATGATCATTATGGTCCCTTCTGGGCCTGAAATATATGAATAAAGTAAATCATAGCTAAACCTAATGGTAAGACTAATACATAGCTCCTCATAAAGTTAAGAAAACTGACAACCTTCTATAAAAGGGGCACTGTCAGGTACCACAGCTTAGGTCCCAGTGATGATCCTAAATTTGACCTTAATTTTTTAAAATAAAAAGTACTTAGTCGATTCCAGATGAAAATCATTCATTTCTTTTAAACACCTAGCCCTTTGTTGCTGAGAAATGATTAATTTAAAACAAACAGAAGGTGTATCTAACCCATTGATGGTGATGTTAGCTGGTAATTCTGGTACATGGTGTCTGAGTACAAAATCTACAGGGTAAGAGATACTGCTTTCAATCTTTTAAGGTTTTTACAGGGAGGAAATATTTAAAAAAAAAAAAATTAAAATCGATTAGAAAAAAACCCAATTTGAGGATATCCTGTAAAAAAAAATCTGACATTTAAAATAATGCTGTATTCTACACTTCTATATGCTAATTCAGAAACTGAAATCAGTGTGTTTCCCATTTTGAAAGTCTGGGTCCATTAATTATTTGAACAGTAATGGTGACTACTGCGGTAGCACTGTTGCACTTTACAGCTCTTCTGTATTGTTTTTAAAGTTGCAAATAATTCATTTACTGTAGTTAATGGACTTTTTCATCTTTTTATATTTGGATTTGTATAAAAGGATATTAGTTTATGGGAAGGCAAATGCTGTTCTCTCTAAAGGTGATCTGGGACCAAAGAAATTGTCATAGCTATGTATGTATTACAAGTGTGTTTCGCTATGGGAGTGCAGTAGCTTTGTATCAGAATTGTTCAACAATACATTTTTGGCCAAATTCATGGCTGGAATAAGGGAATGCCACTCCTGTGATTTCATTTAAGTTGTGCCTAGGTAACCCCATGGTATATTTGGCTCTGTAACTGTAAGAATTAAAAATATAAAACAAATGAACAAAATCTCTGAACAAACCCTTAATACCAGCTGGATACTAATTTAGTTGGATTTGATCTTTCTCCATTATTAATAATTATTATTATTGTATTGCTGTAGTGTCTAGGGTTAAAGAGATTTCTCTTTGTTAGACAGGATGTGGTCACTGTAATAAGATCTCAATGTCTGATTTGATGTTCATTCTTAGTGTACATCATGTACGGTCTGCGTTGTTGTCTGAAGCAAGAAACCAGTTGAAGAAAATGTTATTGGCATCTACAGTATATGTTTGATTAAATTGTTTAATATTGTGTACACTAGCTCATTGCGTAATTGACAGTCTCCATAGATGAGGCCCTGGAGAATTATGGGTACAAAGAAGCTCTTTTATTCCATAACCTTTAGGGTCTTTGAGCAATTTTTGGATGTTTTTTTGTGGAATGTAAGCTTTCATTTAAAAATAGTTTTTTGTATTGTAACGACCCCCCAACCCAAAGAAACAATTGTCCATCTCCAACAAAAAAAAGCAGTAGTAAATGATGTCCCCTCTCAGTGAAATGTAAGCAGGCATCATTAAGAGCTAATGTTGTTAAACGGGGACAATGTAAGGCGAAGTAAGGCCAGCTTCTGAAAATGGTAACTTCGGGCTCTCCAATCCATTTCTTCCCCCAGAAGGAGCTCTTTCATTGTGCAGTGAAGTGTGATTTCTATGACAGACTGCCTAGACTGCTGTGGTTTCTGTGGTGAAATCATAGCCTCACTGAAGTCAGTGGGACCCGAATTTCACTCCTGAATTTTTTTATTCCTTTATACTTGAACTGCAGGAAAATAATATTTAGAAAGCTGAAACTGTTGAGAAAAATTACAGAAAACAGTCACTTCGTGTAATATGAGGGTTTCTTTCCCCGTCCTCTGAAGCTTCTAGTCTGATCAGTGTTGGAGATGAAGCACTATGGAACTCTGGTCTGATATGGCAATTTCTTGGTTCTTAAAATGAATGTTTTTTCCTAAGAAGCTAAGTTTTTTGTTTTTTTCCCCAAATGTAATGATTTTAACCATTAATGCCCATTTTAAAGCTCCCAGAACACTAAAACACGGAGAGTTGTGCTAATTTACCATCTTTAATTCGCCTCTGGCTTGTCAAAAAGCTTATTGTTGAGATGCTTTCCCTCTTCTAGGGTGGATAGTTTGTTGATGTGATTGAAGGCTTGGCTACACTTGAGAGTTACAGCGCTGTTGGTGGCTTTATAGCACTGTAACTCACTCCCCGTCCACTGGCAAGGCACATATAGCGCTGTATCTCCGTGGCTACAGTGCTGCTTGTACTCCACCTCCACGAGAAGAATAAAGAGTATAGCGCTGCTGCTGCAGCACTGGGGTGCCAGTGTAAACAGGGAATAATCTTATTACGCTGTTACTGACCTCTGGAAGCTTCCCATAATCCTTTTAAGTAAAGATAACTCTCTTTGTTTTGTTGTGATGCCTCTCTTTGTTTTATTGTGAACTCTGGGCTCCAGAGCTGGTTATCAAAAAAACAAACACAGCTTCTCTTTGCTGTGAATGGGCAGAGGCAGGAGGGCTCCCTTTGGAATGCCCACAGCTAGTGTTTGCTTGAAGAGGGAAGGAGGGAGGGGACTTGAGGAGAGAAGCAGTGTGGCGGGAGGGAGAAGGAGGTCCGTTTCGGGGAGGCTACTTATCTGGTCTGTGATGGAAAAAAACAAAAAGGGTTATTTGCTTTCAGTGAATGAGAGAAGGGTAGGGGAGAGGGTCGGAACTTGCAAGACAGGGTGCTGACACAGTGTCCAAAAATCCACTCACTCTGTCTCCCCTACGCTCCCTGTCACACTCCACTCCACCCCTTTTGAAAAGCACGTTGCAGCCACTTGAATGCTGGGATAGCTGCCCATAATGCACCACTCTCAATGCCGCTGCAGATGCTGCAAATGTGGCCACGACAGTGCTCTGGCAGCTGTCAGTGTGGACAGACTGCAGCGCTTTCCCTGCTCAGCTGTACAAAGATGGGTTTAGCTCCCAGTGCTGTACAGCTGCGATACCCTGAAAGAGGTCAAGAAGCCAAATGTGGTATTTTCCTTCGCAGTGGTTCATGAATGTCATGACTGGTGCTTTGTAAAACAGTTAGAGCCTGATTTTTTTAAAGGTGTTGAGTATTGACAGCTCCAATTTGGGGTTGGGGGTGGGGAATCCTCCACTAGTAAAAATAGCAAAAATCATGATTCACGGAAGTATCTTTAGACATATTTATTATAGAGCAAATTTTCTGAAAGTAGTTCTCAGCAGTGACTCCATTCACACATGTCTTCAGTTATTTGGACCACTGGGCATCCACAGGAGTCCGTGGCCCAGGATCAAGTCAGTTTATCTAGTCCATTCATCAAGTCCCTTTATCTAGCTGCTAGGATTGTAAAATAAGGCGTGAACCATCTGTACTGGCTGATACAGCAAATGAATGATCTGAACTTGCCTTTTTGATAAAGGAGTGAAGAACAGTTTTGGGTGGTTTTCATTTTAACCACCTGTGCCTTTATCTGATCATTTCCTAGTAGATGGTGAAGGTGTTGGGGTCTTTAATCCACAGACACTTACCGTACGTCATGATGGTTTCATTTATATCTGGCCTACCAATTGGTAGCTAGTAGATGTTGCAGAGATGGGTGCTTCAGAAACACTGAGAGATCAAGTAATATTTTAATGGCTTCTGCAATGGATGATTTTATTGTAAAGGGCTGATACAGAGCCTCATTGAGTCTTTCCATTGATTTTTAGTTGGGTTTGGAGTTAAATTGAGTCTAATCCAGGTAAAAGCAATTTGTAAGGGTTAATAGTCGATTTTTGGGTGGGTTGAGGAATAAGTAATAATTTCTAAATGCTGTAAAATTAGTGAACCAGCATAGGTTGTATTACGTTGTGTGATATCTCTGCACCTTAGGCAATCAGATCCTTTTTGAAAATTAATATTTGGTCATACATAAAGCTAGTATTCCTTGTTTTTTTCTTCTTTTAAAACTGCTGCAGTGCAGTATTGTGAAATAACTTCTTTATTCTCGATAGCTTTAGAGAGAGAGGAAATTTTCAAAACAATGGACTCGTCAGACTTTAAAATGTGTCAGGCTTATTGATGGCATGTGTTTTGTGTGCATTTAGCTGTACCTTATTTTTCTGTTAGAATTGATTTAGGCTGAAAACACCAAGAACTTCTTGGATGTAGTTTTATATGCTGTGAGAAGGAAAAACTCTTCCTACTGTTAAAATTCTATAGATCCCATTAGTAAAAGGGAAAAATTTCAAAGAGCAATCTATACCTTAAAATAGGAGTTCAGCGTTAATATATAATTCAGATACGTATTGCCATGGTGCTAAAGGAGCATTTTGATGTTTCCTCTGAGTCATTTTATTTCTATTATTTTCCCCACTCTGAATCTCATGGAAAATATTTCTTAATAAACAGTTAGTTAATAAAATTTAATATTAGTTTGAACAAAATGGGCATGTCATTGGTTGCAGAAACGGAAATGTGAGAATCTAGGTTTGAAAGCTGCAATATTCTTGCATATCCTGAACTTGTGGCAAGGAAGGGTTTTACATTCAGACCAATATGATGTTCTTGGCTGTTGGGAAGTAGAATAAGTTAGTGAACCATCTCATAATAACTTTTATAATAAATACTGTTTAAGACGTCTAACCCACATGTAACACTGTAATGAGAATTGTAATTAGTTGGTACAAACTTTTGCATATTGTATACAAAGATTAATGAATGCACATTCTTTTTCTACATGAACTTGATCTATCAGACTTGTTACACAGGCTGCTAAATACAATAAAGGAGAAAATAAGTGTATGTCTACACTGCAATTAAAAACCCACAGCTGCCCCTGCTAGTTGACTCGGGCTCATGGGGCTGCTTAATTGTTGTGTAGACCGGGGGAGGCCAAACTGTGGCTCGCGAGCTGCTTTTAAGTGTGACTTGTGAAGGTCCCCTCCCCCATTCTCCACATACCAGACTGTGGGGCGGGGGAAGCTTGGGACTTCTACCTTGCAGCAGGGTGGTGGGGTAGGGGCTTCTGCCCATCAGTGAGGAGGGGCTCAGAGCTTTAGCCCTGTGGGGCATGTCTGCCGGGGCTTGAGGCCTCAGCAGGAGCAGAGCTCAAGTCCCGAGCCCTAGAAGGTACCTCCTACAGGGCTGAAGTGCCAAGCTCCTGCAGGCAAACCCTGGATCTCAAACTTCTTAAGACAGTTGTATGCAGCTCAGAGGGTCAGTAAGTTTGGCCATCCTTGGTGTAGATGCTTGGCTGAAGCCCAGGCTCTAGGACCTCTAGGTGGGAGGGTCCCAAAGCTCCGGCTGCAGGTCGAGACTGAACATCTGCACTGCGCTTAGACAGCCCCTTAGTCCCAGTCCCACAAACTTTGAGCCAGCCATAGGTGTCTAATTGTAGTGTATACATACCCTAAGTGGCTATCCTCCATTGTGTGTGTGTGTTTGTACGGGGAGTGGATATAACTGAGACATGGTAAATGTGAACTGTTTTTAACTGTAAACTCTTTGCTATTTACAAGTAAAATCACATTTCAGTGAAAGGGGGGGAAATAAGTGAAAGACTGGCACAATATATCTAGAGTGAAATACATCCTCCACTTTGAACTTTTAGGATTTGCAGCATAAGATAGTATAACAACATAATCTACATCTATTAAAAAAAAAATCCTTCAATGTTTTCTTTTTTTAAAATGTTAAGTGACTGCAAAGCCATCAGTCAGCAGTTACTGCTATGAAATGTTATTTTAAAAATAGGTAATATTTAATCTCTTATTTTGCAATGCCTACTCTTCCTGCTAGCAAAAGGTATAAACATGATCTCATCTGTCAGGTTTTAACTGTCAGGTTTTCAGCCATTCAGTCACTTTTAAAAGAAAAAGATACCTTCTCCTTTTTTGTAACTGGACAAAACTTGTTATTTCTCAACATGCTCAGATTATGTTAATCTGGTTTAGTGTGTGTGTTTCAGCGGTTACCAGATGGTGAAATTCAGGTCCCAGAAAGGTTATGAGGATTTCCCAGGAACTTTGCAGCCCCAAGCAACCTGTGCTGTTCTACTGAGATCATTGCAGGTAGGGAGACATTAAATATGGCCCTCTGTTCCCTGTACCAAGGAGAAAATAGTTCCATTCTGTTCCCTCCATTGTAGCAAGGGAAGCAATAGTCAAGATGGCTTCCAGCATCACCCTAGCCCCTTGTTCTTCCAGTAAGGAGAAGAAGGGAGATGCTCAGGGATGGCCTATCAACCCCTCAGCACAGAGAGACAGTGGCCAAGTTTACAGGTCCCTTATGGGATAATTGTTGTCACATTTAGTTTAATAGGAACTTTGCCATGGACTCTTATAGAAGCAGGATTTGATCTTTTGTACTTCTAACTCACTTTATTTATCTGTAAAATGGTTGCAATAACTACATCACACAGATGTGCTAAAGCAAATTAATCAGTGTTAATAAATTGATTTGTTACTTATGGAGCAATACCCACCAGAACTCTCCCAACGTGCCTCCTTCCCCCCACCCCACACTGAAGTTTAGGGGACAGCTGCCAGAGGGAGTGGCAAAGCCACCTCCACCAGAATTGTATCAGTGGACACTTGCACAGGCAGAATTCTCCACTGGCCATATCTGGCCACTTCAACCTGCATAGTGGGCTGGAGAAGCTGGCCTTAAAGAATCTCAGGGAATACTTCTAGCCTAGACTCTGGAAGGCTGCTTTTCAGAAAAGTAGGTGGACAAAGGTTTTCTTTTTTAATTTAATATTACACATTTGTTTACTTAATTTATACAATTTTAATTTGTTTTAAATTCTGATCAATAGCTCAAGTGGCAGTGTCCGTTTTTTGAATATCTTGTATTTTGTTCTTATTTTGCCTTCTGCAGTTACACTGAATAACTAGCGGGGACTATATAGTCTCAGATTCTGGTGAGGGAGAGCCTGTAAGGCCCAGATTTGTAAAGGTAATTAGTTGTTTCTGCAATCACCATTGCAGTGCCCAAGCCTCACTTTCAAAAAGGATTTAGGCACTTAGCTCCCAAGTGCCTGAAGCCCTTTGGAAAATGAGATGTGGGCTCCTTAATCAATTAGGCATTGCAACACTGAGCATCTTAACAATGCACAGAGAAGTATTTGCCATCCAGTTAGTGCTCAGAGAGGCACATTCAAAGTTTCACACAGTTCCAGTGACATTTCAGGTCATGAGAATTAAAGTAGCAAGATAGTCCAGCAGCTTCATGTTCTCTAACCCTCTCCTTGATGCTCCAGCAATACATGTCAGGGACCAAAGGAAAAGAGGGTCATGAATTCACAGGGTCTGGTTTCTGCCATAGGCTGTAACCAGTCCCTTGGGAGTGACCCTTTTAGTGTGCTGGGCCCCAGGGACCCACCCAGTTCCACAGTACAGTCCCCTGGCCTTCAAGACTCCAAAATTGGGCCTTCCAGCATCAGTGAACCTTTTCTCTCTCTGTGGCTCCCTGCAGCAGATCCAGCCAAGCCAGACTCCTGCAGGACGCTTGTGCTATACCCTTCAGGGCACAGGACTCTCTGAGTATTTAAAGTGACAACAAGCAGCCTTTTAAAAAACAGAGTAGAGTTTATTAGTTGACGGAATACAGCATTGGGTAGTCCTTAGGCTTGCATACAAAATCAAAATTAAGACATGGTTACATACCGGATAAGGCAGAGCAATCAGCCAGCCAAGGTGTTATGGAATCCATTTCTGTATCTGTCTCTCTGTCAGTCCCAAAAGCCAGCCCGTGTCCCCTCCTGCTGACCTGTGCTGAGTTCACATGTTCTACCTCTTGCAGATTTCTGTGGATAGGTGTCGGTCAGTCAGTCCAGTTGTTGGGGTTCCCATTTGTTTTTTTCCGGATCCTCCCATAAGTCCTTAATGGTCCATTTATTCCATCTGAGACAATTATGTGACAAAACACTTTATCTCCTGCTCTGCCCCAAGAGCAGCTTTTGAACCCTTTTTGCAACCTGTGGGAAGCAATGCAAAGTGCAGAGGGAAACAGAGACACACATGAGCATCACAAAAATATTGCAGAAAATTTCCACTGCCTCACAAGAGGTAACAAAGAAAAGAGATACAAAAGCAGACAACAGTTGTCTGATAGCACTTAGGAAGGAGAGAAGAAATGGGTTTCCAACACACTTAATCCTATTAAAGATTTTGGCCTAACAGATGCCTGGAGAAATACTAATGTCCAAGATAGAGATTACATTTAGCATTTCACTACACACAAAAGTATACTGTAAAAGGGACATTTTCTTCTTCCTAGAACATACTTACTGGAAATCAGAGTGCAATATCCTCCTTTCCTGTCTTCCGCATCTTTTCTATCTTCTTGTCCTTACATTAATTTAAACAGTTTACCAAAATCCTGGCAATAGAACAGTTTGCTATTAGGGGGAGTGCAAATTAAAGACTTCAAAAAAAATTCTGCATCTTCAAACTACACCTCCCCCCAATTCATAATAATGAAGTGTCTATCCAGAATCTCTTAAAGCTGTACTTGTGTCAGAATAATTGTATTTATTGCATTATCGACATAGCTACCATCTCTGGAGGAGGTGGAGTACCTGTGCTGATGGGAGAAGTCTTCCTGTTGGCATAGGTAGCGTCTCCAGTGAAGCGGTACAGGTGCATCGCTGCAGTGTTTTAAGTGTAGACCTGCCCTTAGAATGAACAGGAACCCTCTGATCTTCCTGCTATAATTCAGTGCTTAACAAAAGCAAATGGCCAGACTAACTGAGAGGCAGATATCCTTACAGAACAATTAAAAACCCCAACGCTTTAAGTGTAATTGACATCCTTATATGCCAAACTCTGGTGCATCTGGGACAGATGTTTATAAAACTCTTCCTAGAACAAAATAAGGCCTCCCCTACAGTGTTAATTCACCCAAAAGAACTGCAGAACAGCTTCCATGGCTTGGTGAACAGTAGCCAGCAGTGTGCTCCCCCAACAGACAAGGCAAGTGTACCAAAGGAAAGAAGATACTTCTCATGAAAAATTTCATTTTAATCGAAAATCCAACTGAGAAATAGTTTAAGTGAAAAACTTTGACCAGCCGAGTAGATCGTCCTGTGTGCCTTTACTAAATACAGAAAAAATGTTTAACAGAATAATCCCCTGGTTCTGCAAAGACCATGTTTATTTGTTTAACTTTGTCCCTGCAATAGTCCTATTGACTTCAGCTAGATAACTTGTGTGTGCTTAAATCTTTGGAGGATCTGGGCCTAAAATGGTCACACTTGTTTGCAGCATTAAATCAAATAGGATTTAAGAGATGAAGTTTTCTGATGGGTCACAGCCCTAAGTTCTGCCCACTCTTCAACAATCCAAATTAATGGTCTGAATTTAGAACCATTAGGGCTGAACAGGGGCTCTATCCAAGTCTGGTCATTATTCCCTCTCTTCTTTATCTTGACTGTTGAACCTCTGGCCAACACAATACCGTTTTGCTCTCTAGTACAAGGTATAAATATAAAGGCTATCAAAAATAAAATGTCCGTATTTTGAAGATGGCATTCTCCTTTACAGTACATCACTAAACCAAATCCTTACTGTCAATGGTCTCTGAGGTAAGAGTTTCAATTTAATCACTGAAAATCCCATACAGATGTTATCATAATGAAATCCCCCCTTGAGAATCAGGAGCTCGAATCTTGTAAATGGAACATGGTATATTGGACTTAAAATACATAATAAGGCCTTATAAGACATAATATTTCTATATGATAAAAAAAACTACAGCAGATCTGAAACCATGCAAAAATATTTACAAAGATGGTCAATTCTGCCACTAAATTTAATAGGTAGCTTTGACACTGTTAAAGTGAATGTCTTTACAAGATTCATATTTGTTTTCCAGTCCCTACATTAGATACACCTAATAAACATGTTCTGTTCTTCAAAGCACATTTCTGGGTTTCCTTGGTGTGAAAAAAAGACAAGTCAAATAGAAACTTTTACAGGACTGCAAAGAGAGGAACAGTTCTTCCAAACTTCAGCAAATATCAGGCAACTCACATACACAATAGCGTGCCCAATACTGTCAACATGTACTTTGATTTATCAAAAAAGCCAACCTACTCCCAGTTTAGTGCTCGAAAACAAACTCAAAGACTTCAAAACTGAAGAATGACATCAATTCAGAATATTAATGACAGCTGCTAGGATATGTATCACCAGAACATGGTTCACAATAGAATTGGGTTCAGTTAAGTTGTGGCTAGACAACATTCAGGAAATATGAGATAGGAAAACAATTTTATATCTTTGACAGTTGTAGGACTGGTTTTAGAAAAGATGGGCATTATTAGATCTGGTACTCACTGATCTCCACAGGGAAGATGCTCTAAATGGGTAGGTACTTACTTATGCCACACTGTATCTGAATAGATACTGGTAGAGGCTTTTGTCTGTGTGCTACTGGTAATTGTTAACCAATTGACTGACTTGACTAATTGCTGCCTATGTACCAAATAATTCTTAATATCTCTATTACTTCTTGTTTACAACATATACCTGTATAAAGTCCTGTGTTCTCAGACTGAGGCCAGGTCTACACTACGCGGTAAAATCGATTTTAGATACGCAATTTCAGCTACGAGAATAGCGTAGCTGAAGTCGAATATCTAAAATCGATTTACTCACCTGTCTTCACCGCGTGGGATCGATGTCCGTGGCTCATCATGTCGATTCCTGAACTCCGTTGGGTTTGGTGGAGTTCCGGAATCGATATAAGCGTGCTCAGGGATCGATATATCCCGTCTAGATCAGACGCGATATATCAATCCCCGAGCAATCGATTTTAACGCGCCGATACGGCGCGTAGTCTAGACGTGGCCTAACTAACTACATAGTCATCTACCTTTAATTACCCCTTTTTAAGATGCATGTAAATCATTACATTTATGTCTTCACAGTGTGTTTAACTTGGTAATTTTGTTCTAAACAGCCAATCAATAATTTATACAGTTTTCCAGTAATGACAAATATTTTGGAGCGACTGGCAGGAGAACAAGATAAATTGAACTGGAACAGCTATCTTTGGATGCGTGCTGAGTGCTGTTTTTGCATACGCAAAGCCTGTGTAAATTATACAGACCCAATTTTCCAGTGACAAAAAGGGACATCCAAAGCCTTTGGAAAATCAGTGTTCGGTAATACTTGGGACTCATGCTTGCTTTTTTTGAGATGTGTGCGCGTCAGGACAAAATTTTCACATTTGGGTTCTAAATTTAGTCACCCAAATCTTTATTTAGATGCCTAACTAGATTGCCTGACTTGATGTCAAGGAGAAATTAGGGTGTTCAGCACCTTTGAAAATAAGGCTACTTAGTAAAAATTGGTGCCTAAATAGGAATTTATGCTCTTAATCTTAGGCACTGAAGTCTGAATGTTTTTACCCACACAGCCATCCTTCGAAGGAGTCTGGCACCATTTCAGGTTGGAAGAAACCAAAATATAAGCCTTAGAAGAAGCTCTATGGTACAGAACCTCAAGTCACATCTTTAGCGATGTATCCAACTTTTACCAAATAAATCTTTTATTTCAAAGAAGTGACTTTTTTCTATCTCCCTTAAGGCACAGTCCATACCCTCTGTGTACAGAAAAACTCACTCCCTTCCTGAGCTTTGGTTTTATTTAACAAACAAATGAATAATAAAACAAAATAAAGGTCAGGCCTTCTTCCCAGGCTTGGTTTCTCCTAGATTTCTACGCTCAGGGCTGCTTACTTCTAAATCTTCTCTGCTTCACATCTAGATTTCCGTCAGGGTCCTTCAGAGCCTGCTTCGTTCCCTTTTTAAAATTCCCTTCAGTTGAAGGGTCCTGCCTCCAGCCATGATTTTGCTGGCAGGTGATGCAGGGTGGGGCTGGCTTCACCTTTTCTACTCTTCTTGTGATG
Source organism: Chelonoidis abingdonii (assembly GCF_003597395.2). Classification (NCBI taxonomy): domain Eukaryota; kingdom Metazoa; phylum Chordata; order Testudines; family Testudinidae; genus Chelonoidis; species Chelonoidis abingdonii. The sequence continues at coordinate 99,862,204 of NC_133773.1, forward strand.
GTTTGTCCAACACATCATACTCCCATACTTAGGCCTATGCTATAGATGTACCGTGCCAGAACATCAGTGGTGTAAACTAACATAGCTCCACTGACTTCATTTGGCTTTACACCAGCTAAGGATCTGGCCAACTGCATCTAAATTTGGTCAATTGGCTTATGTCATTGTCAGTTGGTTTCCTACTTGTAGGCCCCTGGGTTTTGTCCGGGGGAGATGAGGGGGATTTTTATTGAGTCACATAGCAAAGTTTATAGTTCCCTATTTGGAGGAAAATATTGTGCTTCTTTTTAATCATGCAGGTAGTGCTCAGATACTATAGTTTTGAGGGCTTTACAAATGCATGTAATGAAGTTCTGTGTACCTTAGTTAACTGTTGGTTAAACTAAAGCTTGCTGATTATTAGCTGGAAAATATAGAATATTTGAGCGGGGAAAGGGAAAGATGCAAGCTGTGCAGATAAAGTTTTATGACAAGAGTATGTAGAAACATGACTGACAGCATTGCTTTAATGAGAGGATTGAAGCTATAGCAGTTGACAATGTCTTCAGAATCCTGTTCTACCTAGCCTTGTAATGCAATTTACTGGTCTCACACTGTATATTTAACAGATTATTTTTTCCATTTTATTTGGGATTACAGTATATTATGTTACGGTGAAAGATTTTTTAAAATACTTTTAGAGGAAGCGAGGCATATGTTCAGTGAAAATAAGTTTAAGAAGCAGTGGTTATCTTGAGTTTCCTTTTCCCTGACCTCACAAGCTGTTTTTCCAAGCTTTTCGAGCTTTGTTTTTCTCGGACATGAATGATGATAATTCCAAACCCTAGGCTTCGTCCATAAGATTGAGTGCATCTTGTTCCAGAAACTCTTGTGTGCTTAGGGTAGCATGTTTCACAGCTCTAGCTTAGAGTAAGGAGTAAGGATCAATGTCTGAAGAAGAAAGCCAGAGAGTAAGATAAATTATAAACAGGATTTATCTGTAAGAAGTGTATCCAAATGTCTGTGTCTAGAGGATATTAAAGAGGACAGTCTAGAGGATATTAAAGAAACAGGCAAAGATCCAATGCTAATTAACACCAGACTTCAAAAAATTGCTTCCAACACATAAAACTATGAAAAAAGAGTAAAATATGAGTGAGATTGACCTGATAAATCTATGCCTCAGCATTTTTGTAAGCTGCATAGAATTCCTGCCAAAATTCAGTCCACTTGATCCATGCTCATAAGGTAGATACTGAAGTCTGTAGGAAGGTGAAAATGAACTGATATTCCTCTTGATAGAATAGGACACAAGGACTAGTAGATCCTAGGGCAGTTTCTTCACACAACGCACAGTCAATCTGTGGAACTCCTTGCCAGAGGATGTTGTGATGGCCAAGACCTTAACACGGATCAGAAAAGAACTAGATAAATTCATGGAGGATAGGTCCATCAATGGCTATTAGCCAGGATGGATAGGAATGGTGTCCCTAGTCTCCGTTTGCCAGAATCTGGGAATGAGCGACGGGGGATGGATCACTTGATTACCGGTTCTGTTCATTCCTTGTGAGGCACCTGGCACTGGCCACTGTTGGAAGACAGGATTCTGGGCTAGATGGACCTTTGGTCTGACCTAGTAGGGCCATTCTTATGTTTTCAGTTCAGAATTTAATAGGTAGGTCACCAAATATAGGCAATCATGTATGCTAGTCTAGTTTCCAGAGCTGTTTTCAGGTGGATTCTGTGAGAGAGCAAGGGACTGAGGGCACTGCCCTGCAGGACCCTTGAAGCCTGATGCAGGCTTGCTAAATGAGCCAACCAGAGACCCTTGGCTTAGGGAACGACTTAAGCAGCTGATTCCTTATAAGAGAGCTGAAGCAGCTCTGGGAGAGGGAAGTAACTGACTCTGCTTTCTTGCCTTGATGCTGAAATGCCAGAGCTGTGATAGGCATATTAAAAATAAAGAGTTGGCAGTATAGCGAGAGCAAACATCTGAAGTAGTTATAATAGCTGAATTCCGGGCTGATTATAGATTTATTTGGCCCTCGGCAGCTATCAAGATCATCTCCACCAGTGTGGAAGCTCATCAAAGAATATGGTAAAGTCTGTGGTTGGGTGATGTAAGTTTGAACATTTCACTTAAGTGGTATTTTTTCTAGAAGAAATCTTTTTGAACATTCTCTGAATATGTTCATGGTTTCCTTGTCAGATAACATGTTGTTGTCACAGGATACATCCTTTTTCTCCTGCCAACTCTGGAAACATCTTTTCTATTCAAAATTTAGATATCAAGGAAAGCAAATCAGGTGAGAAACCTTTCATTTGGTTCAGGTTTATATACTCCTTGCAAGAATCCAAAGATCGTTAGCTGTGCAACCTTAATTCCGCCCCTGTGTGCGTATGCCTTATGATAGTCTTTCAATTACACAATCACAAATGATTTTTTTCACAGGACCCTTACTTCATTCAAGTATTGGAGGGGTAGCTGTGTTAGTTTGTATCCACAAGAACAACAAGGAGTCCAGTGGCACCTTAAAGACTAACAGATATATTTGGGCATAAGCTTTCGTGGGTAAAAAAAAACATTTCTTCAGATGCATGGAGAAGTGGTTTTTTTACCCATGAAAGCTTATGCCCAAATAAATCTGTTAGTCTTTAAGGTGCTACCGGACTCCTCATTGTTTTTACCTCATTCAGTGCATGGCATCAGTGGTGCTCACTTAGTAAGCAGCTATTTAATGCTTTTATTTCTCCTTGTTCGGTGTGTGATGCTGTGCCTTATTTAGAATCTACTACTGTATTCAAAATCTGCTCTGGAGACAGAATTATTAATTTTATGGGCTTTTCTATGATGCTCATCGTAGTAGATATCTGAGTCTTCCCAGATATTAATGAATTTATTTTCACATTATCGTTAGCTTAGGGGGTGGTTTTATTCCCATTTTACAGATGGGGAACTATGGCAAAGAAATTAAGGTAAAAGTATCCACTAATTTTGTGTGTCCAATTTGAGATGCCCAGGACCTGATTTTTCAGGGTACTTAATATTATATAGTACATTATATGTTCTAAGCACAACTCTCACTACTTTAGTTATGAGTGCTCAGCTCAGCGCTTCAGCAAATCCATACCCCAGGGTCTCAAAGAGTAATATACAATTTTTGACCACCTCTGACTAGTTCTGTTTCACTTTCCTAACATCACGTAGGAACTCTGTGGCAGAGAGAGAATCTAGTTCTTCAGGGCATTTGGCTGTCTTAACCATGAGACCATCCTTCCTCTTCCTGCAATCCCCTGTCTCATTCATTGCACACCTTCCAACTTCTGCAGCAAATGAAGCATGGATCCTACAGTCCACAGTCTCCTGCACCACACAACCCTGGTTCAGCCCCAGGGCAGGTCCAGCCTGTGCACTGAATGAGTCAGGGCTCCTGTGGAAAAAATTAGAATGTGATCATGTAGTTTGGGGTGGGGAACATCCGGCCCACTGCTTTGTTTCATCCAGCCCTTGGCAAGTCTCTGTGCCGCTGGCTGGAAGCCCCGAGCCTTGGCGCTCCCCTCCCCTTGGGGGAGGGGAGAGGGCTGGAGCCGCAAGCTTTGGATTGCTAGAAGTCTGGTCAGCTCCACACAGCTCCCAACATGTCCCCTAGGAGCAGGAGTGATCAGGGAAGCTCCATGCGCTGTTTCTGCCCCCAGTGTTGGCTCCACAACTCCCATTGGCTGGGAACTGTGGCCAAAGAGAGTTGTGGGGGTGGCATCTGTGGGTGGGCATAGGCAGCACACACTGCGCAGAGCCCCCTGGCCCCTCTGCCTAGGCGCTGGACATGGCGGCCACTTCTGGGAGCAGAGCAGAGTCCCGGCCGGCAGGGAGCCTGCCTTAGCCCCACTGCGGCACCAACCGGGAGCTGCCTGATGTAAGCGCCGGCTGGATGGAGTCTGCACCCCGACCGTTCTGCCCCAGGTTGGAATCCCCACCTGCAACCTACCTCCCTGTCAGACCCTGCACCCCCTCCTGCTCTCCAAATCTCTTAACCCCAGCCCAGAGCCCCCTTCTGCACCCTAAACCCCTCATCCCCAGCCCAACACCAGAGCCCACACCCCCAGCCAGAGCTCTCACCTCTTTCCACACCCCAGCATTCTGCCCCAGCCGGGAGCCCCCTCCCGCATCCTGAGCCCCTCATTTCTGACCCCACCCCGGAATCTAAGGGAAGCCTTGAGGCTTTCCACCCCACCCCACCCCACCCCCTGCGGGTCTATGTGGTCCGCAACTGACCTTTCCTGTGGGTCAGTGGCCCTTGGTAGAAAAAAGGTTCCCTACCCCTGATGTAATTAAACAGCGTATCACACCAATGATGTGCAAGGAGGCTGAATTACAGTTACACAGGCAATCTTAATTCTGGCATTCCCTAATGTTTAAATGTTTATCTTTGTAACCTAACTAATGTTCTTTAAATGTAGTTACTAGGTATGATGTTATGGAGAGTGCAGTCCATTCAGACAGTGCAATGCCCTGAAATATCTCTGCTTTGGTTTGAGTCTCTTGCATTAATCAGGAATAGAGCTGGGTGAAAAATTTCACATTCAAGTTTATTTTCTACTCCCCCCCAGAGATTTGGGTCAACCGAAATATTTCACTAATCTGTGTCAAATTTGCCAAGTTCTTTCAGCCAAGAAAAAAAAAATGTTTCTGAAAAAGTCAAAATAAAAACATTTTGATTTTTCAATTCTAAACAAATTTTTGGTTTGAGTTTTACTTCCATTTTATTTAAAAAAAACCCTCAAAAACTAAAACTTTTTTTTTTAATTATTATTTCAGTTTGGCCACCAAACTGGAAAATCAGTTATTCATACAGCTGTTCGTAGGGATATAGGCCTGACTTCAGTGATTTTATGTACAAGAGTAATCCTGTTCTTATTCAGCAAAGCATTTAAGCCCACGTTTGAAGTCAGCGCAAATTAAGCACATGCTCAAGCAATTTGACTGAATCAGGGCCATAGTTCCTTAATTCAGGATCAGTCACAGCTATACTGTCACTAGGGGTGCTGTTGGACAGACAGGGAGTAATGGATGCCAGTGTAAGAACTAGGCTAGAGAAAAGATTTGAGGCCACCTCTCCTCTGCTAATGGAGGACGAGGCAGGCCCAGGCCCATACAAGGCTGTCCCCATTGACCTGCAACAATTGTACTGGGGAGTGTTTTGCAAGTATGGCGGTGGTGCATCAAAAATGAACTTAGTTTGAACTCCCTCTTCTTTTTAGATTGACTACTTGGTCCCTGTCTTGAAAGGATTAAGTATTTCAGGCAATTCCATAAAAGCAAGTAAATTCTGCACAGTTAAGAATTAATTGCTTGATTTTACAGAGGTGTTGTGCATCCGGGTGCTTAGCATCTATGAAAATCGGGCCATAAATCTCCTCTGCCAAGACACAGCAGGGCATAATATAATGACATTAAATGGGCTTCCCATAGTGCCTAAGCTCTGGACTTCTGGTGCCTAACACTGCATTTTCTTTCATTTGCACAGTAGGTTTGTCTATGACACTTAAATGACACTCAGGAGAGATGTTACGTAAGTTGTATACTATCAATTTTTACTCACTGTTTATAATGGTCTCTTGGGAGCTTGAAACTTAAATCTATTTTCTTGTTACAAAACATACAATATGAAATTTTGTATACTGTCATTTGATATTGTGGACTAATTTATTTTCAAATATGATTTTCAAGTAAAAGCTTTGACCTATACAAACAAAAAATGTGTCGTCATTAAACTATTTTTCCTAAATACTGGCATAAAATAATATTAACCACACCCATTTTCCCTGTTATTTGTAATTGCTTTTGGACTGAGATATGGCAAGGTTAGATCTCAAAACGAAGCCTTTTTTTCAGCTGTGTTATTAACTCCTGGAGATAGTTGCAAAACATTGACAGATATTGATGTAACAGGACTGCCATAATAGACAGAAGTTCAATAGCTCTGTAGAACAGATTTCTTATTTGAGCATAACAGACTGTCACAGGGAGGAATACATTAAACCTAGAGATTCTTTCCCTTTTTAGTAATAAAGTTTTGATTCTTTCTTCAACTTGTGAAGCTTTTGGGGAACAAAAAGATCTCAGCCGTGGCGTGCAACTATGGTTCCCAGAGCTAATTTTGGTAATTTCCTGTTCAGACTTTAATTTAATTTTACTTCTACTCTGCAGGGGGAAAAATCAGTTTCCATGGTCATTTTGGCTGACATGATTCTTGGCTTTGCTTAAATTATTGATTACAGCAAGGGGAGGGACTTTCTGATGAGAACAGCACTCTCACTAATAGAAGCTTTTCACTAAATCAATTTTTACCATTGCTGCAATGCACCTTCAGGGAGTTGAAGGTTAGAAGCCTGAAGAAGAATTTTGTCTTCAAAGAATGGATCTTTGCAATACATTTTTCCGAGCCCTTCCTTTTTTTCATGTTTGCATAAACAGCTAGGAATAACATAAATGTATTTTTTGGGTTGGGTTAGAGGTAAAGGAAGGGGGTTGCTGATTTGGTCCACAGTTGAGCTGATTAAATCTTGATGTGATGGATATCTATAGGCTTGTGGACTGGATGCACTGTTTCAAAAGCTTGTCTCCTGAACAGAATCAGTCAGGAAAATACATCAATGTCTTTCAAGCTGGAATCAATTCAGTAGAGAATACTCGTATGCGCACACTGCTGTAATTCCTTTAGAGCTGTCTTGTTTCTAGCTTATTGGAAAAGGCAATCATTTATATGGCCAACATGTGGTGTTTCAGCTATGAAATGTACAGGCAGTTGGATGGGGGTGGTTTTTCTTTTCTCCCACCCAAAACTCCATTACTTGTTAGACTAATTAAGTAAATGTCTGTAGTACGTAGCAGTCTATTTGCTCTGTTTGATTGGGAGACTGATTTGGAGACACTACACAGAAGGAGAGCATGAAGCTGTTGGGAAATGTATATAGCAAACTTAAAGGATGCTGGTAGCAGATCAGCTCAGGCTGAACTGGACAGGAGCAGCTAGTAATTGTAAGTAATACTTGTATATTTCATTTAACTAGCTTGTAAAATAAGATCTATTTTTATTTTACGTTTTCCTGACACCTGATTTTCTTTTACTGTCACTGTAGCTCTTTGTATGTTGAATGCAATTGTTTCTTTGTTTTTGCTAAACTAATCTTGGTCAGTTGAGAGTCAGCTGATAGCTGTTTAACAATGTGTGAAGTGTGGATGGGGAGTACATATTGTAAAGATGGTCCTGCTGTAAGCTCCCCATTGTTATATAGTAAGGTGATGAAGTTTTAAACTTGTGCGGAGCTTGAAAGTTTTTATGTAAGTCTGAAATCCATTACAGGACTCCTGTTTTCTCCTTCACATGTCACTAATTTCTCCCCTGAGACTACTTATTTTAAATTGTTCAAGGAGAAAAACGTCCATGACAAGATAATATGACAGAGTGCACCCCAGTCAGATCCTAAAGTTCAAGGTAAAGCAACTTTTAAGATAATGCAATAGGAACAGGCTTAAAAGTGTTAGATATTTTATTGGCAGTGCTTGATTAGTTTCTGTCAAAGGCTGTGTGACTAATATCTGGAAATTATTCTCAGTTCATTTTTGGAAGTTGACATTTGTTTCACTCAGTCAAATTTCAAATCAGTCAACTTTGCTAGAAACTAAGTCAGAGTACATAATTTTGTCTGAAAGCCAGTTAGTCCAAAAATTGATTATAAACAATAGATTTTTTTTTTTTAGTTATAGAGTTAAAAATAACAGAAGTACTGCAGTTGCATTTCATCCTGCCAAAAATCTTATTTTAAAAGTGATTCATTGAATGTTTTTGTCTTTTGCAGGTAAGTCAGCATATTGGTCATAAAATGTAATCTAACTAAGACAGACTTTACAAGATAACAGAATCAATATTAATAAAAAATAACTAATTTTCAGTGCTGGCCAATCCAGCATAACTACATTATCTTTTACTACTGGAGCCGGATTCTTCTAACTATAGCAGTTTGGGCAGTCTCCTAAAATGTCAGCTTTCCATAGAAAACTGCTTGGCTGAAATTTGTCTTGGTTAATTCAGCTGATACAAAACCAACATTTTTCTGAGAATGAGACCTATAAAACAGAAGAGGCAGGAGGGCAGGAAAAAAAAATTCAGGTTAAGATTGTGATGTAGTATTGTTGTTCTTCTAACAGAACTGAGCACAGTGTTTGCTGCTAGAATGTATGTATAGTAGCAGAATAATATTGTTTTTCAAAAATGAAATTAGGGGAATGTGTGGGAACAAGATGTTGAGATCATTGCACAAACTATCAAAATGGATGTATATTTGTTAACAGAAAACCTAATTTTTATGTCTTCCTGAATTTTCATATGCAATTATTTTTCACTTACCTACGTTTATAGCTATACTAAACACTGTAGGAGTTTAAATTTCCAAGTGCAGCTTTTTTATGAGTATTTTTCTGCCTCTCGGATTAGTTTTTAAGGGGAAGAGGGAAAAAAACCTTTTTCTGAGTGACAGGGAGAAGTCATTGCTTGCTCATTCCTGTTAGTGACACTTGTCCGAATCCACCATTGTCTTGCACTGTAAGAGTCTGATCCTGAGAGGCACTGAGCAGAGTCCAGTGTGCTTAGCACCTCTTGGAGGTGACCAGCACCTTTCAGGTCCATACCTTAAATGCCTCTGATAGCTTCAGTTTAATCCCCTTTGGAGAAGTTTCAACAATAATGTGAAATAATATCATAAACTCTAATATGGAATGTATGGTAGTGTAATTGCATTTCAACCCTCTGTCCCCAAAGAAGAACATTGAGATGATTGGGAACTTCATACACATGTTGGACCTAACTTGGGATCAGCTATTTCTAACTTCGATTTATTTGACAAGAATATTTTTGTCCTCTTTAGAGAGAGAGGGAGTGCATACCTCTATTTATTTATTTATACCCCACACACCCACAGGAACCAGTAGTTGCAGACTACCAATATACTTTTTACTCTTTCTTTTTATTTGTGCTTAATACATACCAGAAATTTCATTTGGAGAAAAGTTCACATCTGGCATTTGCACAGTAGGTCAATTATATTTTGTTTTATACATTAGAGTGCCATGCCCAGGGGAATAGCAAATGTGGGGAAAGATGCAAAGCAAGTAAACAGAAGAGCTCTTAGGGACAAAAGCTCTGAAACCATGGCTTAATTTTTTTAATTAACATTCTATGTATTTATTTTAAACAGACTCCTTAACTATTGAACACAGCTATAGCAGTACACTTAGCAATATCATCCATTATGAATGCTATTAATTGGTGCTTAGCAAATAAGAAAAAAAAATCATATCTATCTCAAATCTCACCAAGAAACCCATGAAACAAGCCTAAAATGGTATCCCTTCTGCAGACCAAACACAGTATTGCATCTGGTTTAAGGTGCTTAGCCAGTGACTTCCACCAGTGGTTTGACTGTCTTTAAAACTTGGCAGCAAATGTGCTATTTGAATTTTTATCTATTTAATTTAAATTATTTCAATAGACTATGATTTAATTTTAGATAGATTTATTTTTTTTAAAATAAACCTGTACTTATATAAAAAAATTAATCATCCCATTTTTATCTACTCTGCTTTCTGCAAAATGTGGGGTGCAGGGGTCAGCGGAGTGGAGTATAGAAACTGTTAAGTGTGAACAGGATTACAACAGTGAATATGAGAAGGGTGATTTAGGAAAGGCAACAAAATTAGATTAAACACCAACCACAATTTTTAAAATTTTCTCTCAACATTTTTAATAATAATAAGTCATTCAACATTAAATTATATCTATAGTCATAGTTTCAGGTAACTACCTTTATTCTCCCTTTGGTGGTCCACTCCAGGAGTTTTCAGTCACATCTCAGGTTTCCAGTTGTCACCTGTCTCTGGGTAGGGATCTTTGCCCCCTCCTGCTTGACCAGGTATTATAAAGCTGCACAACTCCCTGTTTTATACTGTGATATCCCCCAGAAAGACATACTGCCTAGAAAGGCCAGCGCCTGTTCTTTGCTTTGTCTCGGAAAGCTGTGTTATAAATTATCAGACAGCCTCTTCTGAGCAAGCACATTTTTTTTTAAGGTAAAATCATTACAGAGAAAACATAGAACAATAAAAGAACCTACACACATGCTAAAAAGCTTTCCACAGGTTACCCCCAACTCCAAACTAGGGGTCTGGTAGGTTTTCGTGCTTCAAAACCTACTACTGGGTTTTCTCTTTGTTTACAAGTTCATCTATGTTAGATCCAGAACAAAGGCATGGCAGATTGACCATGTCTTTATGTAACTCAAATTTTTGACCCTAGCCTTCTGCAATAGGTAATCAGCAGACAATGGTGCTCTCCTCATGTCTAGCTTCAAACACCTGGGTTTTCACATAACTGGAGATGTGGAATTTCCATAGCCAATCCTCAGGAATTCCCCAGGAAATCCACTTAACACTTATTATCCCAAAAAGTCCACACTTATCTGGCACAATTCAATATAGCCTTTTGAAATCCTTTATGCTTCTGTGTCTTGCATCTGTCACATCGCCTCACTAGGGAAGTTACGTCCAATCCTGGCCCACGTTAATACATTTACTTAATACAATAAGATCTTCCAAGGATATTGCTGGAGAGTGCCATATCTGTCACATTTATGTTTTTAAAAAACCTTTTAAAATGAACATGTGAAAACATGAGAGATTTGTGAGCTATGTCAAGGAAGAGGCATCTTGTCAGTATTGCTGTTTTTCACCCATCTCTAGTAGGAAAACTGGAAAGTCTCACACGTTTGTTTCTTTGGCTGAGCTTATTTCAAGCACTGTGGTCTTCTTGCATCCCTCCATTTCTCCTCTCCCCCCAGCTCTCTGTGTGCCACCCTCCATTCCCCTCTATTTCAGGGACATATGTATAGGTAAGCTTCTGTAATTTGTTACATTATCTCCCAGTCAGAAAAGAAATTAAGTCCCACCGTAGCATTTAAACTCTATTGAGGTGACGGGCACAGCTGAGATGGGAGGAGTTATGCTGGAAGTTATTAATGGCTGCCATCAACAGGTTCTTTGTGCAATAGGCAATTACAGATCTGATTGAAGCTGCTGGGTCTACCTACTAGATGATAGGGGCCCTGTGTCTCCATTTTTCCCTTCCAGTTTTACAGTTTTCACCAAAATCAATAGGGTTCTGCCCATTGATGCTTAAAATATTTGCTGAAATTATGGAAGAGAGACAAGCAGAGAAATAATATCAAGCTTATCATTTTGTAACTTTCATGACCACCTCTGGGTATATCAGCAAAATTTTACATGTCATATATTATATTTTTTTAAATCTGGGCTAAGCAGACTCTTCCCTTTTACATGTGATACATCTCTCAGTATTCTGCAATCTGTGATAACTTGTTCATGGTGACCAGACATTCCTTTTCCATAATACTAATGGAACTCAGTAGCTGATGATGGTACATCCTGTACTGAGATGATCTTCTTGTTTTTATTGTAAATATGGCATATTTACCCTTTTAAGGAGCAGATTTATGTTAGTGATGTATTCTAGTTTGTGTTTCATGATTAAGGAAACTTTTGGAGTCTTCGTGTTCTGGGCTCACGTACCTTTAAAAGAAGTTTGTCTCAAGTTTTCAAAATGAGAATAGTTGCTTTGCGGAAATATTTTGCATAAAGCAAAATGTTGAGAGGTTTGAATTGCGCAAACCAGTGAAATTCCCACATGCAGTTCTGCAAAATCATTGTGAATTTTGCATAGCTCTCTCACACTGATATACTTCTATCCTTCTGTACTATTCTTCCCAAATGCTAGGCTGCTTGACATAAGATTGCCACCCTTCTATTATAGTTCTGTGAATTGAACCACTGTTTATTGTGAACTGCTAATATGATTAGACTAATCCAAGTGGACACAAAGATATAGTATTTTTCTGATTTTAAATGGTTCTTAGGTAATTGTCACAGGGTGGCTGGCCCTTTCAGGGGAGGTGGCCCTCCATCTACCTGTGAGAAACTTAATTCACCTTTCCAGATAGCAAAAATGAAGGTCATGTGACCAGAGACTTGGCAGACCCAGTCAGGCCTCTAATAAGGGAGAGGCCTAAGAAAGAGTGAGGGCTTAAGTGGTAGCTGGTGTGATAGACCCAGGCCAGTTGGGTACAGCAGAATAGCAGAAGGCAGATATACTGGCCACTGAATTAACAGTTTTCTGTTCCCTGACTGACCAGAGCAGGGGCTGCTCCAGGCTAATGAGAACACTTGACTCTAATTAACCTGAAAAGAGTCAGGTGAGGCCATTAAGTTAATGTGACCACCTGACTCTAATTAAGGTCCTGCTGATATGATGAAAAGGGCTCAGTAGACTGTGACCCTGGCCCTAGAGAGAGAAGGGCTATGTGGAGGGTCACAGTGAGCCACCGAGGCTAGCTTAAACCGCCTAGAAGCGCAGGACCCCCGGGAGCAAGGTCAGAGCTTTGCCACAACCGGTGTCAGAGTGGGATCATGATTGTTCACAGCATGGCGGAACAAAGAGGTTTTTACTAAAAAAAAAAAAAAAAAATGGACTGCCAACAGCTGCTGCCATTAGGGTCCCTCCGACCAGAACCTGGAGTAGACGGGCAGGGCTTGGTTCCCCCCCCCCAACCCACCACTACAGGAACATGCTCCTGGAAGGGTGAATTCAGCCCCCTGTCAGGACAGGAGGCCCCTGGAACAGAGGGACTGTGGGAGTTCCTCTCACCAGCCTCCTTGCAGGCCTATGATAGAAAATGGGCTCAGTAGACTGTAACCGACTGTAACCCTGGCCCTAGAGAGAGAAGGGCTATGTGGAGGGTCACAGTGAGCCACTGAAGCTAGCATAAACCGCCTAGAAGTGCAGGACCCACGGGAGCAAGGTCAGAGCTCTGCCACACTGGTAACAAGATGTCGGGTTGGAAGTTCCAGATAGGGCAAAGCCAGGAAAGCTGTAGCTGGCTTGAGGAAGAAACTGGGGGGGGCAAGACTACCTCATAGTCTTGAGAATAAAGAGACAGTTCAAACTTTACCTGATTCCAGGAGAGGGAAGAGACAGAATGGAGCTGGTGAAGAGTGGAAAAGCTGTACTTTGCTTGGAAACTTCAAGTGGACAGAACTCGGGGTGGAGGTGCTATATGAAACTGGAGAAGAAGAGAATTTATACTGAGTTTATTTTATATGAATAAACCAGACCCCAAGAAGGGGTTCTGTTATTGGACACAAGCATTTTGTGAGTTATTGAGGAATCCAAGAAGGGAAACTGAGGCAAAGCCTGAAGAGCTACCCCAGCCATGAGGGGGCACTCAGAGGGCAGACGACCATGTTACAGTGTTTAATAAGGGTTTGTCAATATAATTTATTATAAATTGTTTTATTTTATCAAATGTAACAGGGTCAGATAGGCATATAAACTAGCTCCTATGAAGTATGGAGACAGAGCCTCATATTCGTAAAATTATAGTACTAAGATGATGAGACCAAAAGAACTAAGCAGATTTAACACAGTAGTCTTTTTAATGCTGGATGGATGTATAGAAGATGATGAATTACTCCGAGTTCACTTAATACCAAGAGCCAGGTATATGCTAAGAGAAAAGTTTCTAATGGGAGATTTAAACTGAGTGCAATGAGACACTCGAAAATAAACTTCCAAGTTACCAACATCCCTTAAGTTCTACAGAAGATCTAGTCTCATCTCCTTCTCCCACAGTCAAAATCTTCCCATATTTTCAAACACTCATTCTGCCACCCAAATTCCCTTCTGTAAAACACATCTCTTTCACGATGCCTTTCAACAACAAACATACAGCGACAGGAAAATGCATGTGTAATACAGAGCCTGTTACCATACAGAAAACTGCATGCAGCTGAAGTTAAGTTCCCTGACAAATAGGAAGACAAAATGAGTAAAGCTAATAACAAACAAACCTCAGAAATCCAGGGAACAAAAAGTTGAGATTGCATTTAAGAAGTCCCTCAGATGACCTTAATTACCTGTCTCCGTAGTACATTCTTCCTTCTTTGTATGTAGATTATTGGAAATGTACTGTATGAAGTATTGGCTTTACTGTTTGTTTCATGCATTCATGTCTCAGTACTGAGTGTAGTGATTTGTCATCAGCATAACTTGCTCTTTTCACTTAGTACTGTAATAACATGATGTGAGGTGCTGTGGCTGCCACCAGGAATCCCAGGGCCCTCCAGTATGCTATCAGTCTAATGCAGATGTTGAGTATGACACTTAAAAAAAGTGATGAAGCAGGGCAACCAGTCTACACTTAAAAAAAACCTAGAATGTCTCATTTTTAATTATTATTATTATTATTATTATTTTATTTACTACTGATCAAATGAAACCAGGTTTGAAATAGGAATGGATGAGGTAGTGTGTTCTTTCTGGATAAGAAAGGGAGCCATGAAGACCCTTTGTGGTGAAAGAGAAGATGGCTGTATATAGTGTACTCTGCAAATGGTGGTTGGTCTTGTCCACTCCATTGGGCCTGAGGAAATCTGGAAACAGTTCCCAGTACAGACCCAGATTTCCTTTGTGACCTTGGGCAAGTCATTGTTCCTGATGTGTTAAATGAGAATTATACTCCTTCACCTTCCAGGATTGTTACGAAGATAAATTTTTTAATGTGTATGAAGTGCTCAGTCGTATGGGAGCCATGTAAATATTTCTGCAGATAAAATACTTTGTATGGGAGTAATGCTAAAACTCTCTTCATGCCTTGAAAACTTGTGTTAATTGCACCAAAAGCATTAAAGAGAGCGTGTAAGGTATCATTATTTTGCCAGAACTATAGTTTACAGACTTTAAACTGAGAACAGTAGCTTGAGGAACTTATTAGCCTTGTGTGGCCTTCTATTAGACCTCAACCTGGTTATACACAGGATTCTCTTAACTCAGAAAGGAACTAAACTTCAACAATGGAGATGACAGTTGCTGCAACAGATTAGAAGGAATATATATGCATAAACCTAGAGAAACACATAGCAACAGTGCCTGAGAGATACAAAGCAGTTATTGCTGCCAAGTGTTGCCATACAAAAATGCTGATTTTAAAAAAAGTAAAACAGATTTGAGACTTAAGTTATAATTCAATTTTGTTGTATTTTGAATGAATCATAAAAAAATGTGAAAAAGAAGCTTGTTCTAATGCATTTGCACATTACTGTAAATGGACCTGTCAGAATAAAGCAGTTTTAGTTCATCCATCATTCGAATTATGTCTTTGCACCACTCTCAACTGTCCAGCTTCACTGCCCTTTAATTAGCTGAATTTAGTATGTACAGAAAATGCTAACAAGAATCCCCCTGAAACCTCAGAATGAATGGCTGCATTTTATGCAGTTGCTCCTCCTGAGAAGCACAATCTAGCATTTGCTTCTCCATACTGTGCTCTTCTGAGGTCAGAGAGATATACAGTTTTTATGCTAGTAAAATTCTCTCCTAATATCATTTGTCTAATATCTCACTTTTAATGTAGATTTTTTCCAATTTCAAATTTTCATCCTAACTTCTGCCTCAAAATTGTCAATTTCTCGAGTTTGTTAATAATCAAAATGGATTTTCAAGAACTTACTATGTTCCTATTATATTTTTCCCTCTTCCCCCTAATTAAATATGACTTCACTGACTTCAGTAAATACTAAACATTGACTATCTTTCTGTATTCTCTAAGAGAGGTTGGTTTTTACTGAAGAAACTGTGGGTCTAGAGCCTGTTGTTGCTCTTCAATATAAGGGTTTTATAACATATTTATTATGGTGAAATTAGGACATATGTTATATCTTTAATATCTCATGTTAAAAATAAGTAATATGACAATGGGCTGAAAGTAACACAAACTACGTGTATTTACAGTCATTCATAGGCAAAGCAGACTTTGTACTGAAAAAGGCTACGGTGCAGGAGATCCTGAACTCTGTAGTGCTTCAGTATGTGAAAATATCTCAACACTTGATAATTAAGCCTCACAATACCACATCTGGCACTTGGGAAACTGAAGTGAAATGGCTTTATAAAGGTCACTCAGATATTGTACACTAACTACAGTCAAAAGTTTAAATTCCCTACACAGGTATATTCCAGGGTGCAGAATCTGGTCCCAGCTGTATAACAGAGAGCACCACAATGCACAGGCTTCTCTTTAGCTTTGTAGGCATTCTGTAGCTTGGGGTCAGGGGGACATTGTGTTCATCACTTTTGGTTTCTGTCTTTGCAGACTGATGCTTACTATTTTGCTTGCTTGTTCTAGATAACGCTTATGTTGTATCTGAATTGTGAAATGCTTTCAAATGAAACTCTTATCGGTCTCCTAGTTTCACTTACAGCAGTTTTATACCAGTGAAATAGCATTGATTTCAGTGGAGTTATTCCTGATTCACATTGATGTGAGAGGAGAATTAGACCTGCATTTTTATTTGTCACCTATCCAAATAAGCGTCTTTCTAAAATATATTATAATGCCTTGTAGAATCCTGTTCTCAGAGGGGAAAAGAGAGGGCAGAGGCTTGCCTAGTAATTTGTCACACCAACCTGTAAGAGAGCAGAAGCAAACTGCTGCTGTTTGTTCCTTCAAGAGGGCACTATTCAGTGGGGTAGGTACCAGAGCTTACAATTACACAGCAATCCATTTTTTCTGGTCTACAGAGAAGAACTATATTGTTGAGGAACACCAATTTTGGTCAACAGGAACGAGCTGTGCTTTGGAATACTCTGATGAGAGAGTACCTTAAAAATGCAACAGCTTCATTCCCAATGAACCTAAAAAAAGTTAGAGCTAGACTGTACTGTGTATTGAACTGATTTTTTAAAAGGAAAATCTTATGCCATCTAGTGGACAAAATAAAGAACCAGCTTCTTAAATAACTATTTGAAAGAGACCCACTAATGTTGATGCTTACCTGTTGTAGCAATTGTATTTATTGGCTGGGTAACTGTCTCACTTACTATAGCAAATAATTAGTCGTTTTCTGTGCCACAAGGATGAAGACTATTTAGACAAGGCTACAATAAAATCCAAATCAACAAAATGCATTTGTGGTTTACAGAACTGAACATTGCCAAAAACAAAAGGATCTGGGAGATGCCTCTTCCTATTTACTTACCCATTGATCTTGACCTGTTTTTGAGATTCAAGCAGGAGAATGAAGTCTCTCTGTTAACATTTTTGGTGTTAGAAGGAAGAAAATTTTCTTTCAAAGCAACAAAAATTTGTCCCTTTTATACGCATTATTTGAGGCCCGTTTCAACAAGGTATTTAAACATATACCTCAGTGAGGCACATGCTGAACTATACTAGTGAATAATAGCCTGTGTTCAGATACTTCCCTCCCCGGATGAGAATGACAAAGGTTATTCTTTTTTAATTCTGTGTTTGAACAGCTATTGGTTACTAAGAACGCTGCACCTTGAGACTTTTTTGTACAGTGACACCACATTAAAACTCAATTAAAGATTGCTGAGTGAATTTCACAGATAATTCTTTACATGCTGGTGCTCAGGCAAAGCAAATATGTGTGTGTTTTCCTTTTGACTGTTTAGACACAATAGATTGACAGAAAAATAAAATATTCTGACATCAAATTACAACAGGAAGATTGTATGTCTAAAGTTACTTGTAATAGGATGGGGAAATTTATCTACATAATATGTAAGAGGTGAAATGCCATGGTATTAATTTATCAATATGCCTGCCCAGTCTCTTTAATATGTCATAACGATATATTATGTACCAAATATTTATATATATTAGAAAATTCTAAAATTAATCCTAATTAAGGAGAGAAACTTAATTTACAAACATAATCAGAATAATTGTTCAAAGGCCTGTAGTGATGAATATCAACAGCAAAAAGAACAGGAGTACTTGTGGCACCTTAGAGATTAACAAATTTATTTGAGCATAAGCTTTCGTGGGCTACAGCCCACTTCCTCAGATGTAGCCCACGAAAGCTTATGCTCAAATAAATTTGTTAATCTCTAAGGTGCCACAAGTACTCCTGTTCTTTTTGTGGATACAGACTAACATGGCTGCTACTCTGAAACCTGTCAACAGGAAAGTTTTTTTTTTTTTTTTTTTTTTTTTTAAATTAAACATTTAGACAATGGCTGTGCATTATAACCATTTGTTAAAATAATCTATTAATTTGTTATCCTAATAACTAGCAGAAGAAATGAAAAAACAAATGAAGGAATGAACAAATATTAGATGATAATATTAGGTTCTTAGTGCCATGAGTTTTGTGACAGATTTTGAGTTGCTCTGTTATAATTTATGAATATTATGTTCTATCTATTTGTCTGATTTTTTGGTAAGGGGGGTTACTGTCTTAATACAAGGGGTTAATTCAATCAAGAGCTGGCTGCAGGTAGGCAGGAAATAGCACAAAAGCTTCAGATATCCACCCATTTACCCGCCCATAAGGAACTGTGCTAAACTATTTGCTTTGACATCCCAGGTCTTTACACCACATTGAGCTCAACAGACCAGTTTGTCTCTCTCATACTGGAGTGAGTGGAGAAATAAGCCCCACCTCTCCACACTCTCTCACTTGAATTCTCACTGTTGGTGAGATTGTGGCAAAGAGAGAGGGAAAGATCCATTTTCCTCCTCCTAGCTGCTTCATTTATACCTTCAGGAGCAGCTGGCTACTGTGGGCTTGGCTACACTTGGAAATGTGCAGCGCTGGGAGTTACAGCTGTGGTCGCACAGCTGTGTAGGAACAGCGCTGCAGTGTGGCCACGCTCACAGCTACCAGCGCTGCAGTGTGGCCACATTTGCAGCAGTTGCAGCGCTGTTGGGAGTAGTGCATTGTGGGCAGCTATCCCACAGAGCACCTCGTCCCATTTTGGCGCTGTGGGTTGTGGGAAGGGGATGGAAGCGTGCGGGTCAAATATGTCATAACGATATATTATGTACCAAATATTTATATATATTAGAAAATTCTAAAATTAATCCTAATTAAGGAGAGAAACTTAATTTACAAACATAATCAGAATAATTGTTCAAAGGCCTGTAGTGATGAATATCAACAGCAAAAAGAACAGGAGTACTTGTGGCACCTTAGAGATTAACAAATTTATTTGAGCATAAGCTTTCGTGGGCTACAGCCCACTTCCTCAGATGTAGCCCACGAAAGCTTATGCTCAAATAAATTTGTTAATCTCTAAGGTGCCACAAGTACTCCTGTTCTTTTTGCTGTTGATATTCATCACTACAGGCCTTTGAACAATTATTCTGATTATGTTTGTAAATTAAGTTTCTCTCCTTAATTAGGATTAATTTTAGAATTTTCTAATATATATAAATATTTGGTACATAATATATCGTTATGACATATTAAAGAGACTGGGCAGGCATATTGATAAATTAATACCATGGCATTTCACCTCTTACATATTATGTAGATAAATTTCCCCATCCTATTACAAGTAACTTTAGACATACAATCTTCCTGTTGTAATTTGATGTCAGAATATTTTATTTTTCTGTCAATCTATTGTGTCTAAACAGTCAAAAGGAAAACACACACATATTTGCTTTGCCTGAGCACCAGCATGTAAAGAATTATCTGTGAAATTCACTCAGCAATCTTTAATTGAGTTTTAATGTGGTGTCACTGTACAAAAAAGTCTCAAGGTGCAGCGTTCTTAGTAACCAATAGCTGTTCAAACACAGAATTAAAAAAGAATAACCTTTGTCATTCTCATCCGGGGAGGGAAGTATCTGAACACAGGCTATTATTCACTAGTATAGTTCAGCATGTGCCTCACTGAGGTATATGTTTAAATACCTTGTTGAAACGGGCCTCAAATAATGCGTATAAAAGGGACAAATTTTTGTTGCTTTGAAAGAAAATTTTCTTCCTTCTAACACCAAAAATGTTAACAGAGAGACTTCATTCTCCTGCTTGAATCTCAAAAACAGGTCAAGATCAATGGGTAAGTAAATAGGAAGAGGCATCTCCCAGATCCTTTTGTTTTTGGCAATGTTCAGTTCTGTAAACCACAAATGCATTTTGTTGATTTGGATTTTATTGTAGCCTTGTCTAAATAGTCTTCATCCTTGTGGCACAGAAAACGACTAATTATTTGCTATAGTAAGTGAGACAGTTACCCAGCCAATAAATACAATTGCTACAACAGGTAAGCATCAACATTAGTGGGTCTCTTTCAAATAGTTATTTAAGAAGCTGGTTCTTTATTTTGTCCACTAGATGGCATAAGATTTTCCTTTTAAAAAATCAGTTCAATACACAGTACAGTCTAGCTCTAACTTTTTTTAGGTTCATTGGGAATGAAGCTGTTGCATTTTTAAGGTACTCTCTCATCAGAGTATTCCAAAGCACAGCTCGTTCCTGTTGACCAAAATTGGTGTTCCTCAACAATATAGTTCTTCTCTGTAGACCAGAAAAAATGGATTGCTGTGTAATTGTAAGCTCTGGTACCTACCCCACTGAATAGTGCCCTCTTGAAGGAACAAACAGCAGCAGTTTGCTTCTGCTCTCTTACAGGTTGGTGTGACAAATTACTAGGCAAGCCTCTGCCCTCTCTTTTCCCCTCTGAGAACAGGATTCTACAAGGCATTATAATATATTTTAGAAAGACGCTTATTTGGATAGGTGACAAATAAAAATGCAGGTCTAATTCTCCTCTCACATCAATGTGAATCAGGAATAACTCCACTGAAATCAATGCTATTTCACTGGTATAAAACTGCTGTAAGTGAAACTAGGAGACCGATAAGAGTTTCATTTGAAAGCATTTCACAATTCAGATACAACATAAGCGTTATCTAGAACAAGCAAGCAAAATAGTAAGCATCAGTCTGCAAAGACAGAAACCAAAAGTGATGAACACAAT
>NC_133773.1:99884686-100028621 GCF_003597395.2 Chelonoidis abingdonii
TACAGCCAGCGCTGCAGCCAGGGAGTTGCAGCGCTGGCTGGGCTTTGTAAGTGTGTACACAGAGTGAGTTGCAGCGCTGTAACCCCTTCACCAGCGCTGCAACGTAGCCAAGCCCTTAGGGTGGTCCAAACTGTTTCCTGGCCTCTGCTGCATATTTGGACCCGGGGCTAAATTCGCACCATTTTCCAGTAAAATATTAAATGGAATAGCCTCTAAGGTTTCCGCCAGCAGCTTCTCTGTATAAACCTAGTGGGGTTTGAGGATTTGGTGCAGGCAGGGCAAATTATTTTACCCTTGAAGCTTTCACCCCTGTCTCTCTGCCTGCCAGCACCTGCTGAGTTTTCATCTCAAGGGTTTTACTAAGATCCAGGCAGTGCCAGTGTCCCTCCACCCCTTGAATGTCTCTCCACTAACCTTCTGCCTGCATTGGAGAGCTGGGAGTTCCCATTAGTACAGCAAGAGATATGCACAAATGCCCGGGGAATGAACTTTGCTGCCTGTACATTGTATGCCCGGCTGTGTAATTTCCTCCCTTTGGAGGCCAATTAATATAGTTATCTCTCTACAGTTGGACAGTCAGTCAGTTAACTTGTAGTGGCTCACTGTCAGCCCCTGGTGCCTGATCCCTGGGTAGTCTGGCCACTTGTGCCCAGTTCCCTGATACACCTCTAGCCCAATATAACTCGGTCCTCGGGAGACAATCTCACCACCTTATAGGTGAGACCACGTTATATCAGGTTTGGTCCAGCACGGCTTCCACGGCGGTGATTTAAAGGGCCCGGGGGGTCCCTGCAGCGGCTGGAGCCTCTGGCCCTTTAAATCACTGCCTGAGCCCGGCTGCCAGAGCCCTGGCGGCCGGGCCCAGTGCTCCAGCTGCTGCGAGGAGCCCAGGTCTTTTTAAATCACTGCTGGAGCTCTGGCAGCGGGGCTCAGGTAGGGATTTAAAGGGCCCGGAACTCCCCACAGCAGCTGGAGCCTTTGTCCCTTTAAATCCCCATTTGAGTCTGGCTGCTGGAGCCCGGGCGCAGATTTAAAGGGCCTGGTGCTCCAGCTGCTGTGGGGAGCCCCAGGCCCTTTAAATCACAGCCGGAGCTCTGGCAGCGAGGCTCGGGTGGGGATTTAAAGGGCCTGGGTCTCCTTGCAGCGGCCAGAGCCTCTGGCCCTTTAAATCACTGCCTGAGCCCGGCTGCCCCTGGGGGTTCCGGCAGCCGGGCTCAGGCGGTGATTTTAAGGGCCCGGGGCTCCACACGAATTCGGATATGACGAGGTAAAGCAGCAAGGCTCAGGTGGTGCTTTAAAGGGCCCAGGGCTCCCTGCTGCTTTACCATGTTATATCCGAATTTGTGTTATATCAGGTCACATTCTGTCGGGGTAGAGGTATAATTAAAATACCTCAGATCTCTGTGACTTCCTTTTGGAAGTTGTCTTGGAGCTGCTGCTCCCCCTAGTTTGGGATTACTTGCTTCCTGTTGCTGGGGTGAACCCACATGTTCCCCCCCTGCGGCTGTCCCATGCTTGGGCCAGGTCTTTTTGGGCTTCTTGCATCCTGACCTGCTATTTACATATTCATCAGTCAGCTGGCCTGCAGTACTGGGGTCTTCTGCCTTCCGATCATTTACCCACATTCCAAGATCCTGGGGACACAGATTTATAAAAAAGTTAACCCAGCCACTTCATACAACTCATTTATGGTAGTGATGCCCCCAGTTCCCCAGCTTAGTTGCCACCTCCATATAGGTCATCGCCTTTTGCTTTTGGATTTCCCCCTCTCCCCCAAATCTTTCCCTTGGGAATCTGTTCAAATTTAAGAAGCAAGATGATTTTAAATTGTTCATAGTCCACACAGTCTGTCCCTTCTCTATCCTTTTTAAGTCACAGATCTTCGCAAAGGTGTGAAATGAGCAATGGTATCCTTACCCTCCTTAAACTAGGGCAACAGTTCTGTGCCAGTTCGATCCCAGGATATTAGAGAGACGAGGTGGGTGAAGTAATATGTTTTGTTCGACCAACTTCTGTTGGTGAGTGAGAAAAGCTTGTTGGTTCAGTAAAAGATATTACCTCACCCACCTTGTCTCTCTTCTTTGTTTCACGTTTAAAGACTCGAACCTGCACCTGTTGAAGTCAATAGCAGAGTTTCCATTGACTTCAGAGGCACAGGTCAGGCTCTGTAATGCTCATCCCTGCAAATTCCACTTCTGACCAATCTGCCCTGGAGCTTGAACAAATCTTTCTCTTGTGTGCCATTCAACACGCATGTGACTTGTTCAGAGATTCTGCAAGGGAGATGAGCGTGTTGTCATGACAACCAGTTGCATGCTGTGAGGAAGGACTGCTGCAAATGACCAGCTTCTGGCTGTTCATCACTCCTTGTTGAGTAATGTTACCAAAATTAGACAAGTTTTTCTGATTTGTAACTACTTGTCCTAGTGACTTGCATTTTTGCTGTATTTATTTCTGAGAGCATTCATGCTTCTTGCTGTGATGCTTGGGAGAGACTATGTGCTGACCATCGTAATTGTGAATTATGAGGGTAGGTGGAACTGTTGATTATACTGTAGCACACGCAAAGTGATGAGAAAATGGTCTGAAATTATGCAGATTATAAATTTGTGTGTTTGATCACCAGAACAGCAAGCGTAGCAATTTAAAACATAGTATCTGAATCCAGGTCTGTAATGGTACTGGGTTTTTTTTTATATTATTGTTTCTTAATTTGTCTATTGCTTCACCTCAGTTATTCCACATCTCTTTTCCCTCTGAAGTCTTCTTTGAACTACAGTGTGTGTAATGAGCAGAAATATGGATCCACTGAGGGCCAAGTGCTGGCCCCACTGAAGTAAATGGGAATTTGCCATTGACTTCAGTATATAGATTGGACTCTTGAAGCAGATTTGTTTTTTTGTGAATGCATTTTAGCAAAGGTTCAGGCGGGGGAAGGAAAGTCTCTTTAATCCAAGATTAAAAACTTTATAAAGAATTTTTTTCACAATTGTTATTAGTTTTTTTTTTCCAGAACTGTTTTATTCCTCATGACTCCTCATTTCTCCTCCTCCCTTCTGTTTTTTTCTATTTCCACTTCTGTGTCCAGCAGGGGGAATAAATAATATCCAAAATTTATTGTATGTGACTTTGTTATTTGTTTAATTCCAGCTGTGACCAGTTTTTAAATTGTTGTTTTCCTAGGCTGTCAAAACTTTGGGACAGGTCCTGCCCTTAGGTCCCAATGCAGTCCCACTGTTTGCTATCTCTGACAAGGGAAGATTTGCTAACAAAACATTTTTCCAGTTGAATTCCTTCATTTATAGTATGTATCCACCATCTGCTGGAATGTGAACAGCTGTGTTATGAAATCACAGCACTGGACCTCCAACAATAACATCTTTGAATTGTCCTCAGGCTCTGATATTGGATTTACTGTGAAGAGAAATGGATGGCGGAAGAGAATGGAAGGAGATGACTTAGAGAATAACTATAGGCCAGAATGCTTTACTATTTGTGCTGAAAACTATAAACACATCACAATGGAACCAAAGCAGACATGCCAGACCCATGAAAAAAATGCAGAAATTGGGCTTGTTTTTTGGCTTAATTGGCTTGTGAGTTGTTTGCTGGCTAGTTTTTGGATTGTAGATTGTTGCTTGTTGCTTCTATTTTTTTTTTCCATCGGCTCCCAGCATGCAGGGGCAAAAGGTGGGCAAGCAGGAGCTGGGAGGGAGAGAGTAAGAGGTGCACAGTGGGTCCACCACAGTCCCAGGTTGCATGCCAGGGAGGATCTAGTCACATAGAGTGTTGGGATTCTTAGGTATTGGCTTGTTTTGGCTGTGTTTTGAAATAGGAATAGCTTGATTTTTGGCTTTGTGAAAGTCAGGGTGCTTATTTACCACGTGAAAATTGGCAACTGCGGACCAAAGGTGCTTCCAGCCTGTAGGGCAGACTCAAACTGTTAGTCACAGTTGAAATTTCTTGATTTTGATATATTTGATACTAATCAGAGTCAGGCTCAAGTCCTGAATTTCAAATCTATCCCCTTTATTCAAAGTATCCATCCAGTAGAAGGGCAATTATTCTGGTTTGAGGTTTACAGAAGCATATATTTAAGGAAGGAGCGAATTGAGGACTATCAGGTCCATATCTTTGTATAGTAAGTACATTTTGCTATTCAGAAGCTTATTTTCTATATCAGTATCTATATGTATATATATTTTTGCTTACAAGGCATTTGGTCTCACTGCATTATATTTTCAAACTATTCCTTATTCCAGTAATAGTCTGTGAAAGAAGTCCTTCCTAAGACTAAAGGCCAGATTCTCAGTTGATGTAAATTGGAGTAGTTCCACTCATTGAGGATCTGACATTAAGCTTTTTTCCCTGAACTTTTCAATTGAGTGTGATGTCCCTATCTTGGAAGTAAAAAGGGTCTATTTTTTAAACAAATCCTTGCATGGCTCTTTTAGGTATTTGAATCTGATTATACAATATAATCTTTTTATCTTTTCTCATGAGATGTAACTATTTTATCATGAATTAACCTTGTTGCCCTTTTCAGAAAAGTGGGATCCTTCTTGTTTTTAAGTACGCAGTGAATCCAAATGCTACCACACCGTGACCTCATATTAGCATACCTTTTAATTTTGAAATCTGCTTCCTTATTTATGACCCAGCACTTCTTTGGCTCTGTGCAGTGGTCCTGTACTGTAACACAGTATATTGTTCACTAATTTCCAGGCTTCTTTTCTAGAGCTTTTCTAACCATTTAATAAACATTTCCGTTTTGTATAAATCTCTACCTTGCTATTCCTGGCACTGAGACCAATATTTCATCCTCCTGCTTTACCCCATCCAGATCTCTAACTGCAGATTGTACCATTATGTAATTACCTCCATTTAATGGCGCCAGGCCGTTGAGCTCTATTTTTCATAAGGATTTTCTGTCCATGGAGTAGGTGTAACCCTCTGACCCTGTCTCATGGACCAGTTCTAAATCCCTTGTTCAGTCTGCACACACACACACTTGCTCTTGCTCTTGCTTTAGGTCCCTAAAGACTTTTCTGAAACTGAGGTAAGTCATAGCTTTTGCTTTGTCCATTCTTTGTTACAGATTTCTTTGAAGAAATGTCAGGTTCATCACAATCCATTTAAATTACCCTTTCTGTCTTTTGTTGCATGTCTTCTCATCCCTAATAATTTTTCCTAGAATAGAAACTAGAACTATCAATCTATAATTACCAGTCCTGTGGTATCCTTCTTGTGCTGAGTAACACATCCTAGTGCTAGTAGTAATATTAGCTCCTTAAAGAATGTAGAGCTAAATCCTATCCTGTCCAGGTGTTTTGTTGAATTTGTTGCCAATGTGGCAAGATGCATTTCTGGCCTATATCGAGAAAATACCCGGAATCAACTAACCTGGCACAACTAGCATTTTAGCCACCTATTTTTTAATATCTACTCCTGACATAAATATGCTCATACAGGGGGAAATTTGGATCTCATTTATACTGGTGTATAATCTGGACAACGCTAAGGTAAATGAAATCAGAATTTGGTTCAAAGTACATTAATTACCTCTGCTAATACTTCTCCAGCCTCTCTTATTATAATATCTGTATCTTTCTTAATTGGACCTATACCACACTTTTTTCCTATTATAAACAGTGCTAGTAAAATATTGTTTTTTCAAGCATTATATATGATCTCTTTGGACTTTTCTCATCTATCATAATCCATTTTGTGCTGTATCTTTGCACTTCTTTTTTTTCCCCAATAAGCATTCTGTATGTTCCCCCGCCTCCCAGCCCCAATTATATCTAATCCTTTCCTTTTACTTGTGCATTCATGTCTAAAAGGCATGTTTTATGCCTTAACTGATACTAAACTTACAGCTAATCTACCTTGCCTACACTGGAAAGCATGAACCAATTAAAAGCTTCTGTCATTTGTCATAGTTAGTTTTTTAATTATGCAATTCCACAAAGCCTACCGAGTTCTACCTGAGAATGGTGCAAGTCATGGGTCAGGTACTAGTAAATTACAATGTGGTGAGATATAAAAACTGTGATCTTTGCATGCCACTGGTATGCCTCCCACTTTGATTAGTGAAGTTGTATGACAGCCTGGTGACAATTCCCATGGAACAAAAGGCATGTTCATGACACCGCAAAACAATGGAGAAGTTAATTGGCTCCACTTGCCGCTCTTTTCAGTTTGCTTAGCATGAGAGATCCTGTTATAATTTTGATCTCTGCCTTGTTGGGGCTAAAGAATTTTTCATATTATGGCAGCAAGTTGATTGTTGTCCCTTCTCTCTGAAACAGCAATAAAAAGCAAGCAATAAAAATACTGTTTTTTTACAAAGGTGGTCACCAAATGCATATGCTGTTTACGTTGCCATCCAGTTGCACTTAGTTTGTTTCCATTTCGTTTTAAGACATCAGCATTACAGTATTCACCCAGTACTGGAGACTAAAATAAACGTTTATCTTGAAATAAAAATTTAATTCCCAAATTTGCTAATCATCTTGCCAAACTCAGCATCTAAATTAGAGCCTACAGATTTGAATGGAGTTTATTGCTGCTATACATCAGCTCTATGGTAGAGCCTGGCAGCTGTAGGAGAGAGTTCTAAAACAGCAATACATTATTTTATGCAGGCTTGACTATACTTGGCACTTCGAAAATACAAATTGCCTTGTTTGAGGGTCCCTTCCAGCCTAAGGTTCCATGTAAATACAACTTGACCCTGCCAGCAGGTAGGGGATCTTGGGGGACAACTACTGCACTGGTGGGGTGCAAAATAAACTTTATTAAGAAAATGCAAAAAACAGGGAAAATTCAATAGTGAGGGGGTATGGGTTTTTGTTTAAGCGTAGGACATTGGAGGGGGTTCTTTTTTTTAGTTAATGTTAGGGGGTTCTGTGGGTAACACCAGTGGGTGCATACAGTTGGTAACCGTTTACACTGAAATATAAGTAAACAGGTGTACTTTCTTATGTACTTACAACTACGTTTTGGGAAAATGTGTTATATCCACTCTAGGTAAAAGTGTTGTAATGTTGTATAATGTAATTTGAGGTTGTTAGAGGAAAAAGGGTACCAATGGGTGTTTATGCTAACTTAGTAATACAATTGAGGTTTGGGGCAGTAGGGGCGGGGTGACATGTGGGGACGGGGATTAAAAAGCAGAGAGAGAGAGAGGCGTCGGTAGAGGGAATGAGGTTGGGAGATGGTGAAGAGGGAGCGAGCGGAGAGCGGAGACAGGTACTCAGGGGAGGAGATCAGGGACAGGTAGGAGCTCCGTTAAAAGCGAGAACTGCAACACGTGACTGGGGAGCTTGGGGGTGGGGGCAGCGGGAAGACAGACTTAACCACAATTATACAGGACACAGCATCTATTCATGATTAATTAATCAAGATAACACAAATTACGCAAGTAACGAACACAATGCAACATTTTTTAACCACATTACGAGCACTAATACAAAATTCTCTAAACCTACTTACCACATGCTATGCAAAAATGAATTACACTTATCTAGACTAACCTTAGCAGCAGTGGCCGGGGGGAGGGGGGGCGGGGGCTGCAGCAGCCCGGGTACGTCCGGAGAGCACGCCCAGCGCGGCACAGGCTTTATTTTCGGCAGCCAAAGGAGCTGCGGAGCAAGAAACAGATTAATGTAGACAGGAGTTGCTTGTGTGCTGTCTGCTGGGAACAGGCAGCAGCTAGGGACAGGGGGCCTGCAAGAGAAAACTTTACTCCAGGACAGCAGCAAAAATAGGAGAGAGACAGCCGTGCGGCGAGGGATGGAGAGGAGACTCGATGCTTTCAGTAAATCAGGAGATCTCCAGGGCACAAATTCGTTGTTCACGGAGGGGACTTAAAACGGGGTACGCTCACAACGAGGAGAGAGGGCCCCCCAAAGACCCTAGCTGAATCAGACCCAGTGGCAAGCAAGGCCTTCTCCGGGTTGATCAGCAAATGTTTGGTTTAAAGGCAAACTTAAGGCAGTTCCTCACGCAGTACTTTGATTGCTCCTCTTATACAGGGGGAGGGAGGAGGGAAACCTGCAAGTGAGATAGGATGCTGGCATGTTTGCTGCACAGATGGCTGATATGCTTAATTTAGTTTGGCCACTTCAGGTTCTTGCATTTGCTGGCGGCCCCACACCGAGCCCGGGTCTGAACAAAGGAGCCTAATAGAGAAGAGCCTCTCCTAGCAGGGCAGTGGCTCCAGTTAGTCTGTACAAGCCATCCCTATGAATAGGGCTATGACTTTAGTTAGCACAGTGGCCGGGAGGGGCGGCCACCAGGACAAACAGAAGGAGAAGGGAAAGAGGAATGCTAGCAGGGGGACAGCTGTAATAGACACAACTATATTTTCTGAATGTTTGTCCTCTTGTAACGGTTTATTTGGTATAGGTAATTTGATGCTACAGCTTTTCTGTATGCAACAGAATCTTTTGAGGCTTCAACCATGTGCAGTTCTCATTTATACTGATGACTGAATTAAGGCAGTATTAGTTCTTCCATTATAAACTCCCTTTGTCAGCCATTCATAAAAATGCAGATATAAACATTTATTTCTGGGTGAAGCTTAATAGAGAGGGTTTCAGAAGAGGAGGTCTTAAGCCTGGCCTACGTGGGACAATTGGCTGCCGTCGCTGTTGTGGAATAAGCTATTCCAGAATAGCTCCTCATGTAGACACATACTGTTCTAGAGTAAAAATTATTTCATTTCAGAATAATTACAGTTATTCCAGAATAACTATGTCGGTCAAATTCCTTAGACCAGGCCTTAATTGACAGTATTTACTTGGGCAAAATGCCCATTGAAAAGTATTGGGTCCCTATTATTGTGACGTCCTTTCAGATGAATCCACCCACATCAGATCAGCTGTGAGTCTTTAACAATATTGATACTGAAATTGTCAGCACTGGATTTCAGGGATTGTAATCCATTGAAATGAATTGTGACATTTCATGCTTTTCTGAGGTTGAAATCCTGGTTGAGAGTTTTCAGACCAAGTAACCAGGCGGTATGCTCAGAGCAGGTAAGCAGAACAGAACTGACGGCACCAGTGGATGATGGCTGGTGGGCAACTGTTGTTCAACTGATAATACGGAATATGGAAAAGTAGTAGATACCCATTGGGGCCAGGATTCAAATGTACAGATATAGTTTCATTTTGTTTCTCTGCAGCCAGTACTGGTTCTCATTCAAAAGGACACCTTTATAATGAGAGAGGCTAAAATCTTCCTTCCCAAAGGAATGCTGGAGTTGTACAGAAAACAGGCAAACACCAAGCCCCTTTGAAAGACCCTAGCATGGAATTTTTATAGCATTTATTTATAGTGGCTGTGCTTATTGCTTAATCTAATCCAGAATGGATCTTTTTTTTTTTTCCTTGCCCTGTGGTTATTATCCTTATCCATTTCATATGGAAGACTTTAGGGAAGAAGTCTCTTTAAGAATATATTCTTGCAGTAGATCATGACTCGTTCTGACACACTGCATGGTAAATAAACCTACCCAAATGCATAGAAATGTGTGTTTACTTCATGGAATGCTTCTGTAAATCTCTATCTTTATAGTAATGTACTTTCTTGCTATTGTGAAAACAACTGAAATGATGCTTGGATTGGGTGCTTTGAGTGATTAAAATAGATAAATAAGTTAAACAACTTCCTAATAAAACTATAATTCATGTGGAGGTATACATATATTTACCTCTATTTAATTTAAAATGTGAATCCATGTTACATTGTCAATACCTTTCTCTTGAAATGACACACAAGGACAAGTGAGCCCCAAAATAACCCAACCCTTAATGGCAGCCTTACAATAAAAAATATGTCCCTAATATGGAATATTATTAAGTCTTTGAAACTAGAGCTGCACTAGTTCCGAAATTAGTTAATTAAGAGTACATACCTAAATTCATCCCAGCACCTATTTTTGTCCATCTCTGTCTTTTGCTAATAATATATTTTTAAGGTAATTGAACATTTATTACTCAGGTAATGTTTCTTTGGCCCTAACCCAGAGTATTTGCAACCATATTACATGGTCTGCTTCCAGATGCTTGCAGATAAGAATTACAGTCATCTTAATGAATTTTTGTAGAAGTCTTTTTTGTATTATGTCTTAAGGTTTACAACTAGGGTGACCAGATGTCCAGGTTTCATACGGACAGTCCCGATTTTTGGGTCTTTTTCTTATATAAGCTCCTATTACCCCCACCCTCAGTCCCCATCCCGATTTTTCACATTTGCTGTCCGGTCACCCTATTTACAACATTCTTCCTGGTGTCACAAAAGCAATTTTGTTTTTTTATACTTCAGTGTCATTCCTATTTAGATCTTACTTTGTAACCTGTTACAATAACTATGAATAAACATATGTAATTTCCCTTGCAACTTTTGGTTGGTTGGTTTGGAAGAAATCACTCAATATAAGCATAAAGTAACATTTTGTATTTGCACAGTATGATAATTTTGATCTCAAACTACAACAGAAATAATCTCAAACGATCATAGAATCATAGAAGATTAGGGTTGGAAGAGATCTCAGGGGGGTCATCTAGTCCAACCCCCTTCTCAAAGCAAGATCAACCCCAACTAAACCATCCCAGCCAGGGCTTTGTCAAGCCGGGCCTTAAAAACCTCTAAGGATGGAGATTCCATCACCTCCCTAGGTCACCCATTCCAGTGCTTCACCACCCTCATAGTGAAATAGTTTTTCCTAATAAGTTCCAATCTAGACCTCCCTCTCTGCCCTTGAGACCATTTCTCCTTGTTCTGTCATCTGCCACCACTGAAAACAGCCTAGCTCCATCCTCTTTGGAACCCCCCTTCAGGTAGTTGAAGTCTATCAAATCCCCCCTCACCTTTTTCTTTGGCAGACTAAATGATCCCAGTTCCCTCAGCCTCTCCTCATAAGGCATGTGCCACAGCCCCCTAATCATTTTCATTGCCCTCCGCTGGACTCAATCTAGTTGGTCCACATCCTTTCTGTAGTGGGGGACGAATACTCCAGATGTGGCCTCACCAGTGCCGAATAGAGGGGAATAATCAATTCCTTCGATCTGCTGGCAGCACTCCTATTAATACAGCCCAATATGCCGTTAGCCTTCTTAGCAACAAAGGCACACTACTGACTCATATCCAGCTTCTCGTCCATTGTAATCCCCAGGTCCTTTTCTGCAGAACTGCCGCTTAGCTAGTCGGTCCCCAGCCTGTAGCAGTGCATGGGATTCTTCCTTCCTAAGTGCAGGACTTTGATGCACTTTATCAGTGTAATACATTAAAGAAATTATTTTATCCCTACTTGTGTTCCGCTTCATTTAATTATTCTATCTTGTGTAGAACAAGCAGGGGCATTTGATGATTGTCTTATTTCCACAAGCAACTTTAGGCTACTTTTTCAAAGATGACCTATATGAATAATAGTTAACACTAACCTCAGACTTCTGAAGATCAGTGAACTTGTAGTCTGTCTATCGAGTCCAAAAACTTTAAATAAAAGATCTCCTATTATTATAAAATTGACTGAAGTTAGTTATTCATTATGTGCAAATTCAGAAAAAAACACCCCAGCCTCAACCACAGCCTCAGAGTAAACAAAATAACTGTGGATCCTTTCCTGCGAGGGCAGAATGACCTCACCTTCTCACAGAAGTTGTTTAGCACTTCACAAGGACTCTTTATTCTGAGTCCCATTTAACAGAGCACTTTGTCCTCCATTTTTATCAGGTGAGAGATTAACACCTCCATCTCTCTACTTTGATAGCCATTCCACCCAGCTCAGGATATGAGTTAGAGAGACCATAGGCTGTAGCACTTAGAAGAAGGAAGAGGAAAAATGAGAGTGCCTGCCTCTGTAAAAGAGATAATAATGTCTACCTGCTATGGGAGTTTTGAGGATTAAGTGGTTAATGTTCATAAAATGCTTTGAAAAACATATGGACCTGATCCAACACCCACTGATGTCAATTCAAAGATTCCCG
Source organism: Chelonoidis abingdonii (assembly GCF_003597395.2). Taxonomy (NCBI): domain Eukaryota; kingdom Metazoa; phylum Chordata; order Testudines; family Testudinidae; genus Chelonoidis; species Chelonoidis abingdonii. The sequence continues at coordinate 99,896,686 of NC_133773.1, forward strand.
TTGACTTCAAATGGGAATGAGCCCTAAATGAGTGTGAAGTATCCTAATTCCCTTCTCTTTACAACTGAACTATGCCAAATTATTCATTAAATTTAAGCTTTTAATTTTTTCTCCTTATGACAATGCAGGTTGGTTGTCTTTTCATGCTAGTATGTACTGAAAGGTCCAGTGTTTTCTTTATAGACTTTGATGCAACTTTGCTACTTTAGGATTTTATCAATTAGCTATTTCAATGTACTCTTCTATATCTGGTTCTGAAGAATAGCAGCACTGCCACCAATACCTCAGAATGTTGGTTTGGATTTTTCAAACGGTGGCATGCAGCTTTTTTTGATGAGCATGACACGGTCAGCTTTTGAAAATATTTGTGTAGTTTTTCTTGTTTTTACTTATTATTGAGAAGGGGACAGTTAGATAAGTGGCTTGGGTTAAGCAAAGGAGGAGTGTGCGAAGTAAAGAGACCAGAACAGAAAGATAGGAAAATGCTAAATTGTGGAAGGCCTTGGAGAATGAAATGAGATGCTTGAATGTGATGCAGGATAGAACATAGAATTAGTAAACAGATATTTGGAATATTTAAGATATTCCTGACCTTATTACACAAGTGTTAAGGACTCTCAGATATTGGACCTAAGTTGTGTTTCATATATAACAGAGGTGACTCAAAACTAAATATTAATGGAAGTCTTGTAGTTGGAGGTCTGTGAGCTTTTCAGCTCAGAATTTGCTCATCTTACTGGAGGAATAATAAACTAATGATTCGAGAACAGTATGCAACTCCACTGGAAAAACACTGTAGCTCTTGTCAGACACCTGGAGCACTGAGTTCGGTTCAAGACACTCTGGGGGGTGGGAGTGGGGAGGGAATGGGGATCTGTCAGCAAGTATGTCTGTAACAATACAGACCCAAAAAAAATTCTGGTAATTTTTTTTTTGATGAATAGATTCTTTACTAGACATATTAATATAGAACATTGTATAATTCATTTAAATTACAATACAGAACTGTATTTCCTGCACCTATGAGAAGCAGTGCTAAGGCTTGGGAGAGTCAGGGGTAACAGAGGTGCTCAGGGAGAAGGAAGGAGCCTAGGAGTGAGCCTGGAGGGTGTTGGGTGTGAGTGGGAGGTTTTTCTTTGGGTGTATGTGTGTGCGATTGTTAGAGCGTTAATAAAAATAATATAATATATGGAGATATACTATCTCATAGAACTAGAAGGGACCCCAAAAGGTCATTGAATCCAGCCCCCTGCCTTCACTAGCAGGACCAAATACTGATTTTGCTTCAGATGTCTAAGTGGCCCTCTCAAGGACTGAGCTCACAACCCTAGGTTTAGCAGGCCAATGCTCAAACCACTGAGCTATCCCTCCCCCCAAGCCTCTCCCATGCAGACCTTGGATGACCCCAAGCCTCTCCCATTCAATCAGGCAGGTCTGCCCCTGTCCCTGCTCTCCTCATCCCCATAGGTCTCTGCAGCCCCTCTTCCCTGTCCCCAGGCTCAACTCTTGTCACCCCACTAGCTTCTGAGCCCATGCTCCAGTCTGTCCCTGCCACTAACTATTCTGAACCCCAGTCTCTGACCCCCCACAGCAACTCTGTTTGCCCCATTCTGTCCTAACCTGGCTCCGCAGGCAGGTTTCTGTGATGAATTCTACTCCTGGGGGACTTCTGCTGCAATGCGCATAGACTTTTGTATTTTCCCACATTAAAAAACATTTTGCTTAAGTGCTACAGTTCTGCCTTTTGCCCCCCGGAGGCTGCCAGCCAGCTGTTCTAGCGCCACAGCGGTCTCTGGTGGGCAAAAGGTGAAACTGGAACACTTCTTAGGCAAAATGTTTTTTAATGTGGGAAAATACAAAAGTCTATGCCCATTGCTGCAGAATTCCTCCAGGAGTAGACTAAGAAATGATGACTAAGGTGTATACAAAATAATGAATAGTAGAGAAAGTGAATTGAGTGTGCCTCTGTATCTTTTTTCATAATGCAAGAACAGGAAGCATTCAGTTAAATTAATAGGCAATACATTTAAAATATTTTTTAGACAGTGGAGCTTATTGCCACAAAATATGATGGAGGTCAAGAGTTTAAGTTTAAAGAAGCATAGATATTTTTACATATATATACTGAAAACCTCCACAGGTACATAGCTAGCATAAGAATTAATTTTTTAGTTAATAATAAATATTACAAAGCATGCTTCAGGGCATAAGCCAGCCAGGGGTTAGGAAGAAATTTACCTTATGGGGAGAAGGAGGAGGAGGGAGCGGAGGGGGTTGGCACTTTCCTTTGAAGCCTCAGGTATTAACTAATGTCACACTCAAGTTACTGGATCACTAGTCAGATCTGCTGTGACAATTTCTTTGTTCCTGAATTCCCCATTATCTATAGTTCCAAACACTAAGAGGAAACTATTTATTGTCCCAATTTGGTCCCCTCTGGGATGGAACACAGCAGTTGTTTAAAAGTACACAATAGCTCTGTTCAGGAATTTAATAAAGAGAGTTAAGAATACCATGTCCATCTGTAACTGCAAGAAAACATGTAAGCAGGTAGAAAGTAATTGCCCTTGCTGGAACATGGTCATGTTACTAGGGTTAATGTTCCCACTCTATGAAATGCACTATGGGATCTTTATTGACTGCAGCTGGTCAATCAAGATCTCTCTAGCAACATAAAATCTGAAGATGTCATTGGTCTGCAGGACAAAATCCTGGCCTCAATGAAGTCAATGGGAATTTTACCATTAATTTCAATGGGACTGAAATTTCACCTATGGATTTTTCTTTTACCACTGTGTAAGATCAACAGTTCAAAACTACTTGTATTTTTGAGACAACCAGTTTTAAATATGGAATGGTGTATGGTTTTCCCACTGTTAACCATTTTAAATAAGTAATTTTTTTTAGTTTCATATTGATGAAAGCTTGTGTGTAATTATTTTTTGTAAGATTTTCGCTGTCGAAAGGAATGCTCCCTTTGTGAGTATTGAGGGTGGTAAGGGAATTCTGAGGAAGAGGACAGGCAGGGAACAACTTCACATTGCCAAGTTATTTAATTGCATATTCTATTGTTAATGTACCTACAGTTATATCCTCAGTATGGTTGGATTTTAAAGGGGATAGTTTGAATAATGATATCAAGTAATTGCTGTATTAATGCATCTCTGTGTAAACTGTCCTCCTCTTTGTAGGTTAATTCATGCCGTGTTGACCATTTCATCTTTATCTCAGTGCTTAATGCAGTATAATTTACTTCTGTAAATTAAAGAGCAAGAGCAATACTAATCCTACATGATATGAGTCAAGACCAGAACTGGAAATCTGAAAAGCATGTCATGTGTTGAATAATACAGGTTTATTTTTCCTTTCTCAGCAGATATATGGAGTGATCACTCATTTCAGACCGACCCCGACTTGCCACCTGGCTGGAAAAAAATCAATGACATTGCTGGGACCTATTATTGGCACATACCAACAGGAACAACCCAGTGGGAACGTCCTGTCTCCATACCAACGGATCTTCAGAGCTCAAGGAAAGGATCACTTAATTCTATTACCCCATCTCCTACCCCAGAAACTGAGGTAAAATGTAGTGACCTCTTACTATTGAGTATTGAAAAGAAATTAGGACCTCTTTCAACCAGTTACTTGCACATAAAACAGTTAGTAACATAAGCTTTAGAATCCGCTACACATTAACATCTCTAAATTTAGCTGTTTGTTGACAATAAACCATAAATATTTTTTGTTTTTAATGCCTTTGTCTCACAAAACATCTTAAAGATTTGGATGTGTATATGAGAGGAGACATCATATCTAGTACAAAATTAGACAGCCTGTACGTGTGATTAATGTGAAATGATTAAGGTTCCCTAGGGTATTGAAGCAATACTTCATTACACAGGTGCAGGCTACATCAAATATTTACACATTAACAATCTCTTGGCTAGACTCTTTGTAATTACATCTTCTCTTAGCAGTTCAGTTGCTAGGAGTGTCACACAAGCACATTGGAAGTTACGGTCCAGACGGTAACTACTGAATGTATAGCTTATATTAAATATACAAAGCATTCTAAAGCGAAAGCATTTTAGAATCATACGAGAAAAATTATCTGAGCACAAACATCATTCTTTTGCACTGAATTTTTAAACTAGAAACAGCGTGCCCTCTGTCTTCAAGCATTGTGAAAAAGAACACTTGCTAAATATTTTTAAATGGTAATAACCCACTAAAATATCCATTTCTGGGGCAATCCTGTGGGGTAACTTATTGATATCTGTACATGAAAATATAAAATATACCAAATGGAATAGCAAACTAGAAAAATTGCAGTTCATTTATAATTTTTGAGATATATATATATATATGCTTGGCTTGCCTTGACCAGGCAAACACTTAAATATGTGTAACTTCACTTGCATGATTTGAGTGGGACTACTCACATGAGTGAAGTTATGCTTAGTGTGTGAACTATTTCAGTTGTGGTTCACATCGGTCAAGACTTCTCTGGAATTCACTATATGCTAGATGTGTTGACTATTAAATGGACAAAGTTAAATGATATGAAGGATGAAGCGTGATTGTTACCTCTAAGATAATTCTGAAATTCAGAGGAATTACAAGGGTGCAGAATTTAAAGTGCTACCAATGTTTCCAGTGTAAATTTCTGTATTTTAAAGTTTTACTCAGTCATAAATTATTTGTCTCCTTCTAAAACTGTGTGGACAAGATTTTGACTTATAACTTACATCTTTGAAATAACTAAATTATGTAAAAATAAAAATCAATAAGGATGCTAAATTACGGGGGGAAATATGAATTTGTTTGTTCAGTGTTTTTTTCTTTCACTGATGGTAAAGTAACTTTTAATTGTAGGACTGACATTTTTCATTGTAATATGACAGACAAGTATCTTAGGGCTTGTCTACACAGTGGGGTGATGCATTTTATGAGTATGTGATTTCTAAAACACACTACAGAGTTACACATTAATTGATCTGGATAGATCCTGCTGGTGCACTTTAAAGTAATGCTGTTTGAAACAGTACTATGTTAAAAGTACACTAGGGAACCTTTGGTGTGCACCAGGAAGTTCTATATGGATCAATTAATCTGCAACACATTAGTGCACTTTAGAAATTACTCTCTGTAGACAGTATTACCCTACTGTGTAGACAAGCTATTAAAACATTTGGGAATTACTTTTAATATTAAACTTTTACATTACAGACAATAGTTTGCCATGATTAAGAAGAATCATTTTTTTTCTGACCGTCACATTAAAGTATCATGTGAAATCTATGAATTAAGAAAACAAAGGTTTTGATCCAATATATTAAAAATCCCGAAAAGGCTGTTATGAATGGTCATGCCAAGGCCAAATATCCAGTGCATAGGAGAGGGCCATGAAGATTTTGTTACAATATGGGCACTAATCCTATAAGATATCTGCCCAGGCAGAGCATTATACCGGTGCAGGTCCCTTTGAAAGATCAGGAAAATAGACTGTAGTGTAGAAGTCGCTACACAGTAATTTATATAATAATAATTTCAACCAGCAAGTTCTCAGACAATTAATCTATCTCTTAACGAGTCTCTAGGTATGTTTCTAGAATAAAATTTTATGCAAAAAAGGTGGTAGATGTTAAATTGCAATAGGAAATTGTCTCCAAGAGTTTCTCCATTTTGTTTTGCAAATTTCTAACACATGATGATTAAGTAATGTTGATTTTTGGACTGGACCAGTGCTGAAGCAGCAGTATAATAGGATACCACACACGTTTTCGGATAGGAGGACCGTGTCCCTGGACTGGCAAGGTCTGGGAACACTGCAGAGGCAGGTAGCTGAGGCCCTGACAGGAAAGGGATGGGAAGGGAAGATCAACTTGTGGCACTGTCTAGCAACCTCTATGTCTAAATGAAGTGAAATGTCACTGTGATATCAGGAATTTTGAAGTTAAATAAAAAATGGAATTGAGGGAGGACTCCAGTAAGTTTTATTTGGTTCTGGCAAGAGGGATATGGAAAGAAAAACAATGTTACGATGAACTAATCTTCATAGCATATGGGCAACGTGCCTCAGGTGGTACATGACTAGGATTCATCACCAAATCTGGTCCACTGGTTGGATCATTAGCTTCCCCAGGCTGGGCTGGGTGCTGATGGGGAGTACAACCAGGGGCGGCTCTGTTTTTTGCCGCCCCAACCACAGCAGTCAGGGAACCTTTGGCGGCGTTTCTGTGGGAGGTCCACTGGTAACGCAGATTTGGCGGTGGTTCTGCGGGTGATCTGTCGGTCCCGTGCCTTTGGCGTACCCACTGCTGAATTGCCGCCGAAGCCGCAGGACTGGTGGACCTCCCGCAAAAAAGCCACCGAAGGCTCCCTGACTGCTGCCCTCATGATGACCGGCACGCCACCCCCCCTTGGCGTGCTGCCCCAGGCACACATTTGCTGCGCTGGTACCTGGAGCCGCCCCTGAGTACAACATGAATGCTGATCCATGCCCTCCCAGTAGAAACCAAAGGATTCAAAGTCTAGTCTGTCACCTTCCTTTTTATGTTTTTCTCTGGATTTTCACAAGTCTCAAATTGGCACTTGATATTATTTCTGTAAGTACCTCAGTATCTCCGGGCAACTCAAGAATAGGATTGGTCTCAGTTTAGAATGCCCTTGTTTTTGTTGGACTGTAGCCCACCCTGAATGCTCCATACACATTTAAAAAAAAATGTGTGAATGGTATTCTGTGTCTACCGTGTTTTTTATTTAATCAGAGAATCTGTGATACTATTAGTTAAACGTTTTACTGAATACATAGATTTTGGTATAGAATAATTTGGTGTGGAAGGCTTATTAGTTCATTCCTCTGTATTGTGGCAAGATTCGTATAACTTCCATAGAAAAAGCTGGTGGATTTACAGGTTTCAGATGAATGAAAGAGAGTGAGCTGGAATAAAGTACCATTATACAGGGGACATTCCAGTTCAGCCCCAATATTATCTTTTTCCATCAGTTCACGAGAGTTTGCTTTAGCGTTATCATACTTCCCTGGTTAGAAACCCCCAGCCCTCTTACACTCTTCTTGAGATTAGTTTATTTGTGCTGTTCAGCCTTTCAGGTTTCTCAAATAAACGCTTAGATATATTTTCTTCCTCAACGACTAATATTCTTACCCTTTTTCTCATTTGTTTATTTTTCTGTGTGTCCCTGTCTCTTAACTAAAGTGATAATCTGAAGTATTGCTTCAATCAGTAGAACATATACTTGAATTGAAAGTGATTCTAATTTGACAGATTTCCTTAAGGAAGGCTTGTAAGGAACAAAGACAAAAGTCAGGTATTGTTTCGTAGTATATCTTGATATGAATATTTAATACAAGGAAGGTGAGTTAATCCAACACAGAGAAGCAGAGAAACATTGAGTAGGAGGAAAATGACACTATTAATGCAAATAACAAAAAAAAACAACAACATTGGTCTGAATTGAAAAAAGTGGAAGAAAATTAGTGTGTTCTCAAATTTATTATGTTTTTTTGTTGGTTACAAGAGATTTTTTTTCCCTGCTTTTATAGCAGCAGCTTCTTCTGTACCATTTTCATCAGTACAGGAAATGGCTCTGATGTAATTGTAGCTTAAGAATAATTTGAAAAATCCTGTGCCCTGGTCAGAGAAAATGGTAAATAATATGAAATATGTGGGTTTTATATACCTTTTTTAAAAAATGTTGAAAATCTGTTTATAGAGTACTCTTCATTAAGTTATTGAATACATTTATTTGAGAACCTTTATGTTCAGTATATAAAATATCGTCTTCCAAGTTTTTGAGATAATTTTTATCTTGTTGCATTCTTCCTTAATTGTATCTTGCAGCCAGAAGCAAATTTAGTATCAGCAGAACATGGGGAGATACTTTTTGTATTTAATCTTAGCATTTTTAAAGTTTTAAGGTGAATTCCCTAAATTAATCCTTTTGTACCTGGAAGGATAGATTTTCAGAAAAGTTCTAACTGATGGTATGAATTTCATTAGTTTCGTTATATTATACTAAAAGTTTAGTGTGATGTTCTCCCCTACATGGGACTAGCCTGTGAAGGGCAAAGGAAACCAGAGGGCTTCACTTTCCCTTGGAGGTGGGAGGTATCTTGCCACCACAGCAGGAGCTGATGGTTTGGTCCCTTTAAACTAGGGAGGTTAAGGAATCCTCAAAAAGCAAGGTTTCTGTCTACTGGCTCTTCGCTGACCTAGGACCTATGGTTCTTATAGCTCATAGTTTAAAAGCTAGAGGTTCCCAAGGGAAAGCTGTGCTGATCCTACTAACTACCACTAAATTCCAAGTACAGTTTAACACGATGACAGCTACTGCAGGAGCTGTTCTATCCAGGGGTTTCTGCAGCATGGCTGTTTCAGGAACCTCTCCTAAAGTCAGGGATCCGTAGCACAAGTTAATTCAGAATTAGGTTGTGTTAATTTGGAGTAGGTCAGCCTGAACAATGCTTTTTAATACTGGGGAATTTAATGGGAGGAAAGAGATGGTCTAATGTCATCTAAATGTCATATTCTCCCTTCACAGCAGTTGAGTACCTCCTGTTCAAGTCCATGGGAGTTACTCATATCCTGTGGAGAGGAGGAGAATAGGGACCCTATGATTGGCACTTAAGCTATGTCTGTCCTATGAGCTGGGGATGTGATTCCCCTGCTTGTGTACACATACTCGTGCTAACTCTCACTGAACAAGTACAAGTATAAATAGCAGTGTAGCCATGGCAGCACAGGTATTGCCAACGGAGATGAATACACACTCGCCTGAAACCACTGGGTACATACTCGGCACAGCTAAGCCAGGCCTGTGCTGCTGCTACCAGTGCTACTGTGGCTACACCACTATTTATATTCATGCTAGCTCCATGTGAGCCAGGAAATCACACTCCCAGCCCATAGAGCAGACATAATGTTAAATGACTGCCCTCTGGCGCTCTTTGCAGAAACTAGTGCATCTCTCAGCTTGTTGATACTGATTTAACAGTGTTAAAAATGTGCATTTGATGGATTATATAGCAGTTTCCTTATAGACTTTTGAATGAGGTTAAGGACATTTGTTGTTTGTTTAAAAAAACACACAAGAAAGTTGTGTTAGATTATTCAGAATTGTTTTTGTTGCAAGAAGTCTGTGTGTGCTCCCTACTAATCACCTTTTCCCGTCCATTGTCCTTTTTTCTTCCTGTGATCTGGAAATTATTTGACTCTTAGGCTGTACATTGCCTTCTATTTCAGTGTTTCCAGTTCACACTATATTTAGAGTTAGAATACTCAACAAATGAACCCCAGAGAAATGGAAATTCCATTTTTCTCTGAATTGCTGTTTTGTGGCAGGTCATAGGAGTTACTGCTAACATTCACATTCAGACTCATTTTGCTTGCTTTCAAGATCATACCTGAAGAGTAATCTCATTGTCTGTTTTTAATTCATATTAACTTTTCCTTATTCCAATCATTTGTTTTGGTAAGTAACTGTAGAAACATCTCCTCCCAATCCCCCTCCCCCCCCATCCAAATGCCATTGTATAGTGCACTAACTAGTTGAAGTTTTAAGGTGATCTGTTGTTCCCTAACCCATCCTGTAAATATCAATGCTAACAACAGTGTCTTGTGTTTTTTTTTCTTTATCAATGTGCTTCTTCCTGTGTGAATAATTATATGTCTAGAAACAGCCATGGAGTGATTTTGCTGTACTGAATGGGGGAAAGATTAATAGTGACATTTGGAAGGCAAGTATATTGTCAGATTTTAGAATATTTAATACTATTACCCTTGTTTTTGCATGGCAGTGGCTGTATTTTATTTAATTTTTTTTTTTGCTCCACGAATATCATTCATAATATAGGCCAATGTAAATGGGGTATTGCTAGGGATATCTACCGCACAAACATGCTGCCATTTTCTGATCTTTGCACTTAGAATGGATTTAGTCTAAATCAACAGGGTAAATATCATGTTGTAAAAATAAGATGCCTGCACTGAATGAAAAATAATTTGAAAATATATGCATGCTTTTTTAACTGTATCTGGAAACACTGTATGCTTCTTCGCAGGGAGGATTTTATTTCCCTTTGAAATTAGAGGTAATATGCTGTAGCACGTGCCTAATAATGGTATGTTTATCTTTAGGACCTTCATGCAGCCACAGTGAATCCAGACCCTAGTCTAAAAGAATTTGAGGGAGCAACATTACGCTATGCGTCTTTGAAGCTCAGGTATGTTGTTTTAAGAAATCTCCATAGAGTGGCTAGCTTAAATATGTTGCGTTGTGCTATAAACTATATTGACTGTAAACCTGATTTTATCAATATTTATTCAGTGTTGTCTCATTGTTGCCTTGTACTCCCCTGTCTGTCTGTATCTATCTGTTGTCTCTTGTCTTATACTTAGCCTGTAAGCTCTTTGGAACAGGAACTATCTTTTTGTTCTATGATTGTACAGTGCAGTTCTGATCCATGACTAGGGCTCCTAGACACTATGGTAATACAAATAATTAATAATATTTTTTCATAACAGAAATGCTCCTCGGTCTAATGAAGATGATTCCTGTAGCATCAACAGTGATCCAGAATCCAAGGTCTGTAAGCAAATATTTAAATAGGATAGCAATTAAGCTTGTAATTGTAAACAATGCATACAGGTAGCAAGTTGTTTTCTAGGTTTAAACTTAAATACCCCCCCTCAAGATGTTGGTTGAAATGGTAATATTTTGGCACAATGCACATAGATTTTAACTATATGAGTCTCTAAGAGTATGTATATTCTGCATGTAAGCCCAGACTCCCTTCCATCTACATGAGAATTTATCAGACTTGGGCTCGGTCCGAGGATCCTAGTACCCTATAGGGGTGGAGGGTTTGAGCCCGGGTCAAGTTGAGACCCAGAGTCTGAGCTCTATTGCTTTGCAGTGTTGACGCAGCCCCTGCATCTTGGGTCCTAGAAGTCCGCCAAAGTATCCCACGATCCCATGGGCCGACTTCCTTTGTCATCTCTACTCCAGTCGACTCTAGGGAGTTTCTGTCTTGTATGTGCTTTCACTATTCGTGCTTGTTCATGCCCTTTTTTTTCCTGTGTGGTTCTGTTTTACTGGTGTTTGATGTGGTAATGGCACCTAGCCTGCTGGCAATCGGTTAATACTGTGCTTTTCTAGTACACTTATAAATAAAGCTTTTTATTTAATCAAGAAAGTTGATTGCTATCCCTGCATCATATCATATAATGTGCGTGTAAAATAGTAAAGGTAAATACATGATCAGGGACAATTAGGCGTTAAAACGCTATTCCTCAGTACAGTTGTCTATATGAATCCATACTTCACTCACTTCCTTACATCAATCCCTACTGTAAATCCCTCCCTCCCCATTTCATAAGTTGTCATGTTATTCATAAATAAACTGCATGTCAGTTAACTCCTCACCCCTCCCCAAGCACTGAAATATCCCACAATCAGTGAGCTCCATCCCACCCCCACAAGCACATTCATAAAAGTGCTTATTCTCCCTCTTCCGCTGGGCCATGCAAGTCCATAATGTGGCAGCACAAAGCCTCCCCGACTTCTGTTGCGTAGATGCATCCAGCTCCAACTGTGGTAGCTGCACTTTCTGCTGAGGGTACCAATTCAGTGGCCCCTTGCTGACATAGGTCCATTCAGGGGGAAGTGGCTCACCTCTGGCTTCACAGAGATTGTGAAGAACACAGCAAGCTCCATTAATGTGGACAGCATTGATGACACTGGCATTCAAACGGGTCTATAAACATCTCCAACAGGCTTTCAATCTGCCAAAAGCACATTCAATACCCATTCTACACCTGCTGGGAGTGTAATTTTGCCAGGGCCTCTGAAATCAGGGTACGGTTTATAAGCCAACAGAAAAAGGGGTATGCGGGGTCCCCCAGAATAACAGTGGGGACAGTAACTCCATTTCTGACAATGTCAGTTGGTGGGACTAGTGTCCCAACCTGTCCTGAATGTAGATTTCTGATTGGCAAAAAACTTGTGCATCATGAACTTTCCCATTGCAACCCACAGTGACATTCATAAATTGGCCTCTCTGGTCCATAAGAGCCTGCAAGGCAATGGGGTAGTACCCATTGCGGTTTATATGCTTGTGCTCCTTGAGGAGGGCAAATGATTGGCACAAGTCCCACCTATGGCCGCATTGCAGTTTGGGAATCCCATTCTCTCAAAGTTGGCAATTACTTCAGGCATATCTTGTATGCCCCTATCTTCAGGTAAACCTTACACCTGATTGCCACAGAAACCTCTGCTTACAGTCGCCTTTCCAACACCAAGCTGGTTGGCAACAGACCTACAGCATTCTGAGGCAGCCAACTTCCAGATAGTTATAGTCACCCATTTCTGGACCAGCAATGGTGCTCTCTGGCATGTATCTTTACACTGGAAGGTCATGGCAATCTGCTCACAAAGCTCCAGAAATGTAGCTGTCTTCATGCAAAAGTTCTGGACCCACTGCTGGTCATTCTGGTTTGTATGACGATGTGATTGTTCCAGTCTGTGCTGCTGCCCTGCGCCATGAGTTCTGGTCTCCATAGTGGGCATCAGCGGCTATACTGAGTGTCATGAACAGCATCAACCAGATTGAGTCTGTGATGCTTGGACTCCTCTTCCTGCTCTGTCTGGTGCCTTTGATGGGTCAGGAAACACCACCTAAATATACATCAGTATCTCTCTGAAGCTCTGCCTGTTTCCTGACACTGGAGTGAAAGTGCAAGCAAGAGAAGTTCATCAAAAGGTTCCCTTCCCCATGTTGCTGGCTCTGGTTACTGGGAGTGCACAGACCAAAATGTCTGCTTAGCAGGATGTGGTGTTGGGCTGTTCAAACTTCCTGTACTGTGCAGGGTGGAGGCAAGTTTTCCCACAGTGCACTACGATCAAAGGGCTTGAGCAGCCACATTTCATGAGGACATCAGAGAGTCTGGTATCTGGTTGGTTTGACTTGGGTCTGTGTGCTGCGGTGTGGACACTGGAGCCTCAGGTTTCAAGTCTGTGTTCGAAAATTCTTAAGCTAGGATTAACAATCAGTGTAGATATTCAAGCCTTGTGTTCTCTAACCCAGGGTCAGCTGACTTGAGTCCCACTAAGCCTAGGCTTACATTTCAGTGTAGCCATATCCATAATGTCAATAAAAATAGCAGGACTAAATCCTCATTCAAGTGGACTGAAAATATAGCCTTATAGGTGTTGTTCTTTTAAACTGACTAAAGCCAAGAAATTCAGTGTTAGGACTAGAACCCCTATTGACGCTCCAGACTTAACTGACTCCTGTGGTAGTACAACTGAGTTTCACACGTTGAGCTGAGACCTTGTTGCTACTGTGGGCCAGGTATCTCCACACACGGGTGAATTTAGGTTCAGTCCTTAAGTCTGAAATTATTTCCTTTTGTGTTTAAATCAGACCCTTTGTTTTTATTTTAGTAGAGCTGTTTTTTAAAAGTGTGCATGTTTGAGTACATATGTCCACATCTGTCATTTAAGTATTTTGTGGGCTACTTTGATGTGTTGAACATGTACATTTTTAGAGATGCTCATGATCTCTAATTTGAAATCCAAATAATTTATATACTCTTTTCTGCTATGTCATCAATCTACGGTGATTGACAGAGGGAGCATAATCCTCTTATATGTTAAAGATGCTATTTAACAGATCTAATAGTTACAATGGTATTTCCAAACACACTTCGGGGGAAAATAGACTGCTTAGTTTTCTGTTTGCACAATTATTAGTCAATACCTGCATTTTGAGTTAACAGGCTGATCATTTAAAAAGCAAAGGTTCAAAAAGGAAAACGTGGTAATCCTAAATTCTGAGTACAGTTTAACAGGATGGCAGCCGTTGCTGCAGTAGTGAAAAGCAGAGGTCTTCACACACCAGCCAAGAAGCTGGCCTCTTAAAAAATAAATCTTACAGGCTGATGTAGAACAAGGAGGTAATAATTGGACAAGCTGGATTCTGCACCAGGTGATTTTGCAAAGGTTAATTTATACGCCTGTTCTGCAGGAAAGCCTGTGGCAGTATTGCTGTGGGCCACTAAAAAGTTTTGTTTCTTCCATCCCTCTCCCTTGCTTATATATGTCTGTTCATGTAGAATGCAAGCTCTGTGGGATAGGAACCAGTCTTCTGTATCACTGCAGCACCTAGCACATGGTTAACACTCTATATATGATTAATAATAACTGTACACTCGTGTTTCTGGGATCTCCCCAATGGACAGGAAAAGGGACCATGAGAAATAAAGTCAGGAATGTGAAGAAAAACAACTGTACTTAATGTGAGCCCTTTTCTGTATCAGTTACTGTAGTCAGAGTTCTTTACACGCGGTGCACTACTGGCTTGTTGAGTCATTATAGTGGTCGTGGTAGTAATGCCTAAATCTCTTGTTCTACCTTTGTGACTTGGTGACACTAACATTATTTTTTATTTTCATAGCACCTTTCATTCCTCAAACTCTTTACAAACTACATACTTTATGGACACCACCATTGTACTGTACCTGTCTATGACACGAGAGGCCGACAACGACTTGCTGCATGCTACACAGTACAGGGATAGGAAATGTTGGCCAAAGGGTCTAGGGCAAATCCTTACCCTTACGAAAAGTGCTATGGGATCTCTAATGGTCACCACAGACAGGGGTTTACAATCTGAACCCCCTCACCTCCCAGTAAACTCCATTGTAGTCAGTTTATTCAGAAGGATATAGGATTGAGAGAACCCTGCTTGGATTTGAAGCGGGGGTTTCAGAAAGGCTAGATGCATCAAACTCGTAGTTTTAGCTCCTTAAGCGTCCCTTTGGCACATCATCTGTCTCATCTTTGTTAGATTTGTATTTTTGATTTTAATGTAACGTGGCAGAAAGTACAGTTTTTTTCTTTTGATTTTTTAGGTGAGTTTGATATGTATTTTTTTTCTACTTTGAAGAATTAAAATCTCAAACCAGAGAAATTTTTTTACATATTAGTTTATTAAAGTGACAGTAGTTTTAAAGCATATTTACAAAGAAAGCTAGTCAGTATGTTTTAAATAGGAAAAAATTAAGGGTTATTGTTTTAATTCAAACATACACCCCCCACCGCCAAAGACAGTTCTGAATATTGTACCGTTTTCAGCAAAGAAAACTGTTTGCCACCTTGTGGACAACCATGAGAATTATTTTCTTGCAAAGCCTATTTCTGTAAATGTCTAATTATATTTGAAAGTGTTGGTGCCAGGAAAGAGCTCATGACTGGTGTTCAGGTAGTTTCTGGTACAGGTTAAGTGTGATTCATCAACCAAAACAGTCAGATAATCAAGAGTTATCAGTAAACAGAAATTGTTTCTATATGCATTTTGATCTAGGGCATAAATTCAAATGTCAGATAATTGAGAATTGGATAGAGAAGATAGAAAAGCGGAAAAAATGATTGATTGAACTCAACTGCTTTATTTAAATGTATTTCAGTGGGAATTTATTGAGGAGGAGTCAATGCTAGGCTAACCACTAGTTCAGTATATAAGCATTTTGCTTCAGGGAATTATCTATTTATTCTAAGATATGTGAAAATCAATTTGATTTGGAGTACACAATGGATAGCTGCTCAAATCACAGAAACCGATCCCTCTTGGTTAATTTAAGGCCCAATCCTGCAACTTGTTAAATGTTGCCTGGAAGGTGCTGAGGGCTCCAAACTCTAATGCTGGAATGGGAATTGAGGTACTAGGCACCTTGCAGGATCAGTTGCACAGACTGTAAATTCCTGTTGTAGGCATAGGACTGTCTACATGATTGTAAAGTCCCATGTTTACCTATAGCACTATATAAAAGGTAATATTTTGCCATGCTTGGCATTCTGCTCAGAAGGAAGGTGTAGGAATGGCTCAGTGAGGTGCAGGGGGAGAGCGGTGATTTACACTTTGTCTGGCTTCCATGGAGTAAGAATCCTCTTCTTTCAACTTAATATGCAAAATGTCAATCTAAAACATAGACAAAAATGTCAGTGTACTTGATGCTAAGCTTCCTTTTTACTCCATGTTTGTCATTTTACCTTTTCCTCACTGAGGGACTGTTGAAAAAGATCTCAGCTAGGCTTATTGGTTGTCTAGCAGACCTTACTTTACATTCCATTTTCTTGTCTTATTCACACCTAGCAATTGCTGTGGCTGTTGCTGTGATTGCTCCATGCTCAAGCCTTTCTCCCTGACTGGTTCTGCTTGCCCCCCATATCTCTTTTGCAACTGTGAAAGGATGGAAGATGGTATCAGAATCTGGCCTTTAATTTTGCTGAGTTGTACCTTCTGCACAGTTATTTCCATTGAAATTAAGGGGAGCTACAGCATGAGAGTCTGGATCTGTGCGTTTGTTTCATGCAGCACTGAGCACATTGTCAGTGTTTCGCAAAAACGCAGCATCTTAATTTTCATAAGATGTGATGATTAGTTTAGCTTTGCAAAAATATTTTAGCACTATGCAAAATAATATTTTCCAAAACAGAAAGTAAAGCTGTAAAACACCTAGCATTGTGCAGTCATATAGTAATGTAGCCACAATTCTTACGGAAGAAGACACAACAGAAAATGTCTTGCCTCTTTGGATATTCAGTCAGCTAGCACATAATCTTTTGATTTACATTATTTGGTGGGTTGGCAATCCAAATTCCACTCCAAAGAATTGGACAGAGAACTTTGGCTTGAAGAGAGTGGTGCTTTTTCACAAGTTCTTAGATATTAGAAGAGAACCACTAGGAAATAAGGCCTCCCTGGAAACTACTCTGTCCCAAAAGATGTATCTATGAAGTATGCAGTAGCCTATAGCATTGAGGTCAACAGACTCGAACTCACGGAACTTCTACTACCACTCTAAAAATAGCTGTGTAGACAGTGCTTTTAAATTTGTGGCTTAAGCTGGATCTCAGGCTCTGAAGCCTACCCTCCGCCCTCCATTTGGAAATGGCATCCACCTCTACTAGACATATCATTGCGAAAAATGGTCCTGCAAAATCAATATGCAGACATTCCCAAGGAGCTGATGGCCATTCCCAGAGGTGTAATGGCACTGTTTAGGCAGATGCTGTACTTGTTGGCATCCTGAAATTCCTTAGCAAGAAGCTCTATCTGTTGGTCAATGCTTGGCCACCATACAAAACTTCTGGCGAATGCCTTCACTTTTACTACCTTTAGGTGATCTATGTGGAGCTCTTCTAAAATTCTTGTGTGCAGTCTAATAGGTATAACAACTGAAATTCCCCACATGACACATGCTTGATGTATGGTAAAATGACCGTTGCATGTGTATGGTTGCCAGATTAGGGCTGTCATTATATCTGGCCCTTCATGGTGGCTTCATAAACCCCAGCTAGTGTGGGATCCCTCTTGGTTTCTGATCAATCACACAACAAGTCACTGGGGCACATCTAATGTGAAACAAGTTGACAAATACGATAGATTCTGTCTCTATTACAGGTCACTGTAAGGGGAGGCAAGAGAGCCCATCTGCATTTTCGTGCACTTCTGTTCTTTTGAATTCAATGTCATAGATGTTACCATTTAAGAAAAACGTCCTAACTGTAAGAATAGTAGGACAATGGCCTAGGGCAGTCATGGAATCTCCTTCACTGTAGGTTTTCAAAAGGATGCTGGATAGCCATCTGTCTTGGATGGTTTAGACCAGCGTTTCCCAAACCTAGGACGCCGCTTGTTTAGGGAAAGCCCCTGGCGGACCGGACCAGTTCGTTTTCCTGCCTTGTCCACGGGTCCGGCCAGTCGTGGCTCCTAGTGGCCACGGTTTGCTGCTCCAGGCCAATAGGAGCTGCTGGAAGCGGCAGCCAGTATATCTGTAGGAAGTTTGGGAAACACTGGTTTAGACACAACAAATGCTGCATCTTGGCAGGGGGTTAGACTAGATGACTCTTGGGGTCCCTTCTAACCCTATGGTTCTACGATTTTATGATTCTAGGAGAGCCCCGTGTTGCATATATGCTGTCATTGTCATAGAAACTCCCTTCCTCAGATGAAGGATTGCTACTAGGGGTTGGTGGTCCATGACAAAGATGAATTTCCTTCCATATAGATACGGTTTGAATTTCTTCACACTCCATACCAGACTGAAAGCTCTTTGATTTTTTTTTTTTTTTTGCATGGTTACATTCTGAATGATCTGGAGGAAAATTCTGTAGGTGTCTCACTGCCATCTGGCATGGTGTGCCATATAACCAGCCCAGTTCCATATCAGGAAGCATCAACGTTAATTTGATAGGCAAGGATGGGTTAAATTGTGTAAGCACACTATCTGACGTGACCAGTTCTTTTGCTTCCAGGAAAAGTGGTTTTTTTTTTTAATTTTTTTTGACATTCATGCGATCAGACCCACTTTTGACCAGTTTGCAGTAAATGGTTTAGCAGATGTAATGCAGTTGCTAGATTTGGTATAAACTGGCTAATGTAGTTGATAAATCCAAGAAATAATCTAAGTTGGGACACATCCTTTTGGTGGTGGAAATTTCAGGGCTGCTTTAATCTTCTTCTGAGATTTAAGTAGGCCTTGTGTATCATGAATGTGCTCACTGTAAGGTACTGAGTCTTTGAGAAATTTCCATTTTATGCAATTGGCTTGTAACCCATATTCTTCTAGACATTTTAATACCCTTTTCAGGGTTTCCAGATGTTCTTCATCACATCCACTGGTCACAATAATGTCATTCAAATAACACTGTGTTCTCAGAATACTTTGCAAAACTTGGTCCATTGCCCATTACCATAAAGAGGAGCTGAAGCAATGAGAAACACTAGCTTGTTGTACTGGTACAGACACTTGTGTGTGTTGATTGTGAGGTATGCCTTAGACTCTTCCACTACCTCCATCTATCAGTAACCTGTGACAAATTAATTTTGCTGAATCATTGTCCCGCTGCCAGTGAGGCAAAAATGTCTCAAATTCGAGGCAGAGGGCATTTTTCAACTTTCAGTACAGGGTTTATGGTGACCTTAAAAACACCACACTCCCTAACTGCACCACATTTTTTTGCAGTTGGACCAATAGAAGTTCCCCACTCACTCCAGACCACTTTTGAAAGTATGTATTCTCTTTCCAGATGTTACAGTTCAGCATCTACCTTTGACAGATACTGTAAGAAACAGATCGAGCTTTGTGAAACTTGAGCTGTGCCTTCTCAGCTAGGATAGTTTTAGCCTTTGTGTGTTTGAGTTCCTATCCCTTCTAGCTGTTCAACTGTTTTGGTAGCGTCTGCTGAAAGTGACTGCAGCATCTTTTATAGATTATTTTTTCAATCCAAAGGAACTTTATGTAACCATTCACAGCCCCACAGGGCTGGTCCCCCCTTTCTCAATGACACGCAAGTCTAATAAACAATGCTTATTGTTATACTCCACATTCACTTGCATCGCTCCAACAGGCACTATCTTTTCTCCCAAACAGGTTTTCAGCAACATCGGTATCTTCCTCAGTTTAGTATTTTTAAAAGTTTTCATATTCTGAATATGA
The DNA here is from genome assembly GCF_003597395.2 of Chelonoidis abingdonii. Taxonomy (NCBI): domain Eukaryota; kingdom Metazoa; phylum Chordata; order Testudines; family Testudinidae; genus Chelonoidis; species Chelonoidis abingdonii. The sequence goes on from NC_133773.1 coordinate 99,916,215, forward strand.
AATAAGTCACGATGGAACTTGTGTCTAATTCCATTCTGAGTGTTTTTCCTGCTACTCTTGGTTTCAAACAGATTGCTGACTTGTCAGTTTTGCTCACACTATATGTCTGAGCTGGCTTCTCTGTGTATAGATTGATATTTCTTTTCTTATACCTGATTTGGTCTCTTCCTTTTTTCTCTTAATATGAAAAACAGCTTGGATCTGATCTTTTTATTACAGCTTCTGCAATATGCATCTTTAAATGGACAATAAGAAGGCAGAAACCTTTTTCACACCAATAACCATATGTCTGTCTAAATGGACCAGGGTTACAATTAGATTATGCATTCCTGCTTCTGTTTTAGCTCTGTTAGGCAGTTCTATTGTATTCCTTGCTGTAATTTCTCCTGCATGTTTAAAAATGAGATTTTCTTCAGTTAAAACTCTCTACTGTATGCTTTCATTAAGCAGTCCGCACACAAAACTGTCTCTGAGTATGTCGTTAAGCCCATCTTAAAAGCCAGTGTTCAGATAATCTTTTTATCTCTGTTGCAGAGGAAATACATTTACCTTCAAGTTGATTCCGCTTATGATACATTAACCTTTCTGCTATCATCAGGGGCTTGGGTGCCAAGTATTCTTGAATAATTTGAACTATCTCTTTAAAGGTTTTCCTTGCTGGATTCTTTGGGGCAATCAGACTGATTACTAAATGGTATTTTTCCTTTAACCACACTCAGTAACACTTCTACCTGTTTTTCTGGGGGCATCTCATTTACTTCAAAATATTGCTCCAGCCTCTTTCTGTATGTGGGCCAGTCCTCTGTGGCACTATGGAAGGCCTCCACGTTTCCAGTATAACCTTGCGTTTCACCTAGCTGCAGTTAGTGTAGTCGTTTGGAGAACTCTCTGTTGTACTAAACTCCTTCCCAGCTCTGGGGCTGCAAGCAAAATTGTAGATTGTTTTGCTTCTCTGATGCATAGAAATCCTTGTCGCCAATAATAATGTAGGGTGCATAGAGCCAAAATCTCTGATTAGAAACACAGGATATGGCTACACTTGCAGCTGTACAGTGCTGGGAGTTATAGCTGTCTTCGTACAGCTGTATAGGGAAAGCGCTGCAGTGTGGCCACACTGACAGCTACCAGCACTGCAGTGTGGCCACATTTGCAGCATTTGCAGCGCTGTTGGGAGTGGCTGAACAGGCATTCTGGATATCTCCGAATACCTCTGGAGGCCAATTACTGCGCTTTTGGTGGCCACACTGGTGGAGCAGTGCTGCATCACCAGCGCTGCAATCGTTATACACCAGGCAGAGCAGGAGTACAGCCAGCGCTGCAGCCAGGGAGATGCAACGCTGTATGTGTCTTGCAAGTGTGGACGGTGAGTGAGTTGCAGTGCTGTAAACCCACCACCAGCGCTGCAACTCTCCAGTGTAGCCAAGCCCACTGACTGGTACACACGGTTGGAGCCACAATGGCTGACTGAAGATTGGAGCCATAATGGCCGACTGACTCTATTATATTCAGAGAGAGAGAAAAACATAATAACAACTGATTCAACATAAGCAACTATGCACATTGACATACACAGATTCAAGACTCTGTTCAATACATGCAAATATATCACATTAGCATTTCTGATTTTTGTCCCTACATGCTTGTGCTATTCTTTTGTATTCCTCCTTAGGACAGCCATGTTTCTATTTTTTGTAGAATTCCTTTTTGATTTTCAGGTAATTAAAGAACTCCTGAGGGAGCCATAATAGCCTCTTGCTATTCTCCTTGTCTTTCTGTCATATTGGGATAGTTTGCAGTTGTGCCTTTAATATTGCCTCCTTGAGAAACTGTCTGCTCTCCTGAACTCCTTTTTTTCCTTGAGTTTTTCTTCCCATGGGATGTTGCCTACCAGTTCTCTGAGTCTGTTAAAGTCTGCCTTCTTGAAATCCTTTTGTCTTTATTCTGCTGCTCTCACTCCTTTTTCTTAGACTCAGGAAATCTGTCATTTCATGGTCACTCTCACTCAAATTGCCTTCCACCTTGAGATTCTCTACAAATTCCTCCTGTTAAAAGTAAAAACATTTTGATTAACCCTTGCTGTACACTAGCAATACATGCTTGGAACAGACGATTGAATAATGCTTTTGCTGAACAGCATGAATATTGGCCATATTTTGTGAGTTGTAAGTTTCTGAATATCCATTGGAAAGCATCTGATTGCTGGCTATTTGACAGTGCACACACTGGTTTAGCGGGAAATTTCCAGGTCTCATGAAGCCATTCGAACCACTGAATTTAGTGGTTATTGATTGTCATGTGACATTGTTTATTATTCAGCAATTTAAAAATAATTTTTCTTTCATTTGGGAATGTTTGGAATTTTTTGAAGAAAAAAAGTTCCATAATCTCTGTTAATCAGATTTCCACACCAGATTAATCTCAGAGTAACGAAGTTTGACTTCCATAGGATTACATTAGAAATTAATGTGCCTGTTTTCGGGGACTTTTTTTGTAATGATCTGAGTTGTATGAATCGTTCCTTCCATGCCAAACTTCAGTCAGTAAAAAAACTTAAACTGAATCATAGACCTCTGAAAATCTAGGGTTTTAATGGAAATGCTGACATAGCCTGAACTGGAGCAGTATGAAAATGCTATCCTATAAATCCAAGAAAGCAGAATACCATTAATTTAAGTAAGCATTATCCAACATGACCTAAAAGAAGAAATTCTATATGTTTTGAATATTAAGAACTGAAATGAGTATTCATTAGTCTAAATACTTTTTGTTTTCTTTGTTTGTTTTAAGATATAGATAGTTAGTTAGTTTGAAATGACTTTCTTTCTTTAGAAAGTAGGCAATCTCTCTCTGTTCCAACTGGATGCTCCCTAAGATAGTAGTTGTGACATTCTGGGGTGTAATCCAGACCAGTGAGGGGCTGTGTACATGCTGCCTCACAACCATGGGTGCCTTTCAATGACTTGCTGCGGTAGCTCCCACTTGGGCCACTCTCAAACAGCATGCAAGACACACCCTGAGCGTTTGTGCATAACAGCAACCTAACGGCCACACTTGAGATACACTCTAGCTTTTACCAGCCTGGGTTACTCTGCAGGATGACCCAAATGCACTGCCCATCCTGGATCGCCTCCCAAAAATGTATGTTATGGACTGTCCAGCTCTCTCCTGGACAGTCCAGAGATATTAGACCCATTGTCCCTTTATAGGAACAATAAACAATTATGTACTTCCTTAAATGGAGTCACCCTGACAATTTGACTTAAAACCCACAGGATTAGTTTCAGTTAAAGTTTATAACAAGTGTATTTAACTGCAAAGAGATTTAAATTGAATACAAGTAGTGAGGCATAAAAGTCAGAAATGGTCACAGGAAGAATAAAGATAAAATGCTTCTTGGTGCCTAACTTTACCTTAAATCAAGTATAGTTTGTAAAGTTCTTACCACAACCTTCCAACTACATTACTGACCAGACTTTTCAGGTCAGGACTCTTCCCTCAAAATTCAACGGTTGTTTCTTTTCGGGTACAAAGATGGATCTGGACAGGGAGAGAGATACCTTGGGGTGTTTACCCCTCACTTTTATAGTTCAGCCCCCCTCATAAAATTATGGCCAGCTGAGCAGAAGGAGACATGGAGTTTTGGGGTGATGTGGAGGAGGGGGAGGTTTGCTAAGATGCACATCTGTTTGTTCTTTCCCCCTTTTCTTGCCAAGGAATCACCACTTGATAGGTGATGGCCCATCAGCTTTGATGACACCTGGCCAGGAGTCTACTTGTTCTTTGTCTGTGAGAAACAGGTTTGCCTGCTCCCCAGACCTATCTGGTAAACAGAGTTCAGTCATGATTTCAGTTTATGTTCATAATTTTACATATAATATTGTTTTATACATACACTTTACTATATTGTTGATCAGTGAGTTAATAGTTTTTAAATAATACCTTACAAATCATATTTTGTACAAAGATTATTACAGTAGTGTGTGGGGAGTGAATACAACGGTGTATTCCATCACAATAATGTTTTAATTTTTTTAAGCACAAAAGAGGGTCCCCCCACCCTTTCCAGTCATGAGCTGAAAAGTACAGCTATTTTGTTAGAAAGCAGCAGCTCTTGATTACGTGTTGGTTGCACTGGGAATATTGATTGAAACCAAAGTCAATCTGGGTGATCATCATACTATAGTTGAAGGGGAATGTTGCCAATGTTCCTGCCAACTATCAATCTCTGTGGCTTTTCAGGGAGTGACAAGGACTGCAGTGTCTAAATTAATTAGTTGCTTCAGAATTTGGCTGTCTGCCATTAACAGCATTATGGCACATTCAGTGCCTAAGATACTGCAGGTAAATAATGCAGCTGCTCTAAAATGTTCTGTTTTCAAAAGCACTTTTTAGGAATACTGAATTAAAGTGCTAAAAACACATTGTTATAACAACTAAGAAGTGTGGGGTAGGCACCTTTCCTTGTTGTACATTGGATCTTATGGAGGAATGCATTTGCTTACTTATTTCTTTCCTAGTTGCAGTGTGCTAAATTGCATGGTAGTCAATATTTTATAGTGTCCTCAAATGATATTGTATATAATAATTATTATGTTGTGATATAATATAGTGTAATATTGATTCCCATCTACCAAAGAATACCTTAAATAAGTATATTTATTTAAAAAAATACAAAATTATGAAATATGTACTCCCACAGGGAATTCAGACCTTTAAAGAAAATGTTAATTAAAATGTAGGATTTTAAAGGATCAGGTTATTGTTATTTAATATTTATATTACGGTGGTGCCAAAAGGCCTCAGTCAGAGTAGAGCATCACTGTGCTAGATATTGTACAAAGATAGACCCAAACTTGCACTCAGTTTTATGCATGGAAACCCCTGTCCTTACATGGAGCCCCACCAAAGTCAAGTGTGGAGCACAGCTCAGGATAATGACCATAGAGACAAACATAATGCCTTCCCCCAAAGAGTTTACTATTTAAGAGGCTGACTTTTATTTATTTATTTTATTTTATTTATTTATTTATTTATTTGTCTATTTATTTTTTTATTTTTGGTAGTAAGGTCTCGGGTTACCTTGTTTCCCCTCATATTTGGGAAGCTGCACAGCTGCAGCTCAATTTCTTGAGCCTATATAGCTGAGTTTTCAAACTATGATCGTTTTAGGGCTAGATCCTGTGAAGTGCAGAGTGTTCTTAACTCTCAAAAATACCATGTGCCATTGAGATTTTAGATTGTCCATCACTGTGCAAGATCAGGCCATAAATGAATGAGATGGGAATAGGGGTGGAATTGAGATTTTTAAAGTCCTGACAGAAACACATTGTAAAACTATTCATCTCAAGAAGAAAAAGAAAAGTTGCCTTAAAATTGATCTACGAGAGAGTATTTCCAGATCTGCAATGCATGAATTTACGATCTGAGTTGTTATCAGCCACTAGCAACATTTTCTTGATCAAAAGATACTGTGGGAAGGGATTGCATTGTTCTTCTGGATTTCCAAGGAGTTGGAAATAATTGAGATGAAATCTGAGAATCTTATCTCTTGAAAGATGAAATACCTGGTTGGTATGTAACTAACAGTGATTATATGTCCTGAGGGTTTCCATTTCTTTTTTGCCAGTGACTGTTGCTGGGATAACTAAAATGTAAAATACTGATCATATTAGCTTTGTGGGAGCAAATGCCACACTTTGCCCTGAGGTGATGCTGAATTGTGAATATTGCTGATGAAGATGTGAACTAGTTAGGCTGTTGATTGGATATACATATGTTAGCTATTGCTGAACCAGTAAGAAGGTGTCGCATTATCGTGCATAAGGCTTTTGACCAATGAAGAACTCCTTATAATATGAACGAACTCTGTTATAAATGTAGCTATGGGAGCAGTGAGTAACACTTTTTATTTTACATGGCTGCACAAATACAGTTATCTGATTTTAAAAAAAGAGGTTGTTCTGGATCCCTGTAAGTTAAGTATATTTGGGTATATTTAGCTGGGTTTTCTTTTTACATTTGAAAATATTTAAGAAGAGTTTGCCATGTACCTCTGTTGATAGAATAATGATAGTGTAATGTTTGGTAGTGCTTCTCACTGAGTTGTGCACTGTACTTTTTTTTTCTTGGGTGTAGCATTTTTTGCACAGAACGCCAGAAAATTCTGCCTTCTGACTAAGAGCTATCACATCAGGCTCTGTGTTTCATGATTTCTGATGTGCTCTGATTCAACACAGTAAACTTACTTCTGGACCAGCACTATTGATCTCTTGATTTATGAAGGCATCTTTGGTAACCAGATAAAAATCAAAAGTAGGAAACTAAAATGTGGCCATTTTCAGCCCCCACAGGGGACAGCATGTATGCAGACCTGCACTCACCAATCTGCAGTTCACTGGGGTGGTGAAGGGGAGGGGTTTAATATATTTCTTGACCTGGTTCCTGACTGCTGACAAAACTCACTATTAAACTGGAAGTACAGATTCAGAGCCTCTTCTCAGATTTCTGTTAATGCTCTTCCATTAATCAGTTGTCATGTGCGATAATATATTGGTGACACAGTCACAGTTTTCAGTCCTTCCCTCCCCTCCTCCCCCCAATTCCCTATGGGAACTCAATCAAGTCAGTTCTGCAACATGTCTAGTTTTTCAAGTCAGTTCTGCAACATGTCTAGTTTTTGTCAGCTTGGGCATTGAACTGACTAGGTTGATCGTGAACTCTCCTTTGTGTACCCATTCATCATGTTGCAGCTATGGAGTGAGCTTGCCGGATTATATTTTTGTGTGTGTCTTAATTATTTCCAGTGGCTTGCACACTCTGTGTGAAATATATGAAGATGACAACCTGGTCTTTTTTTACAGAGGTTTTTTTTAAAGAGCAGCTGGTGTGTAGAAAACTTGGGAAAACATTCTGTTGAGAGAGTTCTACTGATGCTATACTATACGCTTTTATCTTCTTTTTCTATCCATAATGTGTCAAAAGTGCCATGGCATTTGTCAGGGCTGAATACCCACTCTGGCACTTCTAGTGCAGAAGGTGGAGGCCTCCAAGGATTTTTAAAAATTAATACTTGCCACTCCAGGCTTGTATTACACTCCCAAGGTTGCAGCTTTTCTCTGACCTTGGCTTGGTAAACGCTGCCACTTCCCAAATGCAAAAACACCCCTTTAACCCCAGGAAGGAGCACTTGGGAATTCCTCCCTGTGGAGCACCCTCAAGCCCTTTCACACACACACCCCCTCTGGGGAAGAGCTCAGAAACAAAACAAAGAAATTAGTTGTAGCCGCCAGCTAAACAAACAGCATAGGCACAAACCTCTTAAGATACCAAAAATCCAATCCTGCTCTTAAAAAAGGTAAATTTTATTAAAAACAAAAAAGAAAAAATGTACATCTGGAACTTAGGCTTTTGCTAGATTTTAAAAGAGCAGTTTCAAAAATTAAGCACCCAAACTAGCTTTCTTGGGGGATCAGCTTAAAGGTTACAATCAAACAAAAGCCTCAGGGGTTAGCACAGAGGAGATCCACAAGCCAAAATAAAAAATAAACCTGATTGTGTCTGTCTAAACATTCCCTATCCAAATGATTTCTTCTAGGTATGGAATATGAATTTTCATACCTGGTTCAAGCCTTACACAGCATTTCTGCATATAGCATTGCTTGAACAACAGACAAAGGGGAAGTTTTTTTCCCCATTTGAAAAAGTTTTAGCCTTCCCATTGACTCTTTTGGTCATGTGCACACTCCTTTTCCCTTACCTGGGGAATTTTATTAACCCTTTACAGGGAAAGCAAGCAGAGAACAGCCACCAAGAGGGACTTTGTAGCTAAAAGGGAGCTCCCCCCCGCCCCCTTCATTTATTACAGCATTGTAAGAAGATGGAGCTCCCACCCTGCTCTCAGCAGAAAATATTCCTACTGGTTATAGCCCAAACTTTTTCCCTTCCTGGCATTTTTTTCTTTTTAGCTTAAACAATAACAACAAAACATAAAAATTGGTCTGAGCATTCTTTCCAAGGCCACGTCTACACTACCTGCTGGATTGGCGGATAGTAATCAATCTACCAGGATCGATTTATCGTGTCTCATCTAGACGCGATAAATCGATCCCGGAATCGCCGCCCATACTCTACCTTGGCAGGAGGAGTAAGTGGAGTCGACAGGAGAGCCGCGACAGTCAACTTGCCGCCATGAGGACGGCCAAGTAGGTCAAACTAAGATACTTCGACTTCAGCTACGCGAATAGCGTACCTGAAGTTGCGTATCTTAAATCGATTCTCTCCCCCCCGCCCCACCCCAGTGTAGACCAGCCCCAAATTTAGCTATTCCTAAGGTTTTCCCTGCAGGGCCTTCTAGGGCATTTCGGGGGGCAGATTTAAAAATAAATCGGTTACAACTTTTGTGTTGAATGACCCCATAGTAGTTAGGTGACTTTATTCAGCATGTATTTCTGGGTTCATTTCAATTTTCATTTTAGATCTGCAGTTCACTTGAAAGAAATAAAGACCTTTTTCATCCAAGTTTTCCAAGTAGCTCAACCTAGGTTAAGGGAAGAGTTATACGTAATAATAAGAATAATAATGATCGCTTGTATAGAGTTTTAAAAGCAGTGTACAAACAGTATCTGGTTAATTCTCACAATACCCTACTACTCCTAGATGAGTAAGTATAATTACCAGTGTTTTACTGATGGGAGTGAGATGGAGATATTAAGTGATTTCCCCAAAATTGATGGCAGAGCTATGATTACAACTCAAAATTTCCAGGTTCTAGCTCTGTGCCCTGTTCATTAGGAGCCTGATCGAAGCCCATGGAAATCAGTGGACAAAGACTGAGTTCATTAGGCTTTGGCTCCTGTCCTAGACCACTTTGCTACATCATACGTGATGATACTGTAAACAATGTTGTTTCTAAAGAGAGGAGGTGAAATCCTTCACTAGGGGCCCTATTGAAGTCAATTGGAATGTTGCCATTAACTTCAGTGGAGTCCACATTTCACCTAGCGTTTCTCAAAGTTCTCTATTGTGCATGCTAACTTTAAAATGAAGTGCAACAGTACTGAATATATGCTGCCGTTTGCTTTGTAATATTTTATTTATGTCAGTCAGATTTCACCATAACACATATAAGAGAAAACCAACTAAATAAAGCCAAAATAATATAAGGAAACCGTGTAACAGTAATTACAAAACACATTCTTTCATACCCTGCAGACTCCAGCCCTGAGGGGTTATTTTCACTGACAAAAATAAGCGTGTTTTTTATTGTGGGATAACGAATATACTGTAGCTAGCCTACTGTTAAAACATGATAGAGACCAGGCACTGTAGTTGTCCTGAGAGGTAAACTAGGCTAGGTCAGTCCCAGGTGGTGGGGGGTCCAGTGCTGACTTCTCCTAGCTACCTCATGATGAACACTACAACAGCCTTCTCTCTGCTTTATATTCTGTGTTTATTAGCTGACTATTAAACAACCCATCTTTTTAAGTAGTGAAGACAAAGCCTCAAAGTTTGACCTTCATAGAGTTCTCTGTTCCTCAGTGAGGAGACCAGAGATAAGAATGGAAAGAAATGTTGCAGTGTGGTGGCACTGTCACATTCCCCTGCCTTGACAGAACTGGTTTGATTTTTCTATGGCTTGAGCTCACCTCCAGCGCATTGGTGAGCGGCTGAGACAGAAAAGTACTAAGTTTGAAACAAAGAGCCACTCCCTGCCGTCCAGCACATGGAGAGTCTATACATACAGAGAAATAAGCGATTCTGCAGCGCCCTTGATGGGAGCAAGGGGTTAACAACGCAGAAAGAAAGTTAAATATTTAACTCAAGGAGATGCACACGGTTTATTATAGCGGTTATTATAGAATATCTACAAAGTCCACATGTTCATACTCACAAGAGACTTAGTGCAAACCTTCAATATTTTTTAAAAAGGATGTGACACAATTTCTTAATTGTAAAACTGTGTTCTCTTGGTTTGAGCTCCTGTGTATTTGTATACGATGAAGGCTTTTCTTTTAGCAACGCTCGTCTTAGAATATGAACTGTGGTGAAAACATGGAAATGGAAAGAAAAATGTGCTTTTTGAGTCTGGCATTTCAATTTTAGGTGATTGAGAATTTTAATGTGTTAAATTTGTCAGGATATTTCTCTGAGGGAAGGGCTTTAATTGCAATCTGTTCCTGTCAATTATAAGAAAGTGTTCACCTGCATAGAATCATTATATTCTTCTGCTATACAATTTAGCTTTGATCATCACTAATATTTTCATCTTAAGTCAATGCAAACTTTCTTTAATATGTTTCAGTCTAGTTCATTGATGTATATGATTTCATACAACCATTCTGCTATAGGATCTTAGGCATGTTACTTGCTTCTTAAATCAATATACTTTTTTAAAAATTTTATAAATAGAAGGCTAAGTGGAATCCTCTGGATTGTGCTGGCTGCATTAGCAATGGTTAATTTTGTGACCTAAATAGTTTACCTACGTCTGTTCAGTGTTCTGTGATAAATTGTCTTGCTAAATAATGTAATGATATATGTAGAAAGTCTCCAGGTAGGAGAAGTAACCTTTTAAAAAAAACATGAAGGGAAATTGTTTGAGTATATCAGGCTTGATGTCTTGGGTGATGTAAGAAATAAAGAAACTTTGAATAACCCAGGTTTCATTAGTGAAATGGGGGATCAAAGACAATGTGTTCCGATTTATGTAGATGTTCGTACTGGATTTTGCATGTCTATCAGATGAAATCAAATTCACCTGTATTTCTAGAGCACCCACCACCATGATATTTTCACACACATATATTCTAGTCTTTTCATTTCATTTTCATTTACGAGAGGCTCTCTTCTACCTTTCTCCTTCTAGTCTAGTCTATATGTATTCGTATACCTCCCTTATAACCATAGTATCTAAGCACCTGTCAGTAGTGTACTAATTGACCTGACTAACATCTATCAAATATGGTTTGTTCTTGCTCATCCTCTCCCCAGAGGGAGAACTGTGTGTACAGTAAAGTGTTTTGGTTAGGTGTTTGTTTTTTTTTAAAATAATGTCTTTAATGTACATATTGCTATATGTGTACACATTGGTATATGTTTCTCAGAGAAGGCAAGGTCGCAGGAGTGCACTTTGAACTTGGAGCCGAAGGTGATCAGGTTTGCATAGGTTCTTAGTTCCTGCAGTTGTTCATTCCATAGTCCCAGGCTGGCCCCCTGAGAATTCTCCAGTGTCTGTATGACTGAACATTTCCCCTGGGGTAGAAAGTCTTATTGTGCTTGAGGAGTGAAGTTGTCAACCTCAGACCTCATCCTGGAGCCTTAGGAGATCTTTTAGGTCTGTTCTCTACCATTTTAGATGAGGGTATTGAAACATTTTATGGTGGGGGAGTTTAATTTCTCACCTTCCTTTGGTTACCTATACTTAGCTCCCACTATTATTTGGATTAGAAACCAAGGACATTAATCTATACACTCCAACGCTAAAATTGAGGAATTAGGGCCATTTTTTCCATATCCTACCTACTTTCCCCTACCATGATTTTTTTTAGGGGAGGAAAAATTGTGGGGTACTCCTCACCCTGTCCTAGGAGTGTTTCATTGGGGTCCCTCTAACTCTTCATCCCTCTTTTGTGTGTCCATTACTCTCTTCGAACCCTTTTGCTTTGTTATTTCTGCCAAGATCATACTCCTGCTGTTCCAGAGCAATGTCACCTAGCCATTTCATATTCTTGCTGCACTGCTTTGGAAGTACTCTCTGCTCGGCCAATTGAATTGGTTTAATTTTCTTTGCAGAGAGTCCTTTGTGGACTAGCAGGAGTAGGGAATGAAAGTTCCAGTCAATGATACTATTTTGAAGCTTTGACCTTCTCTTCTACAATAGAACATTAAAATTGTAGGGAGGACATGGGGAAAACGCAAGATGCCCATTGCCTATGCCAAATTAAACCTTTGGTATTATAATTTGGATGAAGGGAGTTGTTTCATTCAGTTTTAAATGCTTTCATGAATATTACTTGTGTATTTATAGTGCCTTTCATCCCTCAATATCCCAAACAGGATCCAAAGGATCTGAGTACAGTATGTAGTTTAGACGTCCTACAGCCTTTCTTTCATCCTGCTGTATTTATCTTCTCCTTTCCCTGTTCGTTTGGTCTGCTTCAGACCTAGGATTCCTTGACAGAAGGATCTTGGATCTGAACTGAAGAGAACCTAGTGAACAGGCTGAAAAAACGTATACAGGAGTTCATGTGGTTTTATTTTGTTTATTTATTAATAAAGCCACACCTCAGGAAGAGTATGTGGATTATGTTTGAGCAGGTGGGCAAGTCACCAAGTTTATGCGAGTATGGCTTGCTTATTGCACGAATCCTTCAATATGTGACTATTTTTGTTTTAAGAAAGAGCACAAAGTTCTGTTCCTGTAGATCAATGGTCCCCAATTTTTTTCTGTCATGTCCCCCTTTACCCATAATGGAACCTGTGATGGTGCCACCCATAAGGCTTTATGGAAATATATATAACATAACAATTAAAATGTGTTTTATGCTACATATGCCATGTAACATATCTCTGTAAAGGTCATGATCTACTGAATCTATTAATCCTATTTGTATGCATGTATCATTTTGGTATTCTGAGTTATGAATATTGGCTGCATACTTGTTTGAATCTAAGTAGGTGGTAGTGAAGCACTTGGTCAGCTTCCTAAGAAAAGACTATTCTCAGTGAGTGCCGCATCAAAACCACTTAAGCCAACAATGAACTTGGAGACACCGGTCCACATCTGGACTTTCCCAGGAATGTGGCTTGACTGGTAATGAACTCAGTCATGCATAGACATGTGACTTCCTCAGGTGACTCCAATACTCCATATTGTAGCTGGGCTTTGCATAGGAGAGAGGAGGGGGTCTCCACCCACAAGAGAAAGTCTATTTAAGCGCAGGGGAGACCCCTCCATTTGGTCTTCAGCTGGCTAAAAAGAGAGCCTCTCCACCCCCAAAGATACCTGAAAAAAACTGGGAAAAAGGACAGTGACAGCAAGGGGTGTGTGTGATTGCTGGCCCCAGACTAAAAGGAGATTACTCTGTAAAAGGAAGCATTCTGGAACTGGTGAGATTGTCTGTATTCAGTTTGATTAGACACAGATTTGCATGTTTTATTTTATTTTGCTTGGTGACTTACTTTGTTCTGTCTGTCACTACTTGGAACCACTTAAATCCTACTTTCAATATTTAATAAAATCACTTTTTACTTATTAATTAACCCAGAGTATGTGTTAATACCTGGGTGGGCAAACAGCTGTGCATATCTATCAGTGTTATAGTGGGTGAACAGTTTGAGTTTACCTTGCATTAGCTTTATACAGGGTAAAACGGATTTATTTGGGTTTAGACCCCATTGAGAGTGGAGCATCTGAGTGTTAAAGACAAGAACACTTCTGTTAGCTGCTTTCAGGTAAGCCTACAGCTGTTAGGGGATGTGATTCAGACTTGGGTCTGGGTTTGCAGCAGGCTAGCAAGCCTGGCTCAAACCAGGCAGAGCGCTGAAGTCCCAGGCTGGTGGGGCAGGAAAGCAGGGGCAGAAGTAGTCTTGGCACATCAGATGGCAGCTCCCAAGTGGGGTTCTGTGATCCAACTTGTCACAGGACCTATCCGCGCCCCCTGCACACCCAAAGCCACAGCTGCAGATTGGGGCTGGAAGCAGGGCCTCGGTCGGGAACTGCAGTTGGGGTTGGGGACTCATAGACTTTTAAGGTCAGAAGGGACCATTATGACCATCTAGTCTGACCTCCTGTACAATGCAGGCCACAGAATCTCATCCATCCACTTCTATAACAAACCCCTAACCTATGTCTGAGTTATTGAAGTCCTCAAATTGTGGTTTGAAGACCTCAAGCTGCAGAGAATCCTCCAGCAAGTGACCCATGCCCCACACTGCAGAGGAGGGCAGAAAACCTCTAGGGCCTCTGCCAATCTGCCCTTGAGGAAAATTCCTTCCCAACCCCAAATATGGCGATCAGCTAAACCCTGAGCATGTGGGCGAGACTCACCAGCCAGCACTCAGGAAAGAATTCTCTGTAGTATCAGTACCAAGAATCAGGACTGAAACCGGGTCTGCGGAGTGGAGCCAAGACCGGGGCTGCAGCTGGATCACGGCTGTTGCTGGGGCCCAAGCTGTGGCTGGGGCAGGGCTGAGCAGAGCTGGGTGCAGAGCAGGGCTGGGTGGTGCTTCCTCCATGCCCCCCTTGGGAACTAGCCCTAGGCCTGCTGCCCACAGTTTGAGAACCACTGCTGTAGATAAAATAACAGCCTGAGCCTGTAGAATTTAATTTTATAAGAGAATTCTGCAAATTCACCAAATGACTCAGTATAGGTTTTTGAGGAGAGAAGGGAAGTGGGATTGGCACCTATAACTCCAAAAAGGCCGAGTGGATTGCCTTGAAATTGTAACAATAAAATAACAGCTCATGAGTTATGAGCATTTTGTTTTTCCTTTTAGAGCAAAATGTTCTGTGTGGCAGAGATGTAAAGCTTTGAAAGTGGTTTGGAATGGAGACACTCAACTAATCAGCATTAATAGGCATGCCTATTTTGATGCCATTGAAAAGCCAGAGTCCTAGCAGTGCTGCGCTCTGTGGTTTTCAGCATGACTAATTTTTGCTTATGTATTAGTTCTAGGGAAAAAAAGTAAATGCAGCAACAAAACCCATTTAGGCCAGAACAGTAATGCACACACACTCTTGTTTAGTAGGTACTACTGATGGGGCCGGGTAACAGTGCTGCTGTATTAATGTGCTGAATAATTAAGCAATTGTGCTTTCAGCTAACTCAGCTAAGCCTGATTTTAGAATTAGGTCATGCTTGATTCAAGACATGCGTGACTCTGCTGCAGCTCACTGTTGTTCTTTTTAAAGAGTATTTATGCATTAAATACAAAAACTTTGTTAAACCACCATTAGCTCTTTTTGAAATTTTCATCAGGTTCTTTTTTATTTTAAAAAGTCAACCTCGGGTTTTGAAAGGTTAATCTGGACTTCTTGTTCCTGGGAATCATTTGTCCTCCAACTGAAATCAACAGAAGCCAGTAAAAACCAACAGAGACCAATTGAAGTATGTTGATGGTATCTGTTGGTTATTTCTACTTGGTAGGGCCAGGCAGTAACCTATGTATTGTATTCTGTTAGGATCTGATTGTGCAACCTTCGGTGAGCATTTACTGATGAGAGTAATCCCATTGGCTTCAATGGGACTACTTGTATGAGTAAATGCTCACCATAATGAGTAAGGGTTGTACAATCAAATACATATTCTCCTACTCCCACTGCAGCACACGCATGGGTCTCTTACCATAGGATCCCAGTGCTCTTGGCTATACATAGTATGTATATAAATAAATAGTTTCTGCTGTGTTAATGATAAACCATCTAAGGTATCTGTTATTGGGCAGCAGACTCTGGGACCCTGAACAGGGGATGCAGGTCTCCCTTGAGTCATTTCCCATAGCTTAAACCCTACATGAAGATGCAGTGTAACTAGAATGTGTATTAAGTGAGATCTAACTAGGATATAAGAGATGGAACTCTTCTCAAGGGGACAGGGAATTGTGTTCTGGGGCAAACTCTAGAGCAAGGGTAAGCAACCTATAGCACACAAGTTGATTTTCAGCAGTACTCACACTGCCCAGATCCTGGCCGCCGGCCTCAGGGCTCTGCTGTCGGCCTGGGGTTCTGTCCGCCGGCCCCTGCCAGCTGGAGTCCCAGCCGTCAGCAAAGTTAGATGTCCATTTATTTCAGCCTTCTTGGACAGACACATTTGGATTTATTCAAAAGAAGGACTGTGCTGTTTGTGCTTTCTGTTGTGAAAGTGGTGTTTGTTGCACATCAAGTGTTTGACATTTTGAAACGAAGCATGAGAAAACCTTTCTTGATGAAGCAGACAAGACTGTTTCGATCATAAAGGCAGTAGCAGGATGAAGAAGCAAAGCAGTGGTTTTAAATGCTTGAGTGTAAGTAAAAATCAAGCCACAGAAGGAAGTTGCAAGATTGCACAGTGCATTGCAAAAAAACGGAAAGCCACTTACAGATGGGGAATATATAAAAGAAGTTTTTCCTCAGCAGTTCGGAGGTTCTGTTCAATGATTTGCCAAATAAAGACACGATCATATGTGAATAAAAGAACTGCCCTCTCTGACATCAGAAAAATATTTTATTATTATTTATTTTATTATTCTATTAGTTGACATCAGAAAAATATTTTGTGTGACAGCAGACTGTGCTCCTGCCATAGTTGGAAAATAAAGGGATTTGTAAAGTTACTTTTGAAGATCAAATTGGCCGCCTGACAGTCAAATTTCACTGTTTCATCCATCAAGAAAACCTGTGTGCTAAAATTTCTAATTCAGAGCTTAATAATGTGATGAATACAGTGGTGCGAATTGTGAATTTCTTGTTGCTCGATCTGCTTTGACTCACAGATAGTTTCAAGCACTGCGAGAAGAGATGGACGGTGCTTATAACAACATTCCATTTCACAGCAACATTCTGTGGCTAAGTCGTGGCAAGGTTTTGGTGCACTTTCTAAACTGTTTTGATGCAATCAAGGCCTTTTTGTTGGAAAAAGGACAAAACAACCCCGAATTGGATGATGACAAATGACTGTATAAGCTCATGTTTCTAATTGACATCACCACTCACCTAAACAAACACCATCTCTATCTCCAGGTTTCAAGGCAAACGGTTCTGAATCTTTATGAAGCCTGGAAGGCATTTGTTGTAAAACTAGCAGTTTTTTCTCAGGATATTCGAACTTTGATTTTCCACTACCTCCAACACATAAAAGAGCTATCGACACGTTGCACTATCAGTGTCAATGAGATTGGAATGTACATGCAAGAACCGGAATCAGAATTTTCTGACAGATTTCAAGATTTCCAGCTATTTGGCCCAATGCTTTCTTGTCTAATTAAACCTAAAAAGTTCAGCAAAAGCAACTTGGATTTGTCTGTATTTCAGTGGATGGATGCTGAAGATTTCAAAATGCAGCTCATTCAGTTAAAAAGCTCAGAATTGTGGCCATCAAAGTTTGAAGGACAATTTGAGGACTTCAGTAACTCAGACATAGGTTAGAGGTTCATTATTGAAGTGGATGGGTGAGATTCTGTGGCCTGCATTGTGCAGGAGGTCAGACTAGATGATCATAATGGTCCCTTCTGACCTTAAAGTCTATGAGATCTGCGGAGCGCACTTGAAGCTACCGAGAGAGATCATGGGGCCTGTATTCTGACCTGCTGGACGTCCCTGCCAGTGAAATTTAACTGTTTGAAGAAAATTGCGTTTGCAGTGCTTTCAGCATTTGGATCCACATACCTGTGTGAACAGGTATTTTCACACATGAAATCTGTCTTCTGTCCTTCTCGAAGCTGGTTAACAGCTGATCACTCAGAAGCCTGTGTGCAGCTTAAAGTATCCAAATACGTGCCAGACATTGAAAAACTAAGCAAGGAAAAGATCTGCATTTTAATTTAATTTTAAATGAAGCTTCTTAAACATTTTAAAAACCTTATTTACTTTACATTCAACAATAGTTTAGTTATATAACAGAGAGAGAGAGAGAGACACCTTCTAAAAACATTAAAATGTATTACTGGCACGCAAAATCTTAAATTCGAGTGAATAAATGAAGACTTGGCACACCACTTCTGAAAGATTGCCGACTCCCGCTCTAGAGATAGTCAAGTCTGGGGAGAAAGTTGAGGCTAAAATTTGTTGTTATTCAAGTTACTAATAAACCTAAGCCTTACAAGGGGAATAAATTTGGATTTTATACAATGTGTGAATCCTCTGTTCATAACACAACCTGTTCCTAGTATGTTTTCATGTTTTATAGCCAAGGTTAAATTGAGCAAAGGCTCTCCAATATATGTGGCATGCTACTGAATAGAACTCAGCGGGGGAACAGATTCTAGATGGGGATGCCTATTTGGATATAACTCCGCTACAGCTGAGAGTGTGCTTCCCAGACCAGGAAGAGACACCTGTGGGGCTCAAGATAGCATGCTTAAACAGCAGTGTGGACGTTGCACACTGTTGGCAGCTCAGTCTAGCCATCTGAGCTTGGACCTGCCGAACCCCTTGGGGCTGATCTGCAGTGTAAACATACCTTTTAAAGGGTAAATGCTGGTCAAGAAAGGCCAAAATATAGCAATGGATACTCACCTGTAGAAGATGATCAACCTAGAAAAGCACATTCAAGTGTCTGGTTTCATTCAAAACTCTGTTTTGAACTGAAAGACCTGTCATGCTACAAGGCCATTTTATA
Source organism: Chelonoidis abingdonii (assembly GCF_003597395.2). Taxonomy (NCBI): domain Eukaryota; kingdom Metazoa; phylum Chordata; order Testudines; family Testudinidae; genus Chelonoidis; species Chelonoidis abingdonii. Next base: position 99,934,529 of record NC_133773.1, read on the forward strand.
ATTCTTAAGAATGAGCTCTTAGTAGGTCTGCATGTCAGCAGGCTTATTTTCAACGTTTGGCTTTGAAATTGGTTCTTTTAGAAGGGAGTTCCAGTCAGCTCTAGCCTGACAGACAAAGATCTAATGGCTGGAAATTGCAGTCAGAAAAATTCCAACTGGAAATAAGACATATTTTTAAATGTGAGAGCAGTTAACCATTTAACAGCTTTCTGAGGGATGTGGTAAATTCTCCATCAATTAGTGCTTTTCTGAACCCAGAAGTTGTACCATATTAACTATACTAATATAATTAATTCAGTACAGTCCCCTCCCCTAGTGCATATGTACTATACTAGTATATCTTGTTCTTGTAGTGGAAGGATAATAAGCAATGTAAAGTATATTTTTATATTGCTGCAATTATATCCACATTAAGGGTGTACCAGTAGGAGGAAAAGAAAAAAATCACACCCCGAACCAAAATAATTATACCAGTACAAAATCTGTCTGTAAAGCAGGCCTTAGAGTCTTAAATCAAGACTGGATTTATTTTTAAAAGGTATGTTCTATCGCAGCACTGTGACAACTTAGTTGTCATGATAGCCATTTGTGAGGGATTTAATCAAAGACTTTCTAAAAGTACAGTTTGTCAGCTGGTTTTCCTTCATTCAGTGGTGGTGTTTTTTTTAACATCCTCAAAAGATTCTAATGTATTGGAGAGGCTCGATATTCCTTTCCAGAAGCCCTGCTGGTTTGTCCCGATTATATTGTATAGTTTCAATCACATTACTTGGTACTGAAGTAAGGCTACTGATCTGTAATTTCCCATATCGCCCCAGAACCTTTCTTAAAGATGGAAACAATACTCTGTAGTCTTCCAGAATAGTCACTGATTTAAAGGAGAGTAGATGTTTTTGTTAGCAGCCAGAGGTGAAAGTAAGCCGGTCCGGTCTGGTGTGGCGTACCAGCAAGAGCTAGTACACCGTGCCAGATGGCACCGGCTTCCGTGGCGGGGATTTAAAGGGCTCTGGGCTCCCACGGCTGCGGGCAGCCCAGAGCCCTTTAAATCCAGCCCATGGCTCTGACAGCTGGGCTGGGGCCAGGATTTAAAGGGCTCAGAGTTCCCGTGGCTGCAGGCAGCCCAGAGCCCTTTGAATCCTGCCCGTGGCTCCGATGGCTGGGCTGAGGCTGGGGCTGGGGCTGGGATTTAAAGGGCTCAGAGCTCCCGCGGCTGCAGGCAGCCCAGAGCCCTTTGAATTCCGCCCGCGGCTCCAACGGCCAGGCTGGGGCTGGGATTTAAAGGGCCCAGAGCTCCCCGCAACAGCAGGAGCTCCAGGCCCTTTAAATTCCGGCCCCAGCCCAGCAAGGCTCAGGGCGGTGGGGATTTAAAGGGCCCGGAGCTCTGCAGCGACTGGAGCCCGGGCCCTTTAATTTGCCCCTGAGCCCCGGAGGCTCTCAGCCTCCTCTACAGCTCAGAGCCCCGGGTTGATTGAAAGGTCCTGAGGCTCCCAGCCACAGCCGGTGCCCCAGAGCCTTTAAATCTTGAGATGCCCCGCCTCTTCCTGTTGAGGCCACACCTCTTCCAGATGAGGCCATACCCCTTCAGGACTCTGGCAGTACTGGTAAGTCCTGTAAGTTACTTTCACCCCTGTTAGCAGCTCAGTTGCTTAATTTTTCAGTTGTTTTGCAACACTACGAGGTGTAGTTCTCCATTTGAACCTCTCAGAGTGGTGTCACTTCCTTTGCATGTTCTGATTCTTCACCATTCGTGGTGAAAATCTCTGATGTAAGAGCTTTTACAGTGAGATGATAACACTGCACCTTCAAAAATGACAGTTGTTAGACCTTCTAGAATTCATGCTCAGGGTTAATTCCCCATTCTACAGAATATAGTTACTCCTGGGGGGATTCTGCGCCAAAAAATTAAAAATCCCCCCAAGAGAATTAAAGAAACCCCTATGACAACCCAGTTCTTGCTCTTCTGTCCCTTTCCCCCCAGAGCCCAGCTGGGGGTCCAGACACTTACACTCCTTCTCCCCGCCCCTTCCCCCCCACACTCCAGAGCCCAGCTGTGGGACACCCTGGGCCAAACAGTCCTACCCCCTTCCCTCCCGAGAGCCCAGCCATGGCCCTCCCCAGCTCAGACTATCATGGGAACCCACCCACCCCTGGCCCAGATACTCACACCCTCTATCCTCCCAGGAAAGGTTAACGTAAGACTCAAGCATAGTAGCCTTTTGTTTGTCCCCTGTCATTGTTTGTTTTATACCTTTGGATGAATAAAGAATATTTTAGAGTTTTCTTGCAGGTACCAAATACTGTTGCTAAAAGAGGTAGAAAATGGGGTATGGAGCCCAGAAGTCAAGTCAAGTCCCAGAGTGGTTGAATTGTGGGATTCCACCACTGAGAGGGGGTGGAAGGCCAAGTGTGTTACTTGAGAGGTGCACTCAAGGAGGACTACAAAAGAGTCTAAAACCCAGCTTACTCTGTTACTATAACACTGGAATTGAATGGGTAAAGCAAGTGGAGAGTTTAATGTGTTTAACAAAAGAAGAGAAAAAATCCAGATAAATTTAGTTGTAGCTGAGATATGTTCCTGTCATCATCATCATCCTGATCCTGTTACCTGTATTTTGTATCCCTTGCTCCTATCCTCATTGTGACTTTGCCTTTTTAATTATACTCTGCTCAGTGCTGGAATTGTCTTTTTTTCTGCGTTTTGAAAGTAACTAGCACATTATGGATGCTACCACAATAAAATCTATATCTCCAGACGCAATAGAAAGTGTATTGAAAAGACTTACAAAAATCAAGGCTTGGCATCTCTAATAGATGTTCTGGCACATTCAACAAGAGCTGTGAGTACTTCATAGGCCAAAAGATCCTGTAACGTGACAGAAGAGATTTGTAAACCTTATTAAATGTTGTAAACTGGACATTTTGGCTTCTTCAGAGGCAGCTTTGGGATGAAAAATGCTTCAAGCTGTAGTTTCCCTCCTAATTTCACCATTTCTCCTTCAGGTTTTGTTCCCATTTGGTTAAAGTTTAAAGTCAGCTCCCAGAGCATCTATTCAGTAAACATGTTTTGCAGGAGGAAAAAAAGAAATCATGACTTAATTTCCTTATTTCAAGATACTATTTCTATCTGATATAAAACTTTGATAAATTTGAGTTTTTACCCATACACACAGAGGAGTTTAACACAATTTGCATAATGTTTTTTGTTTAATAAATTATATATTATACATTGTTAATTACTTTTCAAAGTAGTTTAACTGGAGCGTAGGGTAGGCCAATCACCTCAGGGAAGCCTGTGAGTGACAGATCAGGACTGCTTCTGTGCACAGTAAAAGATTCTACCAATCAGTGATGGATGAGTGCACATACTAGCTCTGAGAAAAGAAATTTGCAAATAAGAAAAATGTTCTCATTTACTTGGAAAAGCCATTTTTGTCTTTTTAATACATGTGAATTTATTGATTTAAAATCTCTGTGTGGTATGTATCCAAGTAATATGTGTTTAAGCACTCGAAGATGTATTGGATACTAAATGTTTCTAATGTTGCAAAAAATAATAATTTGGTATTTACTCAAAAGCAATAATACTGTTTCTATGAAATTATTTTTTTTCATTTTTATTAATATACAATGTATATTTTTCAAAGTGCTGTCAAGTGGTAAGACCTAACTTAGAGTTACAAAGTGGTGTATGTTTTGTAATCTGGTGGTGGTTAATATAAGATCTGCCTCTGCTTATGCCTTGCTGCTGCAAGACCAGTAGAAAGATATAGTCTCATTAATAAATCACTAAAAAAAATATACCATAAGCTTCAGTGGTTTGTGCTCTGTGCGCCTTGCCTCTTCGGGCAGCAGGAATGCATACCAAAATGTTGACCAGTATGCTGCTTGCTCTGACCAACATATCATGAGAGGCAGTGGAGTTATTCCATAAACTACAAAGGTGAGAGGAGTGCAACATTGATCTTGCCACGAGATTGCTTGTGGCATTCACAGAGGTGCTGACCACAGTGGAACGCCGCTTTGGGGCTCGGGAAACAAGCACTGAGTGGTGGGATCACATCGTGATGCATGTCTGGGATTGATGAGCAGTGGCTGCAGAACTTCCGAATGAGAGAGCCACATTCATGGGACCGTGTGATGATCTTTCCCCAGCCCTATGGCACAAGGACATGAGAATGAGAGCTGCTGTGCCATTGGAGAAGCGTGTGGCAATTGCACTGTGGTAGCTGGCTACTCCAGACTGATACCAATTGGTTGCTAACCAGTTCAGAGTGGGAAGGTCGACTGTTGGACTCATCTTGACGGAAGTGTGCAAGGCCATTCATCGCATCCTGCTCCGAAAGACCATGAATTTGGACAATGTGCATGACGTGGATGGCTTTGCACAAATGTGCTTCCCTAACTGCAGAGGGGCGATAGATGGCACACACATTCCAATTCTTGCACCAGACCCCCTAGCCACTGAGTACATTAATTGCAAGGGGTATTTCTCAATGGTTCTTCAGGCGCTTGTGGATCATCGTGGGCATTTCACAGACATTAGCGCAGGCTGGTCCAGAAGGGTGCATGACGCATGCATCTTTCGGAACACTGGCCTGTTCAAGAAGCTGCAAGCCGGGACTTTCTTCTCGGACCAGAAGATCGCTGTAGGGGAAGTTGAAATGCCCATTGTGATTGTGGGAGACCCCGCCTACCCCTTAATGCCATGGCTTATAAAGCCATACACAGGGCAACTTGTCAGCAGCAAGGAGCGGTTCAACAACAGGCTGAGCAAGTGCAGAATGAGTGTTGAGTGTACTTTTGGCCGTTCAAAGGCCCCCTGGTGCTACCTCTGTGGGAAGCTGGACCTGGCCGATGACAATATTCCCATGCTTATAGCCACATGCTTTATGTGCAATAATATTTGTGAAGCGAAGAGTAAAAGCTTCACTCAGGGTTGGACCGCAGACACTCAGCACCTGGAGGCTGAGTTTGAACAGCCAGAAACCAGGGTTATTAGAGGGGCGCAGCCCAGGGCCATAAGAATCCAGGGATTCCTTGAGGCAGAAATTTGAAGCTGAAAGCCACTAATATTTGTTGCTGTGTCAGGATTGCAGTGCTTGTAATCTAGGAGGTGATGGGTGCAGATGATGCAATATGAAGTTTTAACATAATTATCTGTTGCTTTGCAGGACTCTTTGCTTTCAATTAATAGAATAAAGATTGCTTTCAAACCAACACAATTATTTCATTAAAAAATAACAACAGGAGGAGAGATTCAAACAGAAAAACATCAGCAGTGAGCGGGATGGGAGAAGGGAAGGTCCAAGGAGGTGGTGGGATCCCGGAATGGCTAAAGATTTGTGTATGTCATATCCAACCTTCTTTGGAGTACAATGCAGCAAGTACTGTACTTCAGAAGGGCCAAATTGCAGTGGGATGGATGTTGAGTGCAGTGGGCGTCTGCAGTGCTGGACTGTGACGGGGGGAGGAGTGGAATGCCGTGGGTATAGACTGGAGCCAGGAGTAAAAGTGTGTTGGCAGTGTCTAGGGGGAGCATGGGAAAGAGTTTTGCAACAGCGGCTGCAGAGGAGGGCGGGTGCAGAACTGCTCGGTTTGTAGAGCTAATGTTGCCTGGAGTGTGTCTGCGTGGTGTCTGCGTGGTGCTCCATAACCTTTAAGAGCTGCTCCGTGTCTTCATTCTGGCATGCCATGTTCTCCTTTGGGTGGTTCTTCTCGCTGTCCCGCCACTCCTTCAATTTCTGCTTCTCGGCCACGGAGTGCATCATAACCATAATCATAATGCAGAAAGTCCTCCTTGGTTCTTCTTGACCACTTTCTAATTCTGCGCAACCGTTCAGCCACTGATAACAAAGTGGGAGGCTGGGCTCCCAAGGTCATCTCTGTGAAGTTTAAATGCAACATTTTACAGAAGCAGTATTGTTTGCAATACACAGAACACTGATTCAGTGATTTAAAACACAGCCAGTACTCACACACCTGTCACTAACTGGCTGATCCCAGGCAAGCACACATGAGCCATAAGACCCCCAAAATTGTGAGTAGCCGCAGGGGCAGGGCAAATTACTCTTCCCAGTCCCTGCTGTACACTGGTCACGTGTACACTGTACACTCACCTGTGTGCAGCAATGGCAGCTCCTTCATTTTGACCCTGCACTGCAGTGTGTCCCGGTCATAGCCTGCTTCTGTCATGCATTGTGAAATCTGTCCATAGGTATCATAATTCCTGTGGCTGGAGCACAGCTGGCACTGGAGAGCCTCCTCTCCCCAAATGCTGATGTGGTCCTGCAGCTCAGCATTGCTCCAAGCGAGGAATCGCCTGGTGCGTGGAGCAGGCATGACCACCTGGAAAGATGCGCTGAGACCACTGCACGCATCATTGAGCAAACAGGAAAGGGACTTTCAAAATTCCAAAGGAATTTACGGGGTGGGGATGACAGTTGGTCACCTGAGGGCAGGCAGTAGAGTTCAAACTGATGACCAGGGAGGCAAGAACAGGCATTAGGGAACACCTCCCGGCAGCTGGTCACAGTGCTGTAATCGATCACATGTTTACACTGGCACTGCAGCGCTGTAGCCCTGGTGCAGAAATCTGTACGCCTCTCATTGAGGTAGTTTTTTTACAGTGCTGCAATTGTGCAGTTTCTGCACACTTAAGTGGCTTGGCGGTGTATACACCTCAGGAGTTACAACACAGAAACTTGCCAGTATAGACAGGGCCTCAGAGTCCTTTTTTGAAAATAGGCTCAGGTGGGTTGCTGAAATATACAAGAACTCTTCACTCCAAAACTACTTTGTCCCCTTGTGCTTCCGTACCCCAGTAAAGATTAAAACATTAATAAAATTAATTCACTACGTGCTACTCTATGTTCTTGCCCTCCATTAGTTTTCCAAAGTAAACATTTTGTATGTACTTGAATTACCTATCTCTGTGTTTTTGCTTCAGAGTTTTAAAAACCCATTTGTTAAATGAACAGGAGTACTTGTGGCACCTTAGAGACTGCCAAATTTATTTCAGCATAAGCTTTCGTGGACTACAGCTCACTTCTTTGGATGCATAGATTGGAACACACAGACAGGAGATATTTATACATACACAGAACATGAAAAGGTAGAAGTATGCGTACCAACTGGAAGAGGCCAATCAATTGAGATGAGCTATCGTCAGCAGGAGAAAAAAAACCTTTTTATTCATGTTCTCTGTATGTATAAATATCTCCTGTCTGTGTGTTCCGTTCTATGCATCCGAAGAAGTGAGCTGTAGCCCACGAAAGCTTATGCTGAAATAAATTTATTAGTCTCCAAGGTGCCACAAGTACTCCTGTTCTTTTTGCGGATACAGACTAACACGGCTGCTACTCTGAAACCTGTCATTTGTTAAATGTATTTCAAAAACAGATGTTAGAGTAGTTATAGGCCTAATTCTGCAACCTGGTTCACCTGAGCTGTGGCCTACACAGGACTGCCCTGGAGTCAATGTAGCATGACCTCAGTGGTTTGCAGAGTAATTTATAAGACCGGGGCTGTATTCCTGAACATTTGTTTCATTAGATGCTGGTAACAATGAAACCAGTTTGTCACAGGGGGGCAGCACTGAACAATGCATTTTGGCTTTTTAGGGATTGCATATTTAAAACATTTCTGAATGCTAATATGTATTGCATCATTTGATTTCCTGAACCAATACAAAGTTGATGCAGCACACAATTTCCAAACAAAAAATGCAGTCACTGCCAAAGAAGTTGAAAAGAAGCCAATAGGTAATGTATTGGGAAGCTACACAATGCCTACTCTAAGGGTTTATCCACACTGGAACTTCGTTGGCAAAACCTTTTGTCGTTCAGGGGTGTTAAAAAAAAACACACAGCCCGAATGACACAAGTTTTACTGACAAAAAGCGCTGGTATGAACAGTGTTTTGTCAGCAGGAGTGCTCTGCCGACAAACAGCAGCGACACTGCGTGCCTTTTAGCAGCACAGCCATGTCGCTAAAAGCCTCGCAGTGTAGCCATAGCCCACATCAATCTTTAGTCCGCTTTTGAGTTGGAGATATACATAGTAAAAGAGAGAGAATTTTAAATGCAGGCAAGATTTTAAGTACATTCATACTACATTTTGCTTCTGTACTTTTGGAACGTGCTGGAGCTTATGCCTCTCTAGACAGCTGTGACTGGCATGTAGGGGATCTGTAGGTAGAGGAAGGTGGGATTCTTATGTCTCATTAAGTTCTCAAAGACGCCATGCCATAGATTTTACTAATCCATATAGATGATGGGTAGGCGACCTATGGCACGCGTGCCGAAGGCAGCACACAAGCTGATTTTCAATGGCACTTATACTGCCTGGGCCCTGCCACCAGTCCAGGGGGCTCTGCATTTTAATTTTAAATGAAACTTCTTAAACATTTTAAAAACCTTATTTACTTTACATACATACAATAGTTTAGTTATATATTATAGACTTATAGAAACAGACCTTCTAAAAACATTAAAGTGTATTACTGGCACACAAAACCTTAAATTAGAGTAAATAAATGAAGACTCGGCACACCACTTCTGAAAGGTTGCCGACCCCTGATACAGACAATATAATCTATGCTGAATGCTTCAAAAATAGTGTGTGTTATATAATATGGGGTTTCTGGTGAGTACTCTTAATAAAGTAGAAGTTCAGCATGTCTACCAGAAGGAAGCAACAAAACTGTTATAGATTTGTATTGGCAATTATGGCTCAACTTGACAGGAGAATCCTCTGGGTGAAATCTTGGCCCCATTGAAGTCAATGGCAAAACTCCCATTGACTTCAGTAGGGTCAGGATTTCACTCTGTAATGCCTCAGCACAATATGAATGTTTTTTTCCATATTAAAAAGTGGCTTTTATAAATCTACCATAGTGGCAGTAACAGAGATATTTCCAGGCAATTTATCCCTTTTTGTTTTGTTTGCAAAATGCACCATACGTGTTGACTGATGTAGTCTTGCAATGTTCTGCCAATTGAGAGCTCTGGTTGGCATCCTTCTGCTCTATACTATTATAATTTTTTTTAAGGGTCACTGTTAAAAGCCTGTTTCTTTACGTAGTATTTTATTTCTTAGTTAATACTTTGGATTTACCATTGTCTGTTACCTTACTTAAACTTACTGTAAAACTGATTGTGGTAATCCTTAATAAATTAAGTTTTGTGGTTTAAAACTCAGTAGTGAGATATACCATGTGTGGATTTCACAACAGGCCTAAACCAAAAGCTTTTTTGGAATCAAGGCTGAAAATACTAGGTAGGACCTCCATCTTACTTTATCCATAGCTGTGGTTGCTATTTTTCTGATACAAGGGTATTCTACTGACTGCCTAAAGCATTTCTTACATCAGGGGTCTCCAACATGGTGTCCGCGGGTGCCATGGTGCCCACTGGGGTGTCTAAGTGTACCCGCGTACTGGCCAGCAGATGAGCATCCGCCAAAATATCATCAACAAGCAGCGTCCCCCAGAGGCGTCGCTGCTGAAAATCTGCGGCATTTCAGCAGCGACGCCTCTGGAGGATGCTGCTTGTCAGTGGTATTTTGGCAGCGACGCCTATTGACGTTGCCACTTGTTGGTGGCATTTCAGCGGATGCTCATCCACCGCCACGGTCCTGTGTGGCTTGTTGTCAGCGCCTGCCAGATAATAAAAGATTGGGGACCACTGCCTGACATGTTCTACGTTTCCTCTTTTGGTGACTGTATTCTTGAAAGCATTTTGCATTCTGCCACCATGGAGGTATAAGAAGTATCATTTTTCCTGACACGTCATTCAACTTACCTTGTTCCTTCCTATAAATATTTTCATTTTACATTCTTAAATGAAACATTTTAATGTACCTATCTGCCATGAGTGTCATCTTATGGCAATGCAGGGACCTGCTTCTGTTCTGTTCAAAAAGAGGGGGAGTTTTGACATTGACTTCACTGGGAATCTGTCCATTAGATTTCTTCAGTCTCTTGTAAGTAATTGATACTGCTTTGTTGGTATACAGAATTACGATTTACACACAAATATTTCCTCTTTTTTTTTTTTTTTTTTTTTTTTAGTGCTTTGCTGTGCGCTCTTTGGGCTGGGTAGAAATGGCGGAAGAAGATCTAGCTCCTGGAAAAAGCAGTGTTGCTGTGAACAATTGCATCAGACAACTGTCTTACTGTAAAAATGATATCAGAGACACAGTTGGCATATGGGGAGAGGTAAGAGTATGGTCTGAACTTTCTTTACATTACCCTTTTTCTCCCTTTGAATACACTCCACCCACTCTATAAGATACCTTTAAAAATACACACAAGCATGTTAGTTTTCCACCTAATTTTAAATGTTAATGAACGAAAATTAAATACTCTAATTTTCTATGTATTCTTTAATGAAAAAAAAGTAAAGAAGCAGAGCGAGCCTGGGACTGCTGTATCAGCAGCTGATGCTGGCGAAAAGGAGAAGAAAATTTGAGAGTAAACTTGATTTTTGTTTCTGAGAGGTTAGGAGAGCAGCTGTCACAAAGGCCGTGATGAAATCGTTGTGTCTCCACTTCATATGTTAGATACGCTGCATGACAAGTCCAATAATAATTAAATGGCTGTATACTGTACAGTTTGTTAATAAAACATCTGCTATAAACTGAAGATAAGGGTCAAATACAGGGGTGATATGTAAGGTGGCAGAAGTTACTCTAATATTCCTTTATATTCTCACTGTCATAAGCTCAGATCCAAAGTCCTTGAAATCAGTGGAAATCCTTGTATTGACTAAGAGGGCTTTGTTTCAGTGCCTATTCCATTCTCACACCTTTTACCAGTGGGAAAGGAAACATAAGGAACTTCAAGTTGGTGCATCTTTTGCTTCTAGATCCTAGAGGCTATGGGTGATCTGTTTTAACATAGGCTTTCTTAAACCTTCTGCCAAGTTGTTTTTCTTGTTATGCTGCTCTCTTCTGGCCTGTTAGCATATGAGTTACACCAGCTTAGATTTCCTGCGCTCCATGATCCAAATACAGAAGTGATATGTAAAGAGAATGAAAATGACATTGGTAATTGTAGCAGTGAGGCCTAGTGGCTAGAACACTGGCCTGGGACTCAGGAGACCTGGTTCTGCCACTGACCTTTGGGTGATCTTGGGAAAGTCACTTCACCTCTCTGTGCCTCAGTTTCCCCATCTGTAAAATGTGGATAACGATACTGACCTTCTTTGTAAACTATGTAAATCCAGACGGAGCCTAACTGTTGTAAATGTACATTCTAGGCTTACTCTTTTAGATGCACCTGTGAGTCTGGCCTACTGGGAGTGAGGTTTTTAAAAACAAGAAAATTACACCCCCACCCAACCCCCAAAAAAGTGTTAATGAAGAGTGCAAACAGAAATTATGATTTTATACTTTTTATGTTTCTTTGCCTGCCAGTGTTTGCTTATTAAGAAACAAGACAAGTAGACCTTCATTTCTGGGCTGATTAAAGGTTGAGAGCAGCGTGGAAGTTGAGTTGTCCAGGAGCGCGTGTGTGTGTGTGCGTGTTTGTGTTTGATTGTACCATTTTGGCAGGAGAGGGGAGAGAAAGATGTTTGATTTCTGAAAGGAATTCTCCCTTTGTCTTCCATACACTGACTGATTGGGGGTCAGGACCCCTCAGGGGTTTGCGAAGTTATTACATGGGGGATCGCGAGTTGTCAGCCTCCACCCCAAACCCTGCTTTGTCTCTAGCATTTATAATGGTGTTAAATATATAAAGAAGTGTTTTTAATTTTATAAGTGGGGGGTTGCGCTCAGAGGCTTGCTATATGAAAGTGGTCACCAATACAAAAGTTTGAGAACCACTGGACTATGAGAAGTCACGTGTCCTGTAATTGCATCAATATGGGACCTGAGATGACAAAGTGTTTGCTGGGGGGCTAGAGCACTATTCTGCCAGGCCAGAATGCTCCAGGGTGGCAATTGTGGAATGAATGATTAAAATGGAAGGAGAGGGAAGGACGCTCATTTTCATATTTCAAGATAACAGACATTTCTTCCATTTCATAGCGGGTGGATGCCATTTTTATTTCATGGCACTGCCCTTTGGCCTCTCATCGGCCCCAAGGGTGTTCGCAAAATGTATGGAGCCAGTGGCTACTTACCTGAGACATCGAGGGGTCAAGTCTTCTCATATCTCAATGACTGACACATCAAGGGCAGGTCTCAGGAACAGGTGCAGAGGAGCCTCTATCTGGTGCGTTCCACCTACTGCAACCTGGGCCTGTTAACAAACGAGAAAAAATCCACCTTGAAGTTGGTCCAGCAAATAGAATTCATTGAGACAGTTCTTGACATTACGCGAGCCAGGGCCTTCCTTCCGATGGCACGTTTTCAGGCCATGTCAGACCTGTTCTCCCACGTAAAGAACCACCATTCACCATGGCTCACACCTGCTTGCGGTTGGGCCATATGGCCGCATGTACATACATGGTCGGTCATGCCAGGCTCCATCTCGGGCCACTGCAAGTGTCGCTGGCATCGGTCTACATCCTCATTAGGCACAACCTAGACCGGATAGTCAGGGTGCCGGATCACATCCGGTCATCCCTGGATTGGTGGTTGGACCCCGTGTAGTGTTGGAGGGAGTTCCCTTCGCGACCCCGTCCCTGGTGCTGACCCTGGTCTCTAATGCTTTGGACTTCGGACTCCATATCAATGTCACGGAGCTGAGAGCGGTTTGCTTGAACTACAAGGCTTTCCTGCCCCACGGGAAGGGCAAGGTGGTGCAGGTTCTGATAGACAATACCGCTGTGGTGTATTACAACAACAGGCAGAGCGGAGCCAGGTTGTCGGCCCTTTGCCAAGAATCTCTCCGCCTTTGGGACGTCTGGGTGCAGCATGCCATTCATCTGGTAGCTGTGCACCTGCCGGGGCCAAGAACGTGGTAGGAGGTTGCCTCAGCAGACCTTCTTGTCTCGCCACTAGTGGTCTTTCCACCCAGAGGCGGTCAGTACAATCTTCTGGAAGTGGTGGACTCCCCAGATGGACCTGTTCTTGTCCAGGCAGAATAGGAAATGCCACATATTTTGTTCGATCTGGGGGATGGACAGGGGTTCCCTATCAGATGCATTTCTCCTCCCATGGTCGGGGGCTCTGATGTATGCATCCCTGCCAGTGTCATTGATTCACAGAGTCCTAATGAAGATCAAACAGTACAAGGCGAAGGTTATCCTGATACCCCTCATGTGACCTCATTAGCGCTGGTTCAGCATGCTGCTGTACCATTCGGTAGCTGTCCCAGAGCTACAGCTGCACCCAAACCTGGCAGCACTGCACTTGATAGCCTGGCTACTGCATGACTGAATGTGGACGAACGGAAATGCTCGTCTACGTTCAGAGGTCAGAGGTCTTGTTTGGTAGCAGAAAACCCTCCACCAGAGCGACTTACCTGGCCAAGTGGAAAAGGTTCACATGCTGGGCCTCAGATCAGCGGGTTGGAGCTGAGCAGGCCCTGCTACAGGAGATCCTGGATTATCTGCTGCACCTCAAACTCCCAGGTTTGTCCTGATAATCAGTCATGGTCCACCTGGCCTCTATCTCATCTTTCCACCCTCCATTCCAAGGAGGGTCAGTCTTCGCTCATGACATGACAGGCTGGTTTTGGAAAGGTTTGAAGCATCTCTACCCACACATCCAGGATCCCGTCCCTCTCTGGGACCTGAATGCTCATGGGGCCTCCTTTCAAACCTCTGGCTTCCTGCTCTCTCCTGCTTCTCTCCTGGAAGGTTCCGTTCCTGGTTGTGATAATGTCGGCCTACAGGGTGTCTGAGATCAGGGCATTTACTTTGGTGCTGCTCTATGTGGTCTTCTACAACACTAAGGTCCAGCTGCGACCGCACTCGGTGTTTCTGCCTAAGATAGTTTCCCAGTTTCATAGGACATATACTTACCCATCTTCTTTCTATAGCCTCATACGTCAGATGAGGAATGCAGGCTGCACACCCTTGATGTCAGAAGGGTGCTGGCCTTCTGCATAGATGGAATAAAGCTATTCTGTAAGTCAACACAGTTGTTCGTTGCAGTGGCAGACAAAATGAAAGGTTGCCCAGTGTCTGTTCAAAAGATTTCATCCTGGATCATGGCCTGCATCCGCTATTGCTATAAGCTGGCAAAAGTGCCTCCGCCGGAAATTGTGACGGCACACTCGACCAGTGTGCAGACATCATCAGTGGCTTTCCTGGTGCAGGCACCAATCCAAGAGAGCTGTAGGGCTGCTACCTGGTCATCTGTCTGCACGTTCACATCTCATTATGTACTTACCGAGCAAGCTCAAGAGGATGCTGGCTTTGGCAGAGCAGTGTTGCAAGCTGCATAACTATGTACTCTGAACTTTTCGTGACTTTGTTCTTTGAGATGTGGTGCTCATGTCCATTCCATTACCCACCCTCCTGCCCCTCTGTCAGAGTTGCCAGCAAGAAGGAACTGAGAGGGTGTAGGAACAGCGGTGCCTGATATACCAATGCATGAGCGCGGCACTCAAGGTGGTGCCACAGCTGACCCTACGGATACCGCTAAGGCAAAAATCTCTGACAGCCACACTTATGGGCACTCACACACCTGGAATGGAATGGATATGAACAACACATCTCAAAGAACAACAGTTACGAAAGATAGGTAACAATTTTTTCATCCCAACCCACTGTTATGGCCTTAAGATCTGTGTTCTCTCTGCTGGTTATGACCAGAATGAAGCACAGAGACTTCAGAGTGGAGTTTGAGAGTATGGAGGTATTTAGAACACAAAATTTAAAATAAACATAGCTTAATCTATAGCCTTGGAAAGATTGTAGCTTTATTTGTTTTAAGTTATTTTGAATATTAAAAATCTTTTCAAATTGAAAACTTTCATGTGTTTAAAATATGTGTATATGGAACCCACGGCTAAACATTTCTTCACAGCTCCAAATGTCTCTTCAGCTGGTTGAGACCATAAGTCACCAACCGAGTCTCAAGTAGGCATTGACATGATACAGTCAGTAATTTAATAACTTTTGTGTGTATCAGGATGACAAGTTAAGTGTCTTATGATAGGCTGTGCTTTGTAAAAGACTTTATCTTATTATCATAAATAAATCTATCTTTTCAGGAGGAGGGTGTTAAAGAAAGTTGAGTCACAAATTACTGAATTAGTACCATATTCTTCTCACCTTATTCACGTGAGTAGTCCCACAGAGTCAATCTAAACGGGCAAGCAATACAATTCAGACACAGAGGAGTAAATAGATTCCCACTTACTTTAGAAGAAATTCTTGTAACAACACTTCTTGGTTGGCAGAGCACTGATAGGTTGTATGGAAGAAGCATGTTTAAAGGAGGGAGCTGAAATGAAGAGAGAAAGATGACAACAAATTGGAGGGAAATCGGAAGGAATACAGAATATGTACAGCAAAAAATTAAGCTGAAAGAGTTGATTATGTTTTTAGGATTCGGTAAAGATTAAAAGGACTAGTTTGGCTCAAATATTATTAAATGGGGTTGAGGATTGGGACCATCTGTAAGTATTTCATCCCAAAGAGGAGATAAATTGTTCCAAGTAGACAAGATGACATAATAACACTTTCTCATTTCTAATTTCCACAATTCTGTGAAATCAAAGGCATGAAAGAAGACCAGATAATATGTTTTGCTGCTTTACCACATACTACATTGTCACTTTTGCCACATACTGTACAGATTATTTACCTTACAAAGTATATTGCTGCAGCATGTGTCTCACTGAAAATAGCTTCCACCAACAGTCTTCTAGGATCAAACTCTTCTTTAATTTTATAGTAAAATCTCAGTGAGCTAATTGGGTATTGACGAGTTCATAAAATCAAAATCTTCATAAAATTGAACATCTCAAAATTACTGTAAGTATGGTGCGTAAATTGCAGTATGGTACACTATATCGCTGCCTTCTTGTCCTTCATACCACTACAAAGAGGTTTCCAGTGCATTGAAGGTATCCAAATGTGAAGGGATGTTAACTTGTTCTCCTTCAACATCAATTTATTATGTGACACTCCCCCACACACTCTGTGGGGACCATTTAGCTGTTCATTCTCAAGATTGGTGCTCTTAAAATCGAGATTCTACTGTATTTTAGTTCCCTGAGTTGTTTTGTTTGCCAGAAGCCTTTTCCCCGTGCCCCCTTTCCCTGCTCCCCCACCCCCTGTAGCAGTTTTTGTAGTCTGTTCAGAATTCTTTGACAGTCAGTGAGTCACGTAGAATGTGGCCAGGTTTATCCTGTCTCTTTGTATTTAGATTCCCAGAGTGCCTAAATAATTTCTGGTTGTCTGCTGCTACACGATCTCCATCACTATAATAGCCTTTGTATAATAAGGAAACAAAAATTGTGCAAAATATATTGCAGTTGGCCTGAGCTGAGCCATCCCTTGTGTATGCTAGAATTTCTTTTGATTTATGTTCAGTATGTTCCATATCTGCCCAGTCTCCAACCCTATTCAGATCTTTAGAATGTAGTTTTATTGCCCTAATTCCGGCATTATGATCAGCAGATTTTACTTTCTTGCAACAATTTCTTCCAGGTCATTGCCACATAAATAAATGTGTAAATAGAAAATTGGTCTAAATACCCAGCAATGTTCTCTTTCATGAGCTATTTTCAGTCTCTTTGGTCTCTTAACAAATTCTTTATCCTTTTTCTTTTTCATAGTTCTTGTGATTTTTATACAGTCACCTTAGAAATCTGAGTGACTCTTCTTGTTCTGCTTTTGTACCTTATTCCTTCCTTACTTTTTTACTCTTCTACTCTTATTTCCTTCGTGCAATAAGCTACTTCATTAGTATTAATTCTCCATTAACCATCTGTTTATTGCAACTCCATCTTCTTTTCCTCCCCCGAGATAACTTTTTGTGTGTATTTCCTTCCGACCTCTGTCTCCTCTCTCTGGCAAGACTTTGCCTCCTCTTTTTTCCCTCCAGATGTTGTTCATCCCTTCATGTGTAAATCCATTCTGTTACAGAAAGAGCTCCATTGTACAAGCAAATAAAGTAAACAGTCCCTTCCAAGCCAAAAGAAATGCATGACAGTCAGGGACACAGAATTAGACACACTATGAAAACCTGAGCAGTGGCAATCTGAAAAAGGGCTGCCATATCATTGAGTCGTACAAAAATAAGAGAGTAATTTCTAAATCCTCTGTCAGTATGTGATCAGATTCTTTCCACTCTGAAAGGCGTATGGATGGTGTCTCGAGTGGGGAAACAAATTCTCCTTTACTAAGTGGGGACCCCCCACAGTCCATCCCTTTTTGATCAATATTTTGTCTTACATAACTCTAGAATCATTTCCATGGGGTCCTGCAATTCTCCTGGGATTACTGTTTGAGAAGATATACCAAATCAGATGAGAGAAACTGATTTCCAAGCCTCCTTTGGCTGCAGTGTGTACTTCTCTCTGGGAAGCTTAGAAGACAGAACGACCTGATATTAGGGCAGAGGTGGCTAGGATATAGAGAGTACTAATAATAGAAAGAATTATCATTCCTAAATTGTCATCAAAGGGAAGAATATCACAAAAAAGTGATTCCTTTTCTTAGAATCTTCAACCAAGAAAAATGCCAATACTCACAAGCCGAAAGACAGGATGAAATCCTGGCTCTGTTGAAGTCAGTGGCAAAACTCCCACTGACTTCAGTGAGGATTGGGTTCAGCCTCAATGCCATCCTCTCCAATAGCCCTTTTAACTGTGAAGTGGAAGCTGAAGAAAAGAAAGCATGGCCCATCATATCATTTGATGTGTTTCTCCTCCTTAAAAGGTTACTGGTATTGTAGTTTGTTGCTAAGGTTTTAATATTAAGAATTGTCTTGTATTTTATGATGATTAATGGTTTTTTCAGGGAAACGAATAACCAAAAAACTTGTGTACTGAATATCTGAATGTCATGTGACCTTAAGATTGTTGTTAATTATACCGAGCCAATAAAACCAATTACATTTTACAAATGGAAAACAATTCTTTTCTCCAGTTTCATTTATTAAAAAAAATAAGTAAAGTAAAATGTTATCTTGGACCTTTTTAAACAAGAAGTCATTTTGTTTTCAAATGCACTCAGAATAAATGGAAACCTTTAGTCAATCAAATGACTCAATGATATTTAACAATGCAAATAAAGAAAACAGACACATCTTGAGTTTTGAGCTGATTTACTTTGCATGAAGAATACATTTTATAATTTTTTTTTTTTTTTAATTATAGGGAAAAGACATGTACCTTATACTGGAGAACGACATGCTAAATTTGGTTGACCCCATGGATCACACCATTCTTCATTCTCAGCCCATTGTGAGCATTAGAGTCTGGGGAGTGGGTCGTGACAATGGCCGGTGAGTTTACAATCTCGTAAATCTTTGTTGCTGTGTGTTGTTGAAATTGACTAATGTGTATATATGCTGGGTGTATATATGCTGGCCAAGGGAAGCATCACAAACAGCCATTTTATTGTGTGATTATGTTCCAGTAACTATGGGTGTATTTATATTCATTATATTTGTTAGGTAAATTACTTAAAAAAACCAACACACCCCTTTCTTTTTCAGACCTCCCTATAGCACATTTTGCAAAATGATATTTGGATAAGATATTCAAAGGGCCTCAACTTGGCCTCTAAAGTTGTTTATGCGACTTTTATGTTCACAAAGAATGAACCTGTTTATGGTTGCAGATCAGGTACAGGAACTCCTCACTTAAAGTCGTGCCAGTTAACGTTGTTTCTATGTTAAGTTGCTGCTCAATTAGGGAACATGCTTGTTTAAAGTTGTGAAATGCTCCCTTCTAATGTTTTAGCAGCTGCCTGCTTTGTCCACTGCTTTCAGGAAAAGCAGCCCGTTGCAGCTAGCTGGTGGGTGGTTAGAACCAGGGTGGACCAGCAGCCCCCCATCAGCTCCCCCTGTCAGCTGTCCCTTCCCCCACTGCCATGTGCTGCTTCTGTCCTCTGCTTTGGAGCTGCTCCAAGAGACTCCTTTTGCTGTATGGGGGGAGGGTGGAAAAGGGGGTTTAATGTGAGGGTGTCTCTCCCTCCCCCCTGCTCCCACACCCTGCTTACCCCATCTTCCCGAAGGGGGACACACGACAGAGGGAGGGAGCTTCTAGGCCAGTGGTTCCCAACCTTTTAGTCTGGCGGGCGCCAGATGAAGGACCTTAGCGGCAGTCGAGCATCCGCTGAAATGATGCCGAAATTCGGTGGCATTTTGGCGGATGTTCAACTGCCGGCCAGGATGCAGGCTCATTTAGATGCCCCCATGGGTGCCATGGCACCCGCGGGCACCGCGTTGAGGACCCCTGTTCTAGGCAATAGCTGCCATCTCAGGTCTCAGCAAGCTGATTTAATTAACAAAGCAGTGTACTTAAGCCTGGGATCAGCTACTTAAAGGGGAAATGTGCATTTTTTTCTCTCACACACAGGATGTGTGTGTCCGTCTGCCCTCCCTCCTTTCCTGCTGCCTTGTAGAGTGTTGTGTGAATTAACCCTTGAGGGCTCAGTCAATTGCTAGTTCATTTAGTAGTAAGACATTCTCTGGGAAATATCCCACCCTCTGACTCCTCCACCTCAGCCAAGCTTCACAATCATTATCACTGTGTACCAGTATTAAACTGTTTGTTTAAAACTTATACTGCCTGTGTGTATATCTATACAGTATATAATATAGTCTTTCATCTGTCTGGTGAAAAAAATTCCCTGGAACCCAACCCCCTCATTTACATTAATTCATATGGGGAAATTGGATTCGCTTAAGACCGTTTTGCTTAAAGTTGCATTTTCCAGGAACATAACTACAATGTTAAGTGAGAAGTTCCTGTAGTTAAGTACTAAATTAGAATGTGGAATTAGATGTGGAAATAATTGTTTACATGTCTAAAATCAAGGGATAATTTTTCAAATGTCCTTAGCGTAGTTATCTTGCAGAGTATACATTTCACCAATATATAGTAAATAAAGTATTTACATAGTTCCGTTTCCTCTTCCTGGTACATTACAGTTGATAAAAGTAGAAAGTGAACCTCTTTTCCCCCGCTGGTGTTTTTAAAGATTTTGATTCAGGAATGCACTTAAACATGTGTTTAGTTCCCATTGAAGTCAAGTTAAGCATATGTTCAAGTGCTTTCCTGAAGTGGGATAGACTTAAACATGTACTTAGTGCCTTACTGAATCAGGGGCTTAGCTATCTTTTGCTTCATACTTTGTGCTCATTCCCAGCCCGTCCACTTTTGGCTCTCTCTGTTTTTTCAGCCTTGCCACTGGCACAAATATGTTTCCTTTTCATGTGGCATTGCTGCAGAAATATAACTATTAAAATGGCTTGTGTTCTCTCTCCCAAAAGGAATGGTAGTAAATTGAATTTGTAATAAGTTATAATAGGGGATTCAGAGTGGTTGTGCCTGGTAGCTCAGTGAACTCTTGAGCTGTTTTTTTGCTGGCTATTGTATTGTTGCACCCCGTCAGATGTAAAACAAGCTGTTTGACCTGTACGTTTCTAATACATGTCACATCAGCATGTTGGCTTTCAGGGTTAGCGAAATGTCTGTTAGTCTGTCTTGGCAAAAGAAAAGTCCTGAGTTAGAATTAATACTTTCAAAAGGTGCTAGATTGATAACACTGAAAACTGAAGGCTTCTGATTAATCAGGTGGCAGCAATGAAAGCCAAGGCTTATCTGCCCTATCAATGTGCTTCAAGCTTGGCCTGAAGGGATCACTTTAAGAGAGTGACTGAGTAGGTCAGGCTCCACTATCCACAGCCTCTCTTTTGGAACCCTTGCCAATGCCACCTGTAGCACTCAGGCTTTTATGGTACAGAAACTCAATCACTGAAACCCCTTGCTCATTTCACATAAAGCTGCCAAATAGCCAGTTGGATGGTTTTGACTTCTGGTCAGCACAGACCTGGTCCATATTTGAACCAGTGACCTTGAAGTGAATGTTTCTGTGACCCAATATCATTCCCCTGAGCCATTCATTCCTCTGAATGACAGGCATTTTTTGTTGCATTTTTAGTTTTTTTGGTTCAGATTTTTGAGAGATTTACAAGGACAAATCCAATTTGAAATGCTGGGAAGCAAAGAGGTTTTAACTTCTCATGAATAAAACATTAAAGTGCTTTCTTTGCTTAAGAAAATGAACCCATTTCACATTTCCCTTCAAGTCAGATTTTCTAGTAGTTTTCTTTGGTTAGAAAATGGAGCATCTTTGGGGACATTTTGATATGGTACAGTTGAACAGTAAAAGTACATTATAACAAATGTCTGAAGGACAGAGAGAGGCTTTTACTGCATACCCAAATGATTTATTTACAGAATTTGAGAAGACAGTTTGCTTTTCTGTTACCTCTTTGTTTTCAAATATTTCAGATTCTCTGCATGATAAAATTATATTGTTGTGATATTTGTCCACAAATTGTTAAACTCCAATACACCAGACTAGATACTCACTAGTCATAGATTTACCAGGTTTCAGAAATATCCAACATTTGTGATGTAGTAATGATGTTATTACGCCTAGCAGTTATAATTAGTTATTTAGAATCATTTAAGACAGTTGTACTCATTTTGCTCACTGCAATGTTGAGAAAGTTCACGTACTGCTGGATGAAGTTTTCCAGGGGTGGAGAGGCGTGCATGAGCCGCACTGTACCATGTAAGCCACCTAATGGGTGGGAGAGGTGAGAGAGAGAAAGAGCGAGCATGCAAGTGCAGAGCAGGTGGTCTCCATATCTGATCCAAATAGATCAGTGCAGATGGGCTCATTGGGGATGACCTGGAGGAGAGGCCACTGATACAAAACCCTCCATGCACAAGGCACATAGGGGCAGTAACTGCAATCCCAGCCCACTGCAGTAGCATGTCCTGCCCAGGGGCTGAATTGCAGCCCTGCCCAAAGCATCATTACTCTCATCTACCCATGATAAGAAATGTTTATTTGCTATAGATAATGAAATACAGATCTTAGTTAATCTTTAAGTAAAGTAATGTCTGTGCTGTCTCCTGCTGAAAAGTGACTTTATTTGTGACATCAGCAATACAGAAAACCATGTCAGAGATGATCAAACCAATTTTCTCTCCTTAACATCAGAAGAGAAATTTGGCTGTTTTGTATTATAATTGAGTATTTCTTGTTTGCACAATAAATTACTTTTTCTGATTCATTGCTGTTGATAACAGCAAGGAGAAAACAGAATTATTGAAGCTTTAATGTATAAACATGGAACTAAAAACAGCCCACAATATCTCATTTGCTGTCACATACAAAAATGTCCCTTCAGATTTAGTGTGCTATGAGCTACGCTTTTTCATCAAAATTAGCTTCTCTTCCAGAGCCTTCAGGTTTTTTCTTTTCCTTGTATGAATCTTGGTAAAGAGGCTACACATATTTTAAATACTGTACAAAGTCGTCTTCTTTCAGGTGTTTAGACCTGGAGCTTACCTACATTTTTCTCAAATTAAGTTTGTTTAAATTTTTATTCATCTATTGGGTTAGAGAGGGTTCTAGAACAAACAATACAACCATTGCCTATAAATAAACTAATACAGTATGTGCTGTTAATTAGCAGGTAATTTTTTTTCAAAACAAAGCAGCATGAGCAAAATTACAGCTATGAATCACCAAAATTAAAGTGAGAATTTGGGGGTAACAGAGGCTCCATGCAGTAACTGTTCTTTGAAGGACAGCATAAATAATACAAGGTTTGCTGAGCAAGCCCCAGTAGCCAGAGAAGGGGCATTTGTGACAAGAGAGAACTTGAGCTATGGTTGGACTCCTAAGTTAGAGAGGTCAAGTGCTCTATTGTGTGGGTCACAGTTAGATGCAGGACACTTGGGATATAACCTGAACATACTGCAACCTGTGGTCCCTGGGATATACATCTCTGTATTCAATTGGATGTCACTCCCCTGCCCTTTTGTATATAAAGGTAAGTGCAGGCGTGAGCTCATCCTGGCAAGTAGTCTGTTTGGTCCTCAACCGGGTGAAATCAGAGGACTTCTTGCATACAGGTAGAGGGAGAAGCTGCCATCATCAGAGAAAACAGAGAGAGAGAGAAAGATTAGGAGACACACAAATGCATAATCTCTTTTTTGTGTCCTGTGTGGATTAATTTTAAGGAAGTCTGTAAAATTGTTACTTCTGGCATGAAATGCTCTGATATAATCTTGTTGCATGTGGATGTTGTTAATATATTAATATGCAGTAATGACTTGCTTTCGAAGTCCTGTAGTGCCATTCATAATACACATATTCACTTCTGTTTATTGTGAAAGGAAGTGATCATTTAGAACAATACAGAAACTCAAACATTTTGCATATTGAGCTATGAAAACATCATTGCTCTCTCCAGGTCCTCATTTTTAACAGTATTTTCCTTGTAGTAATTTGATTGGATTTTGTGTTGGAAAGATGAAAGGTTTTCTAATGATACCTGACCGGTGATTTTCTAAACTGTGCGGTAGTGAAAGATTGATGAAATATAGAGATCTGCTCATGAAAGTTTAATCTGAGTATATGTCTACTAGCTCACCTCAGGCAGAAGAGTCTCCTGGGAGACTCTAATATTCTCTCCATACACAACGCTATTAACTAGACCTCTAGAGTTAATTTCTTTTTAATACAGTTCTGTGATAAGGAGAAGCTTCAGGATTTACTTGACCATTTTGCTGACTTAAACTGTGTGATTATTTTATATGTTGAAACGTGATTTTCTTGCCTTCAGTTAATCATGCCTTGACACTAATACTTTTTGATGAAGTAATCTAACCTTAAGAAAGACTATTCTACCTTTTATAAAGTGGTTAACCAAACGAGTTCCTATAAGAGAGGGGATGTGTGTGTGTGTGTATGTACAAATACATATGTACCATGCTGTGACTCTGTGCTCCAATACATCTGTTAGTCTATAAGGTGCCACAGGACTCTTTGCTGCTTGTATTTGATTATATACACACATCAGAGTGCTATGACTTTGTGATAATTATGAGAGCAAAAAGAAAGTAATGTGTATATATCCTTCTTCCTGTCCTATTTTCTGTTTCATATGCATGAAAGATACACATAATTTTCAGGATGAAACCCATTTTTCTTAGTCATCAGTTAAATCTCCCTTTGTCCTGGCAGCATGATTGAGAATCACAGTAGGAAATATTAAAAAATAAGTAAAATCTTAAATGTCACTTCAGTTTTGTTTGATTTCAAGGCAGTAAAGAACAGCTCATTGTTGGGG
Source organism: Chelonoidis abingdonii (assembly GCF_003597395.2). Taxonomy (NCBI): domain Eukaryota; kingdom Metazoa; phylum Chordata; order Testudines; family Testudinidae; genus Chelonoidis; species Chelonoidis abingdonii. Next base: position 99,958,762 of record NC_133773.1, read on the forward strand.
GGTGAGATTGTGACATATGAAGTAAGCCTGCAAATCGTAATCGTATGTTTAACTTCACTTCATGTACTGTACATACTGCAGTCAGTGCTTAAAAACAGTGAACCTTGACTTGTACTTTTCCTCACTTTAAAAAGTGCCCTGTTTCAGAGCTTTGATTTCACAACTGTGAAAGCGTAAGCCTCCTAGAACTGTGAAATGTGACTTTTTTCACTTGTGAGTGGCGTGATTTTGTTACCACTGCTGGCAATTTCTGGTATATAGAATGGTAAAGGGGCAGCACATGGACATTCTCACACAGCTGCACTCCTTCATCTTCTGTGCTTTATGAACATAAATTTCCATCTGGTACAAAAGGCAGCAGCCCAGCCACTTAATAACAGAGGTCGAATACATTTCCCCCAATTCTCTCCTCTCTTTGCTGCTCCCCATTCACTGAGGAGTCAGGTTCAAAGGCTCTCTACTGGTATTTAAAGCCCTTCATGGGATTCGCCCTAGCAACGTGAGAGATCATAATTCCCTCTGTGACCATGACTTCATACGACAGCTATGTTTCACCTGAAGAACGCCACTGTCAGCCAACAGGGAGAAGTTCATGCATGCTGGAAGCTGAACTTTCACAGGAACTGTTCATGGAACCAACTCCCACAAGAGATTAGATTAATCGTAGGGCTCGCTGCGCTCAGAACTAGATGTAAAACTAATTTCTTCAATTGAGCTTTCAGCCAATTACTTGATCACTCACACACAAAAGAAACAGAAAAGCCTGTACATTTATTGAGTTATTGGTGTGACAAGCTAGGAATGAAGAGAGAGTGATGATTGTTGGTGTTTTATTTTTAAATGCTTGGGAGTCATTCAGATCCTATAGTGATAGGAGCTGACTACTATGTAAGTACATAGAAGGTAATAGAATTATGCTCCCTCACATGCCGTACTGATATTTTGCCAATTATTGTGTCACAAAGGTGAAATATCCTACATTTTCCACACCCATTGTTCTCTTAATGTTGGTTGCTTTCATCCATCTGAGTTGTTTTTTGGTGCACACAGCTGGGAAAGAGAGACTAGGAAGTATAAAGACTATCGCAGAAAGGGAAGGAGCTAGACAGAGAAAAAAACATGAGAATGAGGTACATGGAAACAAAGATGATGAGATCTAGCCTGCTTAGAAACCTGCTGTTGGGAAAAGAGACAGACAGGCAGTAAAGGGAATAGAGGGAGACACTCTGAATCAAAATAACTCACTAAAATAAGACCAGTAGGTAGTAACAGTGGTGAAATGTACGTGCCTGAAACATAGCCTTAGAGCAGTGGTTCTCCACCTCAGCGCAGAGTTGTGGCCCATGTGAGAGCCTCAGGGCCATACAGGCAGTATTTGGATGCGGCCCACAATGGTAAATAGTTGAGAACCACTGCTCTAGAGAAAGAGGTGGGGAAGAAATTTCTATGGTTGGGGGAAGGTAGGAAAACTGGAAGAACATTTAGAACAATAAAAACATAAATGAGATGGAATAAACCACAGTGGCCCAAATTTTCAAAACCTGGGAGCCTTAAAAATAGAACCCTGTATCCCTATTTAGGCAACTAAATAACAATGCCTGATTTTTCTGAAGTGTGGAGTACCTGCAATGCCCGTTAACCTCAATGGGATTTGTGGGTGTTCACTACCTTTGAAAAGCAAATGCCTCAATACAGATTTAGGAGCCTGACTTTAGGCACTCAGGTTTGAAAATTTTGGCCCAAATGATAGCACTATCGTTTATTAAATATTAGGGCTGTCAATTAATCGAAGTTAACTCACACAATTAACTCAAAAATTTAATGATGATTTTTAAAATTAATTGCGATTAATCACACTTATAACGATAGAATACCAATTGAAATTTGTTAAATATTTTTGGATGTTTTTCTACATTTTCTATATTGATTTCAATTACGAAACAGAATACAAAGTGCACAGTGCTCACTTCATATTATTATTTTTTACTACAAATATATGCACTGTAAAAATGATAAACAAAAGAAATAGTATTTTTCATTTCACCTCATACAAGTACTGAAGTGCAGTCTTTTTATCCTGAAAGTGTAACTTACAAAGGCAGATTTTTTTTGGTCACATAACTGCACTCAAAAACAAAACAGAGCAAAACCTTAGTGGCTAGAAGTCCACTCAGTCCTACTTCTTAGTCTGATAACCACTAAGACAAACAAGTTTGTTTACATTGATGGGAGATACTGCTGCCTGTTTCTTATTTACAGTGTCACCTGAAAGTGAGAACAGGTGTTCATATGGCACTTTTGTAGCCTGTGCTGCAAGGTATTTACATGCCAGATATGCTAAACATTCATATGTCCCTTCATGCTTCGGCCACCATTCCAGAGTACATGCTTCCATGCTGATGACGCTCATTAAAAAAATAATGTGTTAATTAAATTTATGACTGAACTCTTTGGGGGAGAATTGTGTGTCTCCGGCTCTGTTTTACCCGCATTCTGCATTCATTTCATGTTATAGCAGTCTCAGATGATGACCCAGCACGTGTTCGTTTTAAGAACACTTTCACAGCAGATTTACAAAATGCAAAGAAGGTACAGATATGAGATTTGTAAAAATAGCTACAGCACTCGACCCAAGGTTTAAGGATCTGATGTACCATCCAAAATCTGAGAAGGACGAGGGGTGGAGCGTGCTTTTAGAAGTCTTAAAAGAGCAATACTCTGATGCAGAAACTACAGAACCCAAACCACCAAAAAAGAAAATCAACCTTCTGCTGGTGGCATCTGACTCAGAGGATGAAAATGAACATGTGTCTGCTTTGGATCATTATCAAGCAGAACCCGTCATCAGCATGGAAGCATGTCCTCTGGAATGCTGATTGAAGCATGAAGGGACATATGAATCTTTAGCACATCTGGCATGTAAATATCTTGCGATGCCAGCTACAACAGTGCCATGTGAATGCCTGTTCTAACTTTCAGGTGACATTGTAAACAAGAAACAGGCAGCATTATCTCCTGCAAATTGTATCCAACCTTGTTTGTCTGAACGATTGACTGACCAAGAAGTAGGACTGAGTGGACTTGTAGACTCTAAAGTTTTATATTGTTTTATTTTTGAATGCAGGTTTTTTTGTACATGATTCTACATTTGTAAGTTCAACTTTCATGATAAAGAGATTGTCCTACAGTACTTGTATGAGGTGAAATGAAAAAAAGTTTTTTACAATGCAAATATTTGTAATAAATATGAGGTGAGCACTGTTCACTTTGTATTTTGTGTTGTAATTGAAATTAATATGTTTGAAAACGTAGTAAACATCCTAAAATATTTAAAATAAATGGTATTCTATTGTTTTTTAAGAGTGCGATTAATCACGGTTAATTGTTTTAATCGCTTGACAGCCCTATTAAATATTTTATTTTTAGATTTGAGTGCACTGTCAAGCTAAAGAGGGTTGAGATACTCTTGAAAGGTATCTGGGGAAAAGAAACTACATTGGAAGAAGAAAAAAGTCTCAGGGGAGCTTCCACACTGACGTGGCTGGAAGCTGCAGGAGTTCAGTGGATGGAGTAACCATATTCCCAGATAGAGACTGCCTGATGGACACTACTTGGTTTGAACCACGGTGAAGAGCCTTCCATTCTCTTCATTACCCAACCAAGAAAAGAGACACCGATCAGCCTACACGAGCATTGTGGAGTTTGGGTTTCCCACTACAATTTTGATGCTTTGTTCCCCTTGCTATAAAATACTCCAGGTACAAACAATAGAGTGTAAATCTTTAGAGCTAGAGAATGGTTTAGAATGCCATTTTACAGTGCTTTATATATTTTTCAGATAACAATATCTTGGGGCCTCTCAAGTTTATCAGCATCCCTTTAAAATACTGGTTGAAACACTATAAAACTTTTTATCTATATATCTGATGTCCTGGTGTTATGATCTCTCAGGTTCCTAGGGCTAATCCCATAAAGGGCTTTAAATACCAGGAGAGCTGAAAGCTAATCAAGCTATATTAGACTATGAATTATAAATTTAGTATTTTGAATTAAATTACTTGGCCAAGAAGGGTTGAAAATGAAGTAGATTTGAGCAGGGTTTGTGCACCTGGCTCTTTTGAAAAGATAACACCAGTTCTAAGAGTGCGTAATTATAGCTTGAATCTTCCAAACCTGATACACCATTAATCAGTATTACTCAATCCCCTAGGCCCTTGTAACCTTGGAGTAAGGACAAAACTCCAAGGCATCATACTAATAGGGCATAGGGTAGAGATTGTATTGAAGGAAGGGGACCTTAGTGGCTTTTCTGAGCCACATTCTCAATGGGAGTGCAGTTGATTTGGTTTTGATATTCCTGGTGAGAAATAGCCATCTTCTCTCTCCTCCTTTTCCCCAATGCAGCTGCATATCTGGGTACTTCCATAGCACTTCCCCACTCTTGTTAATAAGGTCATTTCGGAGGAATTGTCTACATGAGAAAGCTGCATTGGTGTAACCTCAATCAGTTTTTAAATCAATTTAATTAAACTGATGCAAAAGGCTGTGTGTATGTTCTTATTCTAGTTCGAGTGGCTTATTTTAGTTTAGTTAAACTTGTTCCTTAATGACTTAAGCTAAACCAAAATAAGCCATCCTTATACCAAAATGAAAGTGTCCACACAGCCTTTTGCGCTGGCTTACCTATATTGATTTAAATTCACACCTTAAGTTTTAGTGGTGCAACTTTGTGGTGTAGACAAGCCTTCAGTCCTTTCTGCCTAATGCCACCACCAGAAGAAAATATAAGTATGTCAGATGTATTAAAATGTACACTTACCTACGTGTACATCTTTACATGTGAGCCTGGTGTGTCGCTCTATCTCATTCTCTGTGGATCAGGGCTTTCCCTTCTGACTAATGTCCCAGAATGAAGTGCATGTCTAGGGAAAATCCTAGCCTGTGGAACCACAGATCTATGGTAACAAGCGCTTGACTTACACACAAACAACACCCTTACAAATACTGTAGCAGCAAAATAAGGTAACTTTGTTTTTAGCAATGGTGAGGAGGATCTAATGGTGGGAGAGAAGTGGGATGAGAGTGGGGAAGGAGAAAAAGAATCTGTTTTGGAAAGAAGGAGCACTTCTGTTCTTTGGAACAGAGCACTTCAAAAAGGAGGGATAGGTAGACAGTGGAGAATCTAGATGGGTCACAAAGTATTAGAGTAGGGGAAGAAATGGGGACGTGATTGTAGGGTTGTCACTATACTGAAGTTTTTAAAAAAACCATTTTGTTATACTGCATAGTTAAGTTCTGTACCAGCGATACAGTGGCTGTCCTTAAAAACTTAACAATCACTTCAAATAGAGCTATTCTCAGTATTCTCTAGGTATTCCCTATAGAGTAAGCAGTAGGAAGTGCTGCAAATACGGAGGAAACCATATCTACTTTTTACTACTTCTTCGAGTGCTTGCTCATGTCGATTCCATTCTAGGTGAGTGCACGCCCATGTGCGCGGCTGTTGGAGATTTTTGCCTTAGCGGTATCCATAGAGTTGGCTGTGGCGCCTTTTTGAGTGCTGCGCTCATGCATCGGTATATTAGGTGCTGCTGGCCCTACATCCTCTCCGTTCCTTCGTACCGCCCATGGTGGTTAGTCGGAGTACCTTTCCCTTGCCTTGCAAGAGTTAGCAGTTCTTCTACTTCAGTCTTTGAGCCTTAAGGCCTTGTAAATAGTTTGTTTACCGTAGTTAGTTAGTAAGTAGTTGTTAAGTAGTGAAGTTAGAGATAGAGACACAGTGTGAACTTTGCCTCAGCCGGGGCAAGCCCAGTCTCTGGGTTTTAAGCCCTGCTCTGACTGCAACAGGCCAATGCCTGTTATTGACCTCCATAGCAGCTTCCTCAAGTGCGTGGGGGAATCACATGTGAAGAATAAGTGTCACATCACTAAGAACTTTTGTCCCAAAACTCAGAGCAAGATGTTCGTTTCAGGGCCCTTCTCATAGAGGCTGCTTTCCACTTGGCATCCGAGCCTTCCCGGCCAGATTCTTCCTCCAGCACCTCGGCCTGGGAGCACAGCACACCGCTGGCACCGGCTTCTGCCCGGCACTGCTCCCCGTCACTGGTACCTAAGAAGAGGATGGTTGGTCCCAGTAAATGAAGTAGGTCCAACTCTTGTGCCAGAGCAGGTGTTCCTATTTAGCCAATTAAGAGGGTGGGCCAGCACAAAGGGTTGTAAAGGATCAGGGAGAGACCCAGTGAGAGGGAGTCCCACTGAGTCAGAGCAGACTGGTTCAGTCAGGAAGGGCAGATGATCGCTGCCAGAAATCAGGGGACTCTGGAACTCCCAGAAAGAAATAGGCGGTTCCTGGGAGAAGGCAGGAGAACAACAAGAGGGTTTGCTGACTGGCAGAGAGCCAGGGCCAGAGAGGGCTGAGGGCAAGGGAGCAGCAGAGGAGTTTACTCACTGACATCTCCAGGACCACAAAGCTGGACTCAGTGAAAATGTGAGAGACCCAAGAAGAGAGGTGCCCCCCAGCAAGGATGTTCCTAGCACAGAAGCTGTGGAGATGCCTGCTGGGAAGGGCTGGGGTGGCTGTTCTAGTATAAGGACGGGAGAGGACTGTCAGAGTCTGGGCATGGTCGAAGGCACCAGTATGTGGGGCATCGAGGTACAAGATGTCTTGAGTTTTAATGACTATGCTGGGATGAGAAATGGACCACACGTGGGATTTTTGTTATGAATTATTTGGACTATGTTGTTGTGATAAACCAGCCCTAAGGATGAGTAGCATTGTGACAAGAAAGCCTGAAGCTAAGTTGTTGGGTCACCTGAGAAGGAAAGTCCAGGCAGGTGTGCTGTCATACTGCAGCCTGCAACAGGAGGGCATGCCAAGCTGGGCTACCCTATGACAGCTACATCTTGTTAAAGTGGGCACTTCCGGTGTAGAACATTTGTTATTGACTAATAGCAGTGTCTGGGACAGTGGTAAATGTTTATCTAGATGGTAGCTCCCTGAAGATAACTCTGTGAGCAGTATTCAGTATTTTTCAAGGTCTTTGAGGCCAGGCTAGTTCAATTTGCTAAGTTGTACAGGGTTGATTTTTGCACCTATCTTTCTCCATTTATTGAGATGTAGTTCTCACCTGTTCTTTTATGCCCCGTCTTAAGAAGCTAAACAAATTCCTTCAAGCATACCTATGAAAAACTCATCTGAGAAACAGATAGGCAGTACCTGGAACTGTGAAATAAATGGTTTAGGTAGGGAAAATACTCATTTTTGTACATTTTTGTCGGCTTACTAGAAAAGTAAATAATTGCTCTCTAGATCACCTTTGTGTTTAAAAGAAAATAGCCGTTGTTTCCTGGGACCAGAGCATCTTGATAATTTTAAAGTGCTGTTGTGGATCTCTTTAGAGAGGAAATGATGCTTAAATTCCATTAGTGAGGTGGCTGTGATACATATTGAAAGTGTTTTGTCTTAGACATAGAGCAGACCTGCAAGTCTGGGCCCACAGCTCAACTGTAGCATGACATCATGTTACAGTATAATTTTTATAGAATAACTCCCTGTCCATCTACTAAGAAACTCTGAATCCTTCACAACATGAAGACATAAAATACCACTTAGCTAACATTCAAACAGATAAAACTACAGCACCCTTCCAGGTCCCTTGTCCACATAATCTAGCTTTAATTTTTGTCAAAATATGTAGGAAACCTTAAGATTTTACTGAGCTCTTTGCATGAGTGCAGGAGGTTTGCCTTTAGCGCCTTATCTGTTGATAATGCTACCCTTTATTTTTTTGTTTGAACTGAAGACTCCATTGCCGGGAGCAAAGTTATGGGTGACATGATATTTTGAACTTTCTTTTTGGAGTAAATCTTTTTGATTTGCAGGCATTTATTAAAACTTTAACTGTCGGATAGGAATATATTACTGACCCATTTTCGGAAATGTGGCCCTATTCCGAGTTTTCTGTGTTCTGCAGAGAAGTTGATTTACTCTACCTAGTCAAAGGATGCCTCCTTATCCAGTGATAACATAACTTGCAAGTCAGCTAGAACAGTCATTATTGTCCGCTATGCAGACTCTTGCCCAGATTTTCTGCTGTGCCAAGTATCCACTTCCTGGTTTTCTGTTTGGCTAAGCCCCAACAACAGCCCTAGCATAGAATACCGCAACCGGGCGGGGATTGGACGGACTAGCTAGTACAATCTCTCTATCATGCTAGCTGGGGATAGCTAGAGCAAAGTGTTCTCTCTCCACACTTCTGATATATCCCAGTGCACCTTGTTCACCAGCATTGAGTATGCTGACTCTTTGCCAGCTCTCTAGCTCCCCCAGTTCTGAAGCTTTCTCAGTTGGTCAGATTTGGCTGGTTTGGGCTTTGTGCTCTGCAAGGAGGTTGGAATGCAGCAGACAATGTCACCCATTACCTGCTGCAGGCTTGCTTGTTGTGGATCGCCTTAGCTTTGCTCATGCTACAATGCATCTTCAGTCTTGGGACTTGTGTTTCAGCCACGATGCTAATGTGTCAGTTTAATAAGGATAGGGCAGTATGACTTGGTCTGTTTCATCTTTGCTAGCTTCTGTTCATGACTGTTAAGGATGGCAAGCACCCTAGGAAGGAGTATGTAACAAAGTCATGGGCCGCAGACACTGAATGTTCCCAGCTTGCATGATTTTGTTGTGATTCTTATGATATTTGGTATCTTTTCCTAAAGCACCAGCTCCTGAAGGCAAGTGGCTGTGTGAAAACATCAGCTTTCATTTAAAAATGAAAAAAGGCAAATTATTCCCCAAGTGCCGGTCTCTATCTGCATTGCACTGTGGGTATACATGCATTCCATGTGTCTGAGACCAGAGAATTTTTGCAAGTAACGTCCATTGGTCTGTGCCTGCACGTTTTACCTTGCTCTTCTCATGTTCTGTGTCAAGGGTACAAGGGCATGGTGTGGAACCACTGCCTCTTTAGTTCCTTCTTACACCTCATCGCCTGAGTCAGCATCCTCCCAGTGTCCAGAGCTTCTTTTTATCTTCAAGTCTGTAAATATTTCAGAGTTTTAAACAAGCTGTTTTAAAACAAACTAAAGAAGATGTCTATGTAAGCTCAAAAGCTTGTCTCCCTTATCAACAGAAGTTTTTACTAATAATAATGATAGGAGATATACCTATCTCCTAGAACTGGAAGGGAAAGTCATCTTCATCATAACCAAATGGCTCAGACAGTTCTGGTTCCTAAATCTCCTACCACTGTGAACTTGCCTACTCATCAGCATTCTGCCCTTTCTAGATCTTTGGAGGAGGGATAGCTCAGTGGTTTAAGCATTGGCCTGCTAAACCCAGGGTTGTGAGCTCAATCCTTGAGGGGGCTAGTTAGGGATCTGGGGCAGAAATCAGTACTTGGTCCTGCTAGTGAAGGCAGGGGGCTGGACTCAATGACCTTTCAAGGTCCCTTCCAGTTCTAGGAGATAGGTACATCTCCAATTTTATTTATTTATTTATTTCTCGATGCATGAGAATGATACAGTCAGACACCCCAACTCAGGTGCCTTTCATCTCACAGCTTGGTATTGGGATGGTTGTTGAACTTACAGTGTTCCTTCTCTGAAACTGTGCAAACTATTCTTAATAATAGCAGAAAAGACTCCACCAGAAAAAGTCATTTAGGCAAATAGAAATGTTTCTCTGTATGAGCTCAGCAAGACCATATGTCTCTAGAGTCAGCAGATATTCCTATTATCCTGGATTACCTCCTTATCCATAAGGGTCTTTCCCTTAACTCCCTACAGGTTCACTTGGTGGAAATCAGTACACCACCCACCAGCAGAGGGCTATTCTGTGTTTACTCACCCAATAATGTCTAGGTTCCTAAAAGTTTTAATCAGAATCTTCCACCAGTAACAAAGAAAACCCCTTAACTTTGTGCACTCACCTCCGCTTTTGACTCATGCTTTGGGATACAGGTTCTCCAAACCTCATCTGTCAATGCAGATAGCCTTTCTAATTGCAATCACCTCAGCCAGAAGGGCAGGTGAACTTGGGATGCTAATGGCAGACACACCCCTGCCCATACAAACTGTTCCATAACGACAAAGTTTCGCTACAACTGCACCCGAAATTCACCCCCAGAGTAGTTTCAGAATATCTCACTAATCAATCTATTCTCTTACCTGTGTAATTTCTGAAGCCCCATGCTTCAAACAGAAAGAAAAGTCTTCATTCCCCTAAGATGAGAAGAGCTTTGGCATTTTGCCCACAGAGAATGAAACAGATCAAAAAGTCACCTAGATTGTTGCTGTAGTGGAATGAGTCCGAGAACACATTATTTCCTCACAAAGAATCTCTTAAGTGGATTTCTGTTTGTATCCTACTTTATCAGTTGGCACATCCGTCTCCCCAACATGGAATAAGGGCTCATTCTACAAGAACACAGGCAAACTTTGTAGCATCACTTCACAAGGTACCCCTGCTTGATATTTGCAAGGTAGTAACATGGAGTTATATCCATGCATTCACGAGACATTATACCTTGGTCTAAAACTCTCCCTTTGACTCATGCTTTGGGATACAGGTTCTCCAAACAGTCATATCATTTGCATCCTCAAACTATCCTCCTCTTAGAGCACTGCTTGTCAGTCACACACAGTGGAATACTCATAGGGACCAGCACTCGAAGAAGAAACAGAAGTTACTTACCCGTCGTAACTAATTGACCCTACTTTCAAGAATTCTCCAGCCGCAGGCACATGGAGCACATGTGTACCCACTGTGGAATACAGATAGGGATCACACATCTCAAAGAACTCTAGTTTAAAAAGCTAAATAAGTTCCCTTTTCTAGCCCTCACAGTTGTGGAGAAATGCCTGACAGAGTGAACCAGGTGCGTCGTAAAGGCATAGAAGCCAGAGGCAAATAAAAAGAACCCAAAATGTATTACTTTTTAAAAATCTTGTGATTTTTAAGCCAGTTGTATGATTTTGTGGGGGGGAGTAGGAGAGGATTCATGATTTTTGAATGCTGAGGATTGGCAATACTGCAGACAAAAGGCACAATTTTAATTACTAAGCAAATCACATGCACAGACTTGGTTAGCAGGGACCCAAACTCTGGCTTTTCAGTTTTAAAAGCTGCCTCTGCCACTGAGGCTGCAGGGGAGTTCCCTTAGCTGAAAGAGAGGTATAGCCCTTATTCTTTCTGTGGGCCAGCAACTAGAAGCAACAAACACAGACTACAGCAGGAGAGTCAAGAAAGCAGGCCTGAATGTTAATGGTGATTTAGGTAATTATTTCTTCGCATGGGGTAGCCAGGGTCAAATATTCATCCATAACTGGATCTTTGCTGGAGGGTAAGGATATAAAAGCTTGAGAAATTATCTGTACTACATACCAGTTCAACATGGGATTAGAAATTAATCTCAAATCACTTTGGGTATTGAAATATATAGACATTCTTTCTCCCCCATCAAATTCTATGCCTGTATCTTTGACTCTACAAAGCCTGAATAAGTTAACAGTATGGAAATCCTTTTGATAAACTCGTGTGTGTTCCCTGAGCAATGCTTACGGTAGTCTGATCAAACAAAACAAAACTGGTTTGTAGCTGCTGAGCATAAAGTAACATTAAGGAAGAGTTATTATCCAGCTTAAATGTGAGATAGAATGAAATTAAATTGATTTTCTAACCTGTTTAAGAGCATAACAGATGACAGATGTGATAACCTAAATGAAAATTAAGTAATCTTGGGGGATTTATTTTTAATTTGAGACTGTTTGAGCTAGGCCTCCAAACCTGAACTTAGAAGGACTCAGCTTGTTTGTTTTGAATAGGCAGAGTAGTTTCTCTCTTCCTGCGTGTTTAAAATGTGTCAAGTTTTAAAACCACTCTTTAGATTCTGCACTGTTTGAATGAAAGTGTTTTTGTATTTTTTGGTTTTTTTACAAATAAGACAGCTATGGGGTGCTCTTTGATTTTCAGCAAAATCATGGGACATATTTGTGAGCAGTCAGATTTAACATGCTGATATCATTTAGACCATGGGTTCTTAACTGAGGGTCATCGTGGCCCCAGGGTGTTGTAAACAGATGGAGAGAGAAAGGGAGGAGACACGTCTGCCCTGGTCTTATTTTATTAAATGGGATGGGAGTCCCAACCAGGGCTGCCCAGAGGATTCAGGGGGCCTGGGGCAAATTAAAAAAAGTTGCAGTACTATAGAATACTATATTCTCCTGGGGTCCCCTGCAGGGCCTGGGGCAAATTGCCCCACTTGCTCCCCCCCACCCCACCAGGCAGCCTTAGTCTCAACTGCATGAGAAGTGGATTCTAGGGCGGTCCCAGTTTAGACACCCTCATGCTATACATTCCAAAACCAAAATCTGGCTTTCAAAAACCAACCTATTTTCATCATTTGGCATTTTTCTTCTCTCCCGCTCCTTCTCTCCCTCTTCTTTTCCCCCTCTTTTTCAGTGACAGTGACAATTTTTAGTTTTGGTTTTTCATTGAAAAACTGGGGAAAAATTCAAAATTTCTTGCAAAAACCAACAATCTTTTCCAACCAGCTCTACTTTTCTTAGGGCATAATTCTACTTGGTGTGACTATTGTTTTGCTTATATGTATAAACTTATTTATCTCCTCTTCTCATTTAGAAAAAAGACAGTTTGATTGAGACTTACTTTATATCTCATTTGGCACAGTACCAAAAGTTTCCATTGTTCCATTAAATTGCTGTTCTTGTGTAAAAGCAAATGAAAGGGGTTAAGGGATGGAAAGTTCTCAGCTCACACAAAACAAAGTCAGCATGTTGAAACTGGAAAGCTTGGTTTCTCTCCTTAGTGTCCATTTAAATCAGAGTCTAACATTGTTCTTACGAATTCTTCATTTTTGCTAATTGGAAAACCACCATATCCTGTTGTACTTTGGCTGTTGAAAATAAAACAGAAGATTATACTAACAGGAGAAGAGCAGTAGAGCGGGAAGTCCTCAGAAATATCAAATTACCGTACTTTTGCCTTCACATGCAGCTTAAGCAAGTTATCTTGAATGCCAAATGGAATTGGATAACAAGTGCAGTGTGTGGCCTTACAGAATTAACCAGTCCATTAAATTGCACGTCTGCTTTGAAAATGTCTAAAAGTGACGTCTCATTTCTCAATTTATTGGCCTCCTCTTTGTATCAAGACTCTCAAGAGTCATCATAGCTTACTATAGTGGCAAAAATTATTTTACAGCCTTACTCCCGGTAGCCCTACAGATCCAACACACCTAAGAAATAGGGAGCTGGATCTGTTCTTCTTGTGCATCAGTAACTGAATTATTTAAGTTCCAACCTGCTGCTACTTTGAAAATCTGTTGAATGTAATGGGATTGCACAGGTGTCACTGAGGCTTAATTTGACCTGCCAAATCTGATGGTGATGTTTATGAAGGACAGACTCTATCCAGACTCTCAGAGCAAGGCTGATATTGCATGGCTGACAATTAGATAAAATATTTTTTTACTTTATCTGAGCATATTTGATAGGGAACTCACTGAAAGACAATAAACCTGGCACCCTGGAGTGTCATTTTTAGTCACTTTAAAGCAGAACCCCACTTTACATTAGATGTACAGTACTGTGCATTCATATTTTGGAGTATCAAATTATTTGAAGTATATATTTATACAGATCAAGGATTCATTTCACTGCTAGCATAAGCAGATGTAACATCATTGAAGTAAATGAAGTTGTGCCTAATTCTGCATACTGAGATTTGGCTATTTCACTGCCTTTTTAAAAAGAGAAAGCATTGTAAAACATTAAATTTTCTATATTGCATGCTGTTTAAACTGTTTTGTTTAATGCACAGCAAGAAACAAAAATGAGAAACCTTTACACACTTTCCGCTTTACAAAAAGGTTGCTTCTAGTCCAGCAGGTTAGAGTTAATTGTGTGTACAGGACAGAAAGATAATCTACAGTAAATACATTGTATTGAGAGAGTGGAAAGACTTTTTTCACAGCCCAAAATGTGCTGAACACAAAAATGGTTAAAATGAGTGATAACAGGGAGAAAGACACACCCCTGACTGAGCCATGCAGTTCAGGAGACAGCATCCACTCATTCACAGCTGTATCAAATCAGCACAGCCATGCACGGTGAGTGAAGAGAGAATGAGGGCGGCCTGATGAAGAGAGTGGGAGCTGACAGGATTTGGTTCAACTTGATACAAAATGAATGAGCTACCATTCCCAGGAGTGTTCAGCACAGGTCATTGAAGTACAAGTACATGGCTGTATCCAAGAGCAGTTTGCATCATCTGTACATTTAACAGGACCAGGCAGGGCATTGAGTTGGGTGGTTGCATCTGACGTGCTTGGCATTAAAATCCTGTTTGCTGCAATAAAAAAGGTAAGAAACTTAAAAAATAAAACAAAAACCCAAACCCAACCCTATTCCTCCCATCATATACATCACAATGGAAACATAGTAGTAGCCTTTGTCTCTCACTGTATTTTCAGAGCTGTGGTCCATTAGTTTAAAGATCCTATGTAGCTGCCTGCAAGGCAAATGACAGCTTCTAGTGTGACAAAGGCAAGTCAGGTTTCTTTTCTCAAGAGCTGACACTTAACAACCTTCAGAAAGGCATTGTAGCAGAGATATGGGAATATATGGTATGCTGTAAGTATTTGTTGCTTCTCTCCTCCCCTCCTCCTTCCCCTACAGATGTTGCTCATTTAAGCGGTAAACTGATGAACATAGCTTAGACCTTGAGATGCTTGATAGATTCATTGGTCAGTGTTCAGTTCAGAATTCCTGTTCCTAAGCTGGCTGCAATTGCTGGCTTCATAGTAACCTGCCTCAATCTGTGTGTAATTCTGTTGTGCTTGGCCATAATTTGTTTTTATTGCCAGTGCTGTGTTAATAGGCAAAAAGATGGATTAACAGTATATTGCAGAAAGCTCATTTGGAAAGGATGATATAAATCTGTGTGTGCTACTGCTTATGTATAGTGCCTATGTAATTTTCTTTCTTGTTAACCCATAGCTAACCATTATCTTGTTTTTCAATAGATCTTTGACAATGGAAATTATTCATTTCTAATTCATGAGTCTTTGATTTTGAAATTTTATAGAGCTTCATAAAGAGTGAACATTTCATAAAGATGGAAGAACCATAGCCCCATCAAATTCTTGGTAGACATTAATGTACAGTATATGTGAGACAGTTTATGGCTCTTTTGACAGAAGAAGAAACTTAAATGATTTAAATGTTATGTATTAGCTTGGGTGCTCAGGGATGAATCTGTGCTTCTTCAAGCCTATCTGTATTCCTGAAGAATTTGAAACAGGGTGAATTTCATTGATTTGATAATTGCTATAGAGCTGTGAATCCTCATTATAATATTGGGTAAGGGAGAAGGAAAGGCAAACATTAATCCTTTTTCCCCCCGCCTCCGCTTAACTCAGCAATGTTACTCTTCAGTTGGATTTGTAACATTAGTTGCGGAACCTCTTTGCTTTCCTAATATCTGTGCTATTTTTTGTTTCCTCAATGTAAAGGATGTTAAGCATTTCTGAGGTTTGATTTAGTGCAATAAAACATGCAAAGAGGCTTTTATCTCTAAACTATGACTTTAAATACATTTTTGTAGCTGTTACTTCATGACTGACATAATTTTAATAACTTTAGGTGGGAGGGGTACTGTTGTTTATCCCAAAAACATTTCTTAAGAGAAGAGCTAGTTTAAAATTGTGTATTTGTAAAACGGTAGCTTTATTTCTGTAACTTGGATCTTTCTAATAATAATATTGGTTTGGTATATCTGAAAAAAAAAAGCTTTATGGCAGCTATGAATAAAAAATTATGTTCAACAATAAACAAAAATAACCACACCTATAAATGTTTTAAATATTTCTCAGTTTTATTATTAATTAGAAGGACCAAACAGCAATTGAAACTGTGTGAATTAATATTTAGGTAGTTATATGTGTATTGATAGACTAAACACATTCTTGGAACTGTTACAATGTTGTGTAAACCTATTCAGCAAGGTTTTTCCAGAGCTGTTATGCTTTAAGGTAATGAAATAAAAACTACACATAGTAGTGGACCAAATTCTGATCTCATTGACACTAGTGTAATTCCAGAGTAACTGCACTGATTTGAAGGATTTACATGGCTTTAATCCAAATTTACTACACCAGTGTCACTGAGTACAGAATTTGCTCCATTGTATTTTGAGAGGCCTCTTGAGAACCCTTATTTTTTGGCTGAAACGGTCCATGTCAGATTTAAACGAATCAGTTTAAACCAGGAAATAAAAATCCATGAGATATATTCAGTTTGGTTTCTCCATTATGGGATGTAATTAAAAGATCTTTGAAATTAGTAGTTGGTACCTGACAAAGAAACCAACACTAATAATTTTGGTTGTATTCTGTGTCACGGAGGTTTTGTCTGATTAATGCCTATG
This sequence comes from Chelonoidis abingdonii, assembly GCF_003597395.2. Lineage (NCBI taxonomy): Eukaryota > Metazoa > Chordata > Testudines > Testudinidae > Chelonoidis > Chelonoidis abingdonii. Next base: position 99,975,200 of record NC_133773.1, read on the forward strand.
CAAATTTCTAAAATAGCTGCACTGGAAGGAAATGTGTTTTATGATTGAATCTGCTAATCTGTCAAAAATAACACCTTTGCCATTTGAAGTGGCATTTTGCTGAATTGGGGAAAGGTTGTCTGCTATTCCTTGTTAATTCTTTTTCTGCTGCCGAGACCCATTCATTTCCCCCAACAAGCCAAACTTCTTATGGTCTGTTAATGTTTAATTACAGAGTTTCTTCAGAGACAGGAACAATGCTATTCTATTATGTGGTGAATTCTGGTTGTATTAGGTGACCTTAGGCAGATGAAGGGCTGGTCTACACTACGGAGGAAAATCGATCTCAGATATGCAACTTCAGCTACGTGAATAATGTAGCTGAAGTCAAAGTATCTAAGATCGAATTACTCACTGTCCTCACAGCGCGGGATTGATGTCCGCGGCTCCTCATGTCGACTCCACAACTCCGTTCGGGTTGGTGGAGTTCTGGAATCGATATAAGCGCGTTCGGGGATCAATATATCACGTCTAGATGAGACGCGATATATCGATTCCCCGAGCAATCGATTGCTACCTGCCGATACGGCGGGTAGTGAAGACGTAGCCGAAAGTACCTTAGATATCAGATGATATGCTCCGTGGGGCTGACTGCTTCATTTGAGGCCCTGCATTCAATTTCTATACCTTTAGAACTGTGGTTGAGGGGAATGCTGAAAAAATGCTGAAGTAATCTTATACTGTTGTTCTGTAATTATTAGCCTAGTGAACTTTTGGTTTATAGAGGCCCAGCAGAGGAGCAGTTATGCCATTTCAAGTATCAATATGATATTTAGCACCCAAACTGTCATTCTGACATTGCTGCCTTGGTGCAGTCTTTAAGTATAGATTTAATTCATTGTCCCATTTTGGTTTTTTAAGTGATTTCGTACAGCATGTGTCAAACTGTTTGAGATATTTATTTTATTTAAAAAACAGAGCTTGAGTAGGTTACAGGGTTTCTATGTAAGATATGATTAAGAACATAGGGCCAGAACAAGATATCAATTTTTAAGCAGAAATCCCTGTTGCTTCCAGTGGAAATTTTTGCTTAAAAATTGATGGCACAGTCTGGCCTGTAATCAATCGGGGATTTTTACAGCAAGAGCTAAAGCCATAGATTTACTTGATTTTAAAATCTGGTGGAGGGAAGAGCCCTGAGACACAGGGCCAGATGCTCAGCTGCTGTAAATCACTTTAGTTCCATTGACTTCAGTGGAAAAAATGAGGTTGAAGCCTGTGGAAAATAAGGTTAGAAAACTGCGTAACTTTACATTCACACACAAACAACAGAACAAACAAACAAAACTCTAAATCTCTGTTTTCTTTTAAATGCAAGCAAATTTATTTCTCAAACATGTAATAGATATAATATGGGCATTAGCTGGACTCTAAAGAAAAGCATTTTGTCCTGTGTTAAATTTTGAGAGAAATTTCCAAATATCCAGAGATAAAGGTTACATTGTTTCTTTTTTTATTTGTCCTGTTGTGTTCAGCTGTTAAAGAGTGAATCCATTTTGTATATGCATTTTGCTGTGTCAAACACTATTACGGTTCATAAACGTGGCTTAACAAAACCATAAAGGTACGTTCTCTGTACTCCATAGGCTGGCTTTGGAGAAGTAGTATATGAAGATGCACATCTATGGATTTAAGCAAATAAAATTTAAGAGCTTATAAATCCTCCAGTATTTGGAAAAGCAGAGTATTTCAGTTTGTCAGCATCCTTCTGGTAATGAGGTGCCCAGAATTGGAGGCAGTATTCCATGTCTGCTCATAGAAGTTATATAGAGAAGGGATTGTAATCAGCTAGCTTTGGTCATTGACCTCCTCGGTGTTTGTGGCCCAAATATATATCAGCTCTTTTCACTGCCATATCCCATAACAAATGCAAACTCATGCCTAATATCCTCACTGTTTCAGAATTTACTGCTTTCCAGTTTTCTCCCTCTCATTATGTGTCTGTGTTTCAGATTATTCCTGTTTGAACCCTATAGGGCTCAGTCCCATCTCCACATCCTGCAGTTGTTTCTAGTCCTGCTGCAACTATCCTTTCGGCTGAGATGTTCCTTAGGGCTTGGCTACACTTGCAAGTTGCAGCGCTGGCGAGGGGGTTACAGCGCTGCAACTTAGCAGGTGTCTACACTTAAAAGATCAGCCAGCGCTGCACCTCCCTGTTTGCAGCGCTGGCTGTACGCCTGAGGTTGCTCCGTGTAGCGAGACCAGCGCGGGGATGAAGCGCTGGTCATCAGTGTGGACACTACACCAGCGGTTTTTATTGGCTCCAGGCATTAGGACTTATCCCAGCATTCCTTTTCCGCCTCATCTGTCATGCGCTTCGCACTCCACTGTCTCTGGGCTCAGAGCCTGGAGAGAGGGGGAGTTGTAGAGACCCGAGAGGAGGCTACTGAAGGTGTTAGGAGACTCCCTCAGGAGGTCATGCAGGCAGGGACTAATTTTCCCAGCGCAGGATAGAAGACTAGCAGTTGCAGCTGCTGGACTTGTCAGTGAGAACCGCAAGAGACCTATTCCGTGTAAGAGAACTTTTAATATAAGCGATGCAAATGTTTTGGGAGCAGTGGGACGCGATGTTGGCTGCCTGCAAGCATGCCTAGATGTGAATAGCCTATTGAATTCCTGTTAGACTGTTCTTTGCTTCTCCACAATGCCAAGAACCCATCGCTTCCAGACATGAGCAGTCAACCCCCACCCCACCAACTCCCAGGTGACTGCGTGTGCAAGAGGGTCTGAGGAGTAGCTGCTGTGACAGGATGTGGGACTGTAGGTTGTTATTCTCCTGCAGCTGCTCTTTGAGCTTTCCACAAGTCACGAAAAAACCCCATGCTTCCACGGTGAAGCAACCCCCACCCTTCCGCAAGGTGAGCTGGGTGTGCAGATGGCTCTGAAGTAGACTGCTGCCTGCAGATGATGTCGGTGGTAGGGTTCAGTTTATTTCCCTGTAGCCTGCTTCTTCTGTTCCACAAGTCACAGACCCCATGGTCTCCACAGTGAAGCAACCCCACACCCCACCCTTCCCCCAGGTGAGCCACGCGCCCCCCTTCCACTGTAGACCGCGTGTGGGAAACTCGCCATCTCGAATTTCTATCTGCAGCTGCGGCCTCTCTGTGCTATGTCTCAGAATGTGTAAAATGTAGTCTACAAAACTCTAAAAACAATGCAGGCTCTGAATAACAGTTTATCCTCTCTGTGTTCTTTAAAGTGACCTTGAAATACTGCTCCATCATGCACTTCTGAAAGGCTGCAAAGCTAAGAAAAAACCAAGGAAGACTAAGAAGAGATGGTGAAAGCAGTTATGAATCTGTATCCACAGAAATAAAAAAGTTGCAAGACTGGAGGATTAAGGAAACCATGAAAAAGGAACAGCTGCCAAATAAGAAAGCAAGAAACCAAGGCTAGCAAAGAATGAAACTACCAACGAAACATCAAGGATGACTTAAAAAAAGTGGGCGAAAAAAGACTCTCCCATTTCTTCATTAATTTAGCTCCCAAACACTAATGAATTAAAAAATTATATACATGCATCAATATATTGCTGTTGATGGTTAGAAAGACTGCTGTTCAACTATGTGGTCCCACCACCCTGGGGGTGCACATGTTGGTTCCAGCTTCTCACCTGCAGTAAAGCCCTGGAACTGCGGGCACAGTGACATGGGCTGCTGAAGGCAGGGCAGGGGCTGACTGGAGAGTAGGGGTCTGCTGCAGCAGGGCAAGGGATGTGGGGCTGGTGGAGACAAGTGGGTGTGGCGTGGGCTGGCTTCCGCAGTTGGGTGCAGCAAGGGGTTGACTGGAAAAGGCAGGTGGGCTGGGCAGAGTGTCAGAGTGGTGCGGGCACAGTGTGTGGGGGACTGGCTGCTTTGGGCAGGGCTGCAGGTGTGTGGGCAGGGGTTGGCTGGAAGACAGGCAGGGTGTTTGGCAGAGGTGGCTGTGGGCACGGGTGCAGAGCTGGCTGCAGCAGGGGGGCGACTGGTGGGCAGGTCATGGGGTGCACGCAGAAGCAGCTGGACCTCAGCCCTTTAGTAGCCCCCAAACCCCTTCTACTCCGGGACCTTTTAAATAGCCGCGGAGCCGCGGGAATGCAAGAGGGAGGCGGGGCTCCGGCCGGCTATTGAAGACGGGTGGCAGAGGCAGCTGGAGCCCCAGGACTTTAAATCACCCCCTCATCTGTCCCAGGGCCAGGGGGGCTATTTAAAGGCCCAGAGCTCCAGCCGGGTGTGCGGGGCTTGCGCCCTCTGGCCGAGCTCCGACGGAGAGCGGGCCTTGCCGCGCTCCGGCGGAAGCCGCCGGCCTTGCCGCACCCACGGAGCGCGGTCAAGCTCGCGCACTCCGCTCTCCCGCTGGAGCCCGGTCAGAGCGCGGCAAGCTCCGCGATTCGCTCCTCCCAGCTGGGGCCCCGGTCAGAGCACGGCAAAGCTCCGCGACTCGCTCTCCTGGCCGGAGCGCGACAGAGCCCCGCCGCCACACCTCTCCTGGCGAGCCCGACCGAGCGCCGCAAGCCCCGCAGCCGCGCTGGAGCTCAGGCTGGGAGAGCGGGCCTGCCGTGCTCCCGCGCGCTTCACTCAAAGGAGCGGGACCATGAGCAGACCGCAGCTGGGGACAGGGTAGTTTAAAAAAAAAAAAAAAATTAAAAGGTGCCTAAGGTGCGGGCCCTCTTAGGCGCGGGTCGATTCCCTGGCACCGCACGTCGTTGGAACAGGAAGCGGAATGACCCGCACCCTTCCGTCCCCTTCCCACAACCCCCAGCAGCAAATTGGGACGAGGTGCTCTGTGGGATAGCTGCCCACAATGCACCACTCACAACAGCGCTGCAACTGGTGCAAGTGTGGACACACTGCAGCGCTGGTCGCTGTCAGTGTGGACACACTGCCGTGCTGGCCGTACACAGCTGTACGACCACAGCTGTAACTGCCAGCGCTGCAAAACTGTAAGTGTAGACAAAGCCTTACCCCTGAATTTAAAGGCTGAGGAAGCAGGGCAAGATCCTGCTGTTGTTTTGAAGGAGGGCTGTCAGGCTATACATTCCAGGGATTGGGGGGCAGCAAGGTTACTTCTCAATCTCCTTGAAGACAGAAGATTGAGGAGGGGAAGGGGAGGCAGTCAGCCACAGTCTAGATGGGGGTACGTATCACTGGGCCCACTACTCAGAAGATGACAGAAGTTAGTAAGAGTGGAAAGGTTGAGGAGGAAGAAGAGGGTATAATGAGCTGTAAGTGTTGTCTGAATTCACACACTGCTGGAAATTATCAAGTGTTAGGTCTTTTTTATTTATACAGTGTAGTAGAAGATAGTAGTCTTTTTAATGTCATTGTGTGAGAACTTCAAAGAGATTATAAGGAGCCTCTGTAAAGCGTTATGGCTTGGTTAAAGGCTGGGCAAGGAGACGGAAGTTTGATGCCTAAATCTTTATTTAATCAAAGATGTTACTGTACATAATAGTGTCCGGTTTTTGCAGTGTAGTTAATACTATGCAGCATCATAGTCTCACATTTTACCATGGATTGTCTTTGTCTACTATGTGTAAAGACCAGATGGTAGGAAGGGTAGTAAAAATGTAAGAATAAATATAGAACCAGAGATATTTAAAGGGTTAGTTAAACATAATTAGGGCCATGATCTGCCATGGATCTATAGGTGTTCTGCACAAAAGACAATGAGAAGGTATGGTCTTATTTTCAGTGTATTTAATTTACTGATAATCTAATGAGCTAGCATATTCTTTATTCAATCTCCTTTGCTTTAGCAAAGAAGCCTGCATAATTGAACTTCATTATACAGAAAAAACACTTTTCTCCCTCAGATGCTATGCAGGAAGCTATCAGCTTGTCCTGATATTTCTGTCAAAGTAGTTAGCAAAGAACTGTTTGTGTTCCCTATATGTGTATTATTTTAAAAGCAAATGTGTATGTAAATGGACATGCAACCTGCAATAAAAGACGTCAACAACTGACAGTAATTAACAATTATTGTTAAGCGGGAGAACAAAAGCACTTAGGTGAGTCTAGGGTTTGGTTATCTTTTTAAGAATGCTGTTGCCATATTCACCTTTTCTAACTGTGCTTAGTCATCTAATTGTGCATCCAAATGTAGCTGACACATTACGTGTGGTATCGTGATTTATTTTAAAAAATGAATGTGTTTCCTACCTTAAAAAACAAATTATTGAGAAACAGCCCGTTTTGAATTTTTGGGGGGGAAGGGAAAGGGGAAGTCATTTTGAAAATTTATATGAAAAATGAATAGTTCTTTTAGTAGTTTACCCTTATCACTTTTCAGTTTATTAGCAGCACAGTCATTTGAGATACAGTGTAGATTTGATAAATATCCTTAATATCTGGAGGAGCCAAAAGAGGATTTAGAGCAAAACATAAATTAATATTTTAACCACTTTCTTGCTAGCTTATTGGTATTAATAGCACTCTCTATAGACTGATCCTGCAATCCTTAGCAAGCAAAACTCCCACTGACTTTGTCCATAAGGTTTGTAGGATCAGGCACTTAAAACCCAACCAGTAAGTAATATGGAATACAGTATTTCTGTCATTTCTTCTTAAATTGTTCTTCCCTTCTCTCACTAATGATTTTCCTCACAATCCTGCCTGCTAACCTATTTATTTCTCCATCTTGCCCCAAGTCCTCTCATTGATGCCTTTGCCTCCCCAGAGCTGTCGCAAACCATGTTAGAGTTTGTCTTTTGCCACTACAATTAGTTCCTTTACTCTCAGGTTGCCAACCTCCATAGCTACATAATGCTTAGGCTTGATCTCTGAGTTGGATATTTTATAGCTGTGATCAGAAGTAGTTTTACATCAATCCCCTTTTATAAGAATTGAGTTACAAAATCGAGGAAAAATAACATCAATGCCATTCAGTCATCTTTTCTGCTTCTGCTCATGTTCCATGGAGGACCTCTACTGGGAGAAGATTCTACGTCAACAGTATCATTCTTCCTCCACTCCACCTCTCTCACCTTTACTCCCTCCTTGGTCCCCAGTATGAGTTCCACAGGGTCAGAATTCCATAGGTTTTACGACTGGAATACGAAGGGGTGGAGCCTCAGTGGCGTTATCCTCTGAGGGCTTTTCAGATTTTGATCTGAAATCCAATTGAGACGTAATGCTGCTTGAAAACAGCTTCTGGCGGTTACTGCCAATGACAGCTCAGCTTCTCCAGAGGGAAGCAGTAACTCTAAGTATCTTTCTCTGAGCAGGATGGTCCTTTCCCTAGAGATCTGCAGGGTTAGCAGTGTGCAGCTTCTGCCTCCTCAGTGAGTCCCTTAATCTCTTCCCTCAAGAGTATGAGGTGTCAGAAATTCTGCACAGGGATCCTTGCAGAGTTTCTTGGATCTCTTCTCACCCTCCCATGGGTATGTTTGTGGGAGGGCATGATTTGCTCCTTTTTAAAGTCAATCCCCTCTGTATGGAATACAGTATATGCCTGTTTATCTGAAACCCTATTATCCGATCCTCGACATTATCCCAGTACCTTCCTTGTCCCTCATTTATCTCATGCTGGAGGACAAGGAAGGGATAATGCAGAGATTCGGATATTAGAGTAGAGATCCCTGGTGTGGACTGCAAGGAGGAGGAGGAGGTGGCTACTGTGCTGCTGAATGGCTCTAGCAGCAGTGCAGGGAACCCTCTGCAGCCCCTCTGTCAGGGGAGTGAGTGAGCGGAACTGTGGCAGTGCAGCTGCAGAGGGCCAGTGACACCCGTCCCGATCTCTGCAGGTGCAAGGTGCTAGGAAGGAATCATTCAGCAGCAGGATGGGCTTCCCCCTGGCTGGGAGCTCATCCTCCTCCTGGCAGTCCTGGCCAGAGGTCTTTGCTCATCACTCCCAGCCAGGGGGAAGCCCATCCTGCTGCTGAATGATTCCTGTCCTCTGTTAGCTGAATTCATGATTACTTGAATAAAATCTGTATCCCCCATGCTATTCAGTTAATTGGGAATACACTGTACATAGAATACTACATTCAAGATTCTTCACAACTGCTCTTATAGCATCATAGCTAAAGTTGAGCTGATCAGTTCATTCTAAACATCTGATTTCAAACACTTACAACCTTCTGTGGAATCGGCCATTTGAACTGGAGCTTAACATGTTTGCTTTTAGCTTTGGGGTGAATTTTTCTGAAAATTTTAAAGAGAATTCATTCAGCCATATCTGAGCTATCCAAATGTGAAAGAAACACATAGGCAGATACAGTCTTTTGTGTGTGAATTAATTTGTAGGCTACAAGATGTGCTCTGTCTCTGCACAGACACATAGGATTCATTTGAAAACTATAATAAGGAATTCTAGTGATTAAAATGAGACTTGGTCCCCCTTGACTTGTTTGTACTTTACCATTTTAGAGAGTTCCATGATGCGAATCCCACTCATTTATTGTTGGCTGAAAGAAATTAAACAACCTATTGTTTTTGCCACCCTTTACTGGCTTTCCTTGTACACCTCAACCTCGATATAACGTGACCTGATATAACACGAATTCAGATATAATGCGGTAAAGCAGTGCTCCAGGAGGGCGGGGCTGCACACTCCATTGGATCAAAGCAAGTTGGATGTAACACAGTTTCACCTATAACGCGGTAAGATTTTTTGCCTCCTGAGGACAGTGTTATATCAAGGTAGAGGGATACCTTTTTTCTTTCCCTTCCATGCTTTCTGCTTCAGTGGTATTATCTTGTTAAAATATCATGTGAAATTTCATGTTGCATAATGGTAGAAGAATTAACAGATTCAGTTTCAAGGACTTACATACCAGCAGATCAAAAATTTTGCATCCAATTACCTTAAGAATGTTTAAATTTTGCTCTATCCAAGAGGCACCTTTTTCTTTGTTTTTTTTTCCTATGTGTTATTTAAAATGGAAAATGATCTAAATTTTGGGTCTGAGACACAACTTGAGTGCACCTTTCAAATGAAATTAAAATTAGGGGTAATTCACAGAAAATTCAGAATCATAAGCATTTTTCCCTTTCACATTTTTGATTAGAAACATATTGATTATTTTTCAGATGAAATGTGCATTATTTTTCTTCGCTGATAGATTAAACTCTTGGAGAGAATAGATATTATTTTTTTTCTTTCAAATTTTGAAATTCTGGGTCACTGAACTATTACCATAGTCATTGTATATAGTTGGAAGTCATTTTTTAATATTAGAAATATTAGGAGTTAATTCAAATCTCTGTGTTGTTAAAGGAGTTTTGATGAGCACAATGAGGTTCCTGTGATGTGTGTAAAGCCAGTGGGAAACAATCAATAAATTATAGCACTGTGTAGACGGGGAAAAGGAATGGGAGGAATCACTGATGATTGGAGAGAGGGATAGGGCTAGTGGATGGAAACCACTGCTGTTGGATGTTGAAGAGGAGTCACTTCTGGATCCTACTGAGATGCTCCTAGAATGTCCTCCCCATAACAATGGGGTTGATTCAAACCCTTCCATTTTAAAATTGCAGCGTGCAGCTCAGGGAACGTATTTTCCATTCATAATCAAATACAGATTTTCTTCTTGACTTCATCGTCCTCAGTGGCCACAATGTAGCACCTCAAGGGCCAAGTAAGTCCCAGTGCCACAGGTTGGACGCTGCTGTCTGTTGATATTGAAGGACATAACACTGAATCTGGTGATCCTGGAAATGAAACATTTTTCAATGACGTCGTCATCAAAATACAACCACAAGGATCATTTAAATCCCTGTATCGAACTTTGTAGCAGCTCTTCAACATGTGCTTCATTCAAGGGCAATCTGTTTATCTTCAATATGGAAAATAGGGCAGAGATCAATTTCTGATTATGCTTTAAAAGCAACTGAGACGAAGACTGGAATTTAATAAAAAGTTGCAACCTTCTTTTTATACTGACAGTTTTGCCCTCCATGTAACATATAAACAACAATTTAAAGAATAAAGCCTGGATATGTTCCTCCAGGCAGATTTAAACTTCTAGGTTCACAAGTGAATGCTGTGAGTGAAGAAACAGAAGAAAAATGACCTAATAATGACTACAAGTTTGCATATGGGGGGAAATGCATTTGTGCTTAATGCTATCAATTCTACACGTGAAAAGAAACTGCAAACTATTCTGTTCCAGTTGCTGATTATCCCATCCAAGAAGTCAGGAAAGTATGACAAGAAGGTCTTTGCCACTTCCTCAGATAGTAATAATGAAATGAAAAGAAGGTGCAAACTCCTCAGGTGCATTTGTCCTAAATTTCTGTTGTATGGATGTTAAGCACACTACTCAAATCTCATTGAGAAAGTGGTAAGACGAAACACAGTCCTAAAGCATGTTGCAGAAGTTCACGTGTCCTTCCACAGCTACCTTTAACATCATAGTTGGTTATCTGAAAAATGATGACTTATTTCTCCCTGCTTCACACTGACACTTCGTGAAACTATCAGGAAGATTGTTTCTATTTTGCATTCAGCTACCTCAGTGTTACATATAGAGGTACTATAACTTCTCAGCTCCTACTTGATATTATTCTATTTATACATCCAAGGATTGCATTAGTGTTTTTGGCCACAGCACTGTGCTAGGAGCTCATGTTCATTTGATTACCCACTGTTACCCCCAAGTCTTTGTCAGAGTCACTGCTTCTTGGGATAGCGTCTCTCATCCTGTAAGCATGGCCTACATTTGACCATATGTCTAATGAATACAATAGAGTATTACCACAGATAATGCTGAAGAAAAAGAGAGGCACCAATTTAGAGGGAAAGTGGCAAAATGGCATCTAAATAGTAAACCTCTATCTTAATATGCATACGTGCAAATATCTGATTTGTACTCGTACGTTGAGTTAGGCATCCACAGTCCTAACCTAAACCCTGGCCTAAAATGAATATGCAGGCCCCTCTGAAAATCATAAATTCATTTTCATTTCTCTTCTTTCTTACCCAGCCCTTGATGTGTGAAACATGTTTTCCTCTTCACCTCTGGAAGTGCCCCTTGTTTTCCAGTAGGATAGAACCTGAAATCACGCTGAGCCCTACGTTCATTCTATCGCTGCAGTTTTACATTGTACATGAACCTCACTCATATGCTCCATGGAGATCAGTTTCCCTTCCTTGAATGAGTTCCACCCTTTTGGGGGCGAGAATGAGAGGAGATCTAGTCTTTGGGCAGGAGAGTGGAATCAAGAGTGTCTTAACACTGGGAACAGGGTGAGCAAATGTAATCAACAGTTGATTGTCCTTTAGACCCCACATCTTTGGCACCTTTGTAATCAAAGACAACAGATGAGAGCTCTCATTCTAGTGACATTATTCATTACATCCTTAGAGGCAATGCACACATGGCTAATCTAGGTTCTAAATGCAGTCAGCTCACTGGTAACTGCCTTGGGCAGCATTCTCAAACTATGGGTCAGGACCCCAAAGTGGGTCGCAACCCCATTTTAATGGAGTCACCAGGGCTGGCTTAGACTTGCTGGGGCCCAGGGCTGAAGCCCAAGCCCTGCCGCCCAGACCCAAAGGAGAAGGTCAACAGTTTGAGCCCTTTGCAGCGGGGCTCAGGCTTCAGCCCTGGGCAGTGGAGCTCAGGTTACAGGCCCCCTGCCTGGAGCTGAAGCCCTTGGGGTTCAGCTTTGTCCCCACTCCCTACCCCCACCCCAAGCGGTGGGGCTCAGGCTTTGTCCCCTCCTTCCCCCCCACCCACGGCAGTTGGGCTCAGGCTTCTGTTCCCCCCTCCTGGGGTTGTGCAGTAATTTTTGTTGTCAGAAGAGGTTGTGGTGCAATAAAGTTTGAGAACCCCTGGTCTTGGGCAATATCTGGTGTTTTTCTCATACAGCAATCATTTGGCTTAGAGGAATGGAGCTTTCCTGTATAGCAGTGTGTACTTATCTGCAGTTTCCCACTCCATATTTTTTCTCTTCTGATCATGGAAAGAGCCTAGGAAGCACACAGTCCTGGCATAGTGAAGGAGGACCATGGCCACAGTTCCTCAGGGCATCCCCAGTGACCCAAGTGTCAGCGTAATGAATAAAAATCTGAGTAGAACCGTTGTGAAGACAAGCCCTTGTGGACATTGGCCTCAGGCATGTAGCTTCGTTAAGTACTGATGGGAGATTGCCTGGGCTGCAGGATCCTGTAATGACAGGGAAATAACTTGAGGGAGGTGATTGAAGAGAATGTTGGGCTGTCAGTTTTGCAAGTTTTTAACATTTGGCAGGCCAAGGTAAACGCGAGGCTCCCCCATAGTCTTAACCTCAACCTGGTAATGTGTGTTAAAACTACAAACTGCCTTGTCTTTCACTGAGCTTTTACCCCATGTTCATTACCACATTAGCTAACATGAGTTAAGAATGCATCTTTTTCCATTGAAGACCCACTGTTGGAGGTAGCTCCAGTGGCTTGCAGTCATCAGCTCCAGCATCAGTGCAGGTCTGGAAGAGGCACTGGAATACAATAGCAATTATGGATGTTCTGAGCAGCGTGGGATTCAATAGCAGTGCTACCAAGTGCCAGCAGCTCTAGGGTGGCTGTGGCCCTCAGCAGTGGCAGCTTTCTAGGTGGATCCTGGAAAATCTAGTGAGGGGTGAAGGGCAACGACCAATGAAAGAGTGAGCTAGCTACGTTTCATCTGCTTCTGCCTTCCCTCTTTCCCTTCCCTTCTCCCCAGCCCCCCCACTTGTTGAGAGCTATTGGACTGCATTTGGGAAATAAAAAAAACAGCTTGGGTTAAATCACTTTAGTTTAGTATTTGTTAAAACAGCTTTGAAGCTAAAATCTATGCTGATTTACACTAGTTGGCTTCTACAGGATTTCACAGGGGCAAGTTAGGGCAGAATTCAGCCATGGATGTCTTAGAGGGTGTAATTTTCAACCAAGCCCAGGTGACTTGGATTTTCAATGATACTTGTGCTCCTAAATCACAAGAGCTCTTGAAAATCCCACAGATGAAGAAGGCTTAATTTGACTTCAGCTTAAAAAAACACTTTCAACCCAGAAAATGAAAGCAGACTTACAAACTCTTTCAGTTTGGGCAATCAAGGGTTTAACAGTAACAGTGTGTAAGGCATGTTTTTAAAACATGTGATTGGTTTGTTGCTGTCTGTTTAAATAGCAGCTCCTTATGGAAACACAAAAGGTTTGCATAACTTTTTCATGTGTGCTTACTGCATACTGCTTCCCATATTTGTATGTGATATTTTAAGCTTGATTACCTCCCGATGTTGATATGCCTGTGCTGCCTCTCTAAATTCAGCTGATGCCTTTTGGCTTCATTGTATGTTTCCAAAAATACAAATTTGAGCACCACAGGATTCAGCCAAACTAACTGCTGAAAGGAAATAGTGGCAGTACACCTAGGTAAGCTAAGCAGGAAAGGAATATTGAATGTTAAATGTACAGTACTGCTGTCAACAGTTCTGTCTCATTGTATGCTGGACTTTTGTCTGTGTGAATGCTTTCTAACTTGCTCTTTCTGCTCTGTTTCTTCATGCTTTCCTGGATTCAGAGAGAGGTAAATGATTTTCATTTCTCCATCATTCTCCATGTTTATCTGCCAAGCACTCACCAAACAGTGCCAGGATCAGTTGTCATTGTCTTACAAAAGCTGACCTGTAGTGAAGTAAACTAATCCTGTACCTGATCATATTTTTAATCCAGTAATGACAGTATTGCCAACCCCATGCATTCAAAAATCATGTGACTAGCTATAAATCATGAGATTTCAGGGGGAAATCAGGATTCTTTTTACATACGTGCCTTCTGATGTTTGAGAATTTAGGGTTCACATTTTCCAGCTCTTCTCTGTGGCCATGAGGACTAGAAACTTCTTTTATTAAATAAAAGCTCAGATTCTCACATAATTACATGACTCCAAGAGCGAGCAGTTTAAGAAAAACAAAAATATCATGAGAGTTGGCAACACTGAAATTATTCTCTTCATTCAGTGTTTGGGATGGTGGGTTGTCCTTCAAGTTATATAAACTGTCATGTATGCATTTTTTTTATCTGCATGTTGTGGAAAGTTATTATTTAAGATTCTCTACAACACTTTCTGTTGTATTGGAACACATACAGTACTATTCTACTATATTGTTACCATTTGCTTTGCAGCTCAAGGGCTACGGTCAGGCAGCAGTTTCTTACTGGTAAAATTGTGCTCCGCAAGTCAGAATTAGGTTTTGGCCTCAGTCCAATTTTGTTTGTTCTTCTAGATAGAAAAGCCCTGGCATTGGAACAGGATGGAAGGGAGATAGTTTAGAGACGTGGACAGTTCCCTGGGTTTGCTTCTAGGAATATAATGAGACTACTTTACAAGCTTGACTGGTTTTTAATCAATTCTTTAGAAAGCACTGGCCTAGGGAAATGTTTGAACTTTCTTGGTGATTATGGCTTTGCAAGCTAATATACATTTCATGCATGTAAGAAGTGATGCTCATTCTAGGCTAACATTAACAAAAGTGTTCTGTGATCTGCTTCTCTGGTTGTGAACATACTATGATTACTTTTTCTGTCTGAATAATAAAGAACAAAGGGAACTATCACTCCCAACTGCTTAATAAGGCAAATCTCAATGAAGACACTGTTCTAGTATTTGATGCCATCTTCAGTTAAATGTGCAGTTGAGCTTTGAGCATCTCAATTTGATTTCTTTATCAGTTATTTCAATATTCCTCACAAAGGCTTGCATCTTTCACTAGTATCTATGAACGTAGAATTGTTGTCTAAAATATCTAAATATTAATTTACTATAGAAACTGTTTATCCAAGTTACATGATTGGCATCAAAGAAGCTGTTCAAAGATTTAAAGGTGTGCTGATATATTTTATATGAATTTAGTAATTATGAAAACTGACTAACCTGGAGAGTAACCTGTGATGCTGCACAGTGTGAGTAGCAGCAGTATGGTCTTTCCCATGCTGTCTCATCCATGTACCTTAGCCTTGGAGAGAGCACCTCTAGAGCTGAGTAAGTAGTTGAATCCCCATATACATTTAATAAACTTTCTGAATTAAGATGGGACTTCTTCTCTAAAAGAACTGCAGGGTGCAGGTTCATGCTAATCAAATGTCAAGGGTCAGAACCTCAGCTGGTGTAAATTGGTGAAACTCCACTGAGCTGAATGGGGCTGTGCCAATTTCCATTAGCTAAGGATCTGACCCAAATCCTCTACCTCTGTCCAGAAAAAAAAAGCCACTGAAAATCCAAATTTGAAATGGAAGCCCTGTGCTAACACTCTCTTCCTGACTCGTCATACAGTTCCTGCCCCCTAACTAGAGCCAGTCGGGAATTCTTGACTAAATGGTTTTCGTCAGAAAATGCCAGTTTGTCTAAACCGAAACTTTTCCAGGAAAGGGTTGATTTTTGGCAAAACTTTCTATTGGGGAGGTTTCTCAGCTCCAGGATGGTGTTTCTGGTGAGAGATAGAGAGACCCACCACAGAATGTGAGGAAAGGGTGAGTGAGTCATTATGCTTAATAGCCATCCCTCTGCCTAATCAAGATGAAGTGCTAAGTCTGAAGAGAATCCTGTCTAATTCTCTGTTGGAAGGGTGGTGTCTATGACATGGAGACATAGTTATATGGAAAATACATGGGGGCACTTAGAACTTTGAGAAGATGATAGCACGTACAGGAAATTGGGAATTAAAACCCTGGAAGCATAGAAATATTTTCAGATTGGAGCATGACTTGTAGCCTAAGGTCCTAAAGATCTGAATGTCACAGAGGTGTCAGGTATGGGGAGGCAGAAGGAGGGGTTAAAAATTAAATATTTTGAAAGGATGGGAATGATCTCTGAGATATCAACTAATAATAGAAAGGCTGGGGCTTTCTTTCACTGTAAGAACCTCACATATAAGGTTGCCAGATTACAATTGTTAGGATTCACGTTCCCAGTCGAAGTGGCCAAATAAACAATGCCCACGGAAACTACTCGAGAATTAGTATGTGACCTAAAAAAGCAATTGGAGAGAAATTCAGAGGCTTCCAGTACAGGATAATTAGCAATACAAGCTATAAGCATGAATGTATTAAAAAGGCAAGTGGATTGCCTTCAGTGCTAGATCACGCGAGGAGAATTCTTTAACTGCATACAAGTAACTGACATTATTCTAAAAAGAAACAAATTTTTAAGTTGGGGTGTGGGGCGGGAGATGAGGGCTCCGGGTGCGGGCTCTGGTGATGAGGGTTTTGGGGTGCAGGAGAGTGCTCTGGGCTGGGACTTGAGGGGTTCAGAGCACGGGAGGGGGACTAGGGCTGAGGCAGGGGGTGGAGCATGGGGGTGGTGGCTCAGGGGTGCAGGCTCCAGGCAGCACTTACATCAAGCAGTTCCCAGAAGCAGAGGCATGTTCCCCCTCCGACTCCTACATGTTCTGTCTCCGACTCTGCGGACTGCCCCATCCATAGGCACTGCCCCCACACTTCCCATTGGCTGTGTTTCCTGACCAATGGGAGTTGCAAGGGCGGGGCCAGTGGGTGGAGCCCCTGCCTGCCTCTATGTGTAGGAGCCCGCGGGGGGACATGCCACTGCTTCTGGGAGCCATGCAGCACGGAGGCTAGCAGGGAGCCTGCCAGTTCCACTGCGTGTCAGTGCCAACCAGACTGTGCTGACCAGAGCCGCCAGGATCCCTTTTCGACTGGGTGTTCCTGTTGAAAACCGAATACCTGGCCACCCTACTCTCAACTTGCATGATCATGTTAAGATGGACAAGCATTCTGTACTGGATTACAATTAGAAAACTGTAGGAAAGTGCAGGTGCACAACAGAATGTGGTTGTTGGCCTGATGGATCTGAGACACAAATCAAAATTCATTTGAAACCTGAAAAATTAAAGACACTACTGTACTAAAGAAGGATTGCACATACTCTAATGCCCAAAGTGAAAAAAATTGTGTGTTTTGGCACAGAAAAATGTAGAATCTCTAACTAACTGATTTCTTCTTTGTCAATCTTGCAAATTTTAGAATCCAGCTCGGATGGAAAGATTATAGGATGTGTTTTGGAGTTGAGTGGTTTGCTGGTGGTGTGTTTTGGGTTTTTTTCCTTGGTTTGGTTTGTTTTTTTTCCAGAGAGAGGGAGGTTGTCTCACCCTGTGGCAGCCTCAGGTAATGGATAAAATGAAAATGAAAAATCCTTTAGCAAACCATGCGAGAACTCTGATTTTGATGCTGATATGGATATTGTTATTTCATTGTTGGAGAGTGTTTGTTTTGGCTTTTTGCTTTAAAATTGTTGTTATACAGAATTCTCCACATCCTTGCAAGCTCCTCAGTGTTGGCCTAATACAAAGCCCATTGAAGCAAATAAAACACTTCTACTGACTGCAATAGGTCTTGAATCAGGCCCTGTGTCCCAAAAGGAACTACATGTGGTTATAGTTTTCAATTCTGTAAAGACAGTAAGCAGTTTACCTCTTAATAGCATCTTAATCCTGATTTGAAATCCCTACCTCTGTAAAGAGACAGTGCTGGCAAAATACTGTTTAAAATGTTAATCCAGAACTTCAGACCTTTTTCATATTCTAACCATATTCATCCAAAGAGATTTGCTTGTGGATCCCCTCCTCTCCCATTTGAACATCCATGTGACAACTGCAGCAGTTGCTGACATGAAAAAGTTGTAGCAGAGGCATGGTTTTGTCACTGTTTTATTTGTCTCTTTTTCTCTTATCTCAGTGCCCTTCCCATCTGTTCTGTTCCTCTTGCTCCTTTTGCTCACCTACATATGCTTCCCAGCCACTTGGTCCTCTCTTCCCCCAGACTTTCATTCTCTGATGGTGGATGTCAATTCTAACTCCATTAATAGTTTTAGTCCCTGTGGTTGCTCTTGACTCCTCGCATCTCCCCCTTCTCTTACATTGCTGTGACCACTGCTGCAGCCCTCACATTCTCTATAGGAGGTGCTGGCTGATGGTCACATGGTGCTGGCTCTCTTCCTTGTTTCCAAGTAGCTCCTAGCAGTGAAGAACCTGGAGGTTTGTACAAGCTGGTAAGGAGAAGGAGAGGCAGCCCCATATTACTAGCCAACTCCCTGCAGTCCACAAGCACAGTCCAGCGCTGGTACATGGACCACACTTGAGGACAGTTAGACACTGACTATCATTTATCTTGTTTAATTCAAATAATTTTCTTACTCAGCCCAGAGGATAGACTTTCCTGTGTCAAGGATTATTGTTTCAGTTTGTAAAATATAAATCTATAAGTACTGTGGAAATCAAAATTACACTGATGCAAGAAAATATTTCTATTTGTTTTTAATCTGTGTGTTTTGTTTTTGATCAGAGTCCATCTTTGCTTATTTCAGACTTAAATGTTAGCTTTATTTTCACCAAAGAAATTAGCTAATACATGTCTACATTGTTCAAAAGGTAAAAATTGAGATTGGAAAGGTAATACAATATGTGCCATTCTTTCATGGTCAGAGTAACTGGGATATCTCCCAGGGCTTTAGTCTAATATCAACTGCTAGTCAAACAGGGTAGCGTTAGCATAAATTCCATTTAGCGTCATCACATTCACTTAATGTTTAGTGGTGAAGTGATGCTTAGCCGGGGTTAAATAGGCAAGCTCCGGTCAATTAACACAGAACTTTACTGAACTAATGATGAAGTATTCCTTTTTATTGTCCCATTTTTATTTAGTACCATTTTTTAAAAAAAGGTCTCTTCCTTAACAAGCAACAGGACATCCTAATGAAGAGGATTCTACTGTATTTTCAACTCTACGGCAGAGCCAAGCTATAATCTTATGCCAAAACAAAAAAATTCTCATCCATTATTCTGGTCAGTCTGTTTTATGGCTTCTGTTTGAAATAGTTTATATGTACTGTAAATTCCCATTAGATGGAGCATAGGATACATGCACAAATTATGGAAGATTTCATTGCAGGGTAAGAGAAGTGTTCCTTTTTACAGCAAACCCCAGAATAACTGGCATCATCCTGGAAACGATTCTGTCGGGATCCAGTTACATTTTTGAATACTATGTTCTGCTGCTGAGATGCTTCTCCACTGTAGGCCCAAGCCCGAAAAGGTAAAGGGCTTATGAAAGTTGTTGTAACCTCAAAGATTTTTCACACTGAAATAGGGACCTGTTCCTGTCCCACTGATATTAATGGAAAAATTCCTTTTGACTTCAGTGGCAGCAGGAGCAGGAACACTAGCCTCAACCCTGCAAACACTTCTGCACATGCTTAGCTTTATGCATGTGAGTATCCTAGTGGGATAGGATTTGATGGGGCTAGGTCTGATCAGTGTTAAGCTGACAGCCCCTTGTGTATTCCAGTCTATCTTGTAACCTAGGCAAGCCTGGCTTTGTGACAGATGGCCCCTTTATACCAAAAATCACAATAATATTCAGGTTATTCCCTGTCCCTAAGGACCAGTCGCTTAACCCAGGTCAGTTGTACCTTAGATCTCACACCAAAGACAATGCTTGTAACCAATCCCAATCCTTGATCATTTTTGTACAAAAGAGAGAGGAAGGGGTGTGTTTGTTTCCTTGAAATACAGAATGGTTTGAACCCTAGCTACATGGGAATCAAGTTGGATTCTTAGCAGCCTGGGCATCTTGTGGGAGCAGGCCAGTATTGCAGAATTGTGTACTGTGCTGTAGGACTGTGCTGATGGATGTTGCTTAAGACATTTAGTTGACTTGATGAATTATTGAAGTTGACTTATAGTCTGTGACTTGTCAGATGGGAAGATGATAGTTTGATTGATGATTTGGAAGCAGATGGTGTTTTCAGATTTCTGCATGATACAGTATCTCTGGTTTTGAAGAGAGGGAAAGGATTTTATTGATAAGATATCCTCCCCATCCTGACAGATTTGCAGACCTGATCCTGAAAAGGCTTATGCATATATCTACCTTTACAGATGTGAGTAGTCTTGTTGTAGACATAGGACTATTCAAGTGCTTTAAATTAAGCATATGTGGAAGCATTTGCTGGGCTTGGGCCCAATTCCCTGAAACATCATAGTGCAGGCTTTTTTGGCTCCTCACAAGTTGAAATTGATCAAATATTTACTAAATAATTTTTGCTGCTGATTGTCATTGACTGTATATATTTAGTTCTGCCTTGTTATGAATACGTGTATTACATACAAAACTTTGTTAAATTGCCATTATTTAGGTTGCAAAGTCAAGCGCTGGGAAGTTAGAACATGCCAGATTTACTGTTGCCTGTGCCACCCTAAATCATCTTCCTTGTGTACCCAGTCTATGCACTGAGTGAGGCAGGGGTCCTGTGGGAAAAACAGTATATCATTCTGTAATCAAAATCACAGTACATTTTCACAAGGAGGCTGAATTAAGATTGCATGGGCAACCATAATTCTGGCATTTCCTAACTATTGAGAATGTTGCAAGCAAAATAAGGTTCTGTTAATGTAGTTTTTTTATATGTCCTTGCCTAGGAGTTTTTCAAGGACAAAGGTGAAAACAAATTATGTTATGTGCAACTGTAATGATCCTCCCCTTCATACATCATCCACAGGGCTTGAACTCTGAGCCTTAAACCCTACGGCACAGATTGCTACAACCTGAGGTAGAGAGCTAACCACATTAGCTGACTACAGGAGAGTAGAGTGTTTATCCTAGAATATGGGGATGGAATGTGGGTGCCATGTGCTGGGTCCAGGAGAGGATGAGGGGAGTCTAGTCTGGCTTCTCTTCCTCCTGCCAGAGAGAGAGACAGAAATACTGGGATCATGTGCCAGGTTGAGATGTGAAAAAGAGATTTTGGGAGAAGTCTAGCGTGCTGCTCTCTCACATTGCCCTGCCTCCCCTAGCCACAGCTTCTAGCAGCTCTGAAACATTCCTAGCAGAGTGTCTGCTGTTGCCTTGGCAGAAACATGGGCCAGTCTCTTTAAAATGTTCGGTGATTTCTGGCAGAATTTTGTGGTAGTGGGGGGAATGGTGATTTTTAACACTTTTCAACTCTATTAAATCCAAATTAACTGACATGGGACAAAGAAAAGGCACATCTATAGTCTGAGGTTTTCCATGCAGGATATCATATGTCTGCTGCAAACAATGGCAGTATTAATACTTATGAAAGAAAAGTCACAATAATCTTTTCTAGTGGAAGGTGTTAGACCAGTGGTTCCCAAACTAGGGGCGCGACTTGTTCAGAGTAAGCCCCTGGTGGGCTGGGCCAGTTTATTTACATGCCGCATCTGCAGGTTCAGCCAATTGCAGCTCCCAGTGTCCACGGTTTGCCGCTCCAGGCCAATGGGGGCTGTGGGAAGTGGCGGCCAGCACGTCCCTCGGCCCACGCCACTTCCTGCAGCTCCCATTGGCCGAGAACAGCAAACCGCAGCCTCTGGAAGCTGTGATCGGCCGAACCTGCTGGTAAACAAACCAGCCCAGCCCATTAGGGGCTTACCCTGAACAAGTCGCACCCTTAGTTTGGGAAACACTGTTAGACAATACTTTTCTGAGGTGTTTTCCGCTTAACCATAACCACCCTCCTTTCTTTGGTCTTTGTAACGTTGGTTTTGTCTGTCTTGTGCTGTTATAATAGTTTAGTCTGTTTTGAACAGTGCAGTGCCCTGAGCATCCCCCTAAGAAAAGGTGCTTTCTAAATACATTTTATTGTTGTTTAGTGTGGGGGTATCTCTTTAAGGTTTTAAATCTTTGCAATTCAGAATGAAAACTCAAGTAATTTCTCAAAAGGGCTAGATTAAATATGGCTGCAGAGGCTTTTGTGTAATATGCTCCAAAAAACTTGGCTTGTTAGTTGAGGTACGTTGTCTGATGTGGTTCAGTGAAGCAAAAGACAATAGTTTAGAATGGTGTTGATGTGCCAGGATATTGCCAATGCTATCAAGCAGAGTGCAAGAATTTCTAATGCTGTTTTATAATCGTGGATTTCACAGCATGCTTTCGAAACCCTGATTTGGATTTGCTTTAATGGCTTTGTCTCATCTTAGGTATTGCCTTTTTATTTATAAGAAAATAACGGATAACTGACCAACTTCACTCATAGCAGAAGGCACTACACAGAGCTGTTCTGTATTTGAGAATACGTGTGCTAGTCCTTGAAGTTAATTCTCTTTCTTGGCCCTGATTCTGCAAACTGCTCCACATGGGTGGACCCTGAGCCTGTGCAGACCTCTGCTGACTTCTGTTGGGCTCTGCTTAGGTGCTGTGCAAAGCAGTTTGCAGAATCAGGACCTTATTTATGTAAACAACCCAGTGAAAACATAGGATACTCTTCCAAGGATACGCTTGTTAAGAGGGCTCATACCTCACTACTTTACAAGACCTCAAAGGAATAGTATTGATTGAAGTAAAAAGAAAAGCCATGGAATGGTAAAACGGATGGCTTTCAATAATATTTTAAATTCATATAAACACAGATTTTAGCCTTTAAATCAGCACTCCATTAGAGTAGACCCTAATCCTGCAATGAGCTGCATACAGGGATCCATTGTCTCTGCAGTGTTGGGGGCATAGTCATTACCAGTGATCTTTTTTCACATAAGGCGGGGAGAAGGTAAGAGAGGGAGGTAGAGTGTTTGTTTCTAATCAGGTTTCAGAGTGGTAGCCTTGTTAGTCGAGCCCTTGTGGAACCTTAGAGACTGCCGAAATAAATTTGTTAGTCTCTACGGTGCCACAAGGACTCCTTGTTTTTTGTTTTTTTGTTTCTAATCAGAAACTCTACAATAGAGTTACGGTTGTAAATCTATATCTATTCATTTAAAACAGCACTGCTAGAATGTTGCTGTTATAACAAGATACAAAATATCTGGAATTGTAGGTAAAAAAACAAAAATGCTTGAAAGGTGGGAAATTAGAAGGTTGTAGTTTTAAAAAACACTCCAAAGTTTCAGAAAGTCTAGAAATACATATTTACTGTTCCAGTACCAACCAGTGCTAATAAAGGTGTTTGGGTGACTGGGGGACCCTAAATGCTTACAAACATGGTGCCTACAAACCCTTAAGGGCTGCACCAGCAGGCTTGATTAATGTGCAGCCCCCTCACAAGATATAAAAATCATGATGGTTTTATGTAATAATCAGTTCATTTTTTCCATAGCTAATAATTTTTCAAAGGTAGCGTACTTAAATATACCCCTTTCCCTCAGTTCACCTTGCGGCCTGATGAATGCAACCTATTTGGAGTTTTTAGTCCAGTTTCATCTGTGAGATACTGGGTCAGAAGGGAGCTTCACTAACTTACATCAGCTAAAGATTTGGCCCACTCTATGCACTAACAAAAAAGGATTAGACTTTCCCATATGGGGCTCCTTGTCCATCTTCTTAGTGGTGGAGGTTCAGAGTGGGAGTACTTGTCATCAGCCTCCCTCTGAGGGAAAAGGCATTGAAGAGTGTCTGCAGACTGATGGAATGATTGGAGGTCAGCTTGCTGTGTCTTGTCTAATTCTAGTCAGCCAATCTCCTGGGGATAGGGCACAGGAGAGAAGTTTGCAGTTGGGAGGGACTGTTGACTAAGTGGCAAAGGCTAGTGACTGTGTGCTGAGGGGGAAGCACATGA
Organism: Chelonoidis abingdonii; assembly: GCF_003597395.2. Classification (NCBI taxonomy): domain Eukaryota; kingdom Metazoa; phylum Chordata; order Testudines; family Testudinidae; genus Chelonoidis; species Chelonoidis abingdonii. Next base: position 99,998,697 of record NC_133773.1, read on the forward strand.
TGAGAGAGGGGAAAAAAGGTGGGTGAGAGGCTGCAGAGAAAGGTAGTTAAAGCTTTGCCACTTGTGTCTGCCATCCCTTTAGTCCTGCTACTGTATGGTCTGCCTAAGCTGCAGGGCCAGCTGGCCTCAGGGTTCCCACCAGTAAGATGGGTATACAGAAATGCCACAACAGGATGGTTGTGAGGCTGAATTAGAACTTCAGCACTCTGAAGCCATGCTGTACTGTGTGAGTGCTTAGTATTAGGCAAACAATCTTTTTGTTACAGGGCATTTACTTTAAAGTTGTTTAATGTTTGAAAAAGTAGTAAGGTCAGAAATTTAGGTCAATTAATGTGAGTGAAGCTCAGCAGGCACACATCTCCCTTATGCAATCATATTTCTAATTCCTGTCTGCATATTTTAAGCATTTTCTAATTCTTTGAAATACAGCTTTTCTTCAGATAGTTTGCTGAGTGCTTGTCTTATTTACTATTATTTCAGAAGCTGAATTTGAATCTTTGCAGAAAAGCACATTTCCCCTCTTCTTCATTCTTTAAATTTCCATGTGCATTTACAATTGCTGTTGGATTTATGGGTTATAAACGCAATGAGTTTTGAGTGTCTGAAAGTTGCAATGAGCTCTTTAGAGAATAAGCATCAGAGACTGGTTGGTAATGTGTTCCATGGATATGCAGTGGTGTCAAGTTAGTGCCTATTTGTTGATGTAGCTGTTTTGGCTGAACCACTGATTATGTTCTCTGACGACTCAGACATATGCTTCTTAAATTAAAGCCAAACTTAGTATTTTTTAGATGCTCTTATTTATAATGTGTTAATTAATTTTGTCTGCACAGAGACTTTGCTTATGTAGCAAGAGACAAAGACACAAGGATTTTGAAATGTCACGTCTTTCGATGTGATACACCTGCGAAAGCCATCGCAACAAGTCTGCACGAAATCTGTTCTAAGGCAAGTGGATTATAACAACTCATTCATTAACCTCGTGAATGATTCTTAGAACCGTTACTATAATCAGCACTCTAATTTGTGGGGCAAGGCCGTTCAGTTTTGTGCCATTAGAAAGTTGACAACCCTAGACTTGTAATAGACATTATTGCAAACAAATAGGAACGGTGAATAGTGTCATGGCTAAATAAAACAGTCCTTTTTAGATTTAATGGTATTGTTCTAGTTGTTAATTCCTGAAAAATCTGTTAATGACACTAACTTAAAAATTGCTTTTTTTCTGAATTTTTTTACCTACTTTTGTTTCAAGAAATATACATGAGAATCCTTTAACTGAAAGAGATTTAGAGATAAACATTTCTTTGTTATCAGTTGGTTTATATTGTGAGTTTGACAAATTATCTGTTCCCCTGAATGGTCAATTAATCAGTGCCCTCTGTTTGTGTGGGTCTTTCCTTCAGTGGTAAAACCTTTAAAAAAATAGGAAAGTCTGACTGAAAAACTATAAAAATTGGCAGGGGAACTGAAACAGGTGTAGTACCTGAGACTATTTTTTAACTCTTATTGAAACTTCATTAGTTTTCAAGTTGATCGTGTCCCTTTAAAAAAATCTTTTTTGATTTGTTTTTTCTTCTGTTTAAATGAGACTATTTAAAGGGATGCTTCCAAAATAAAACACATATTTAGTTGCCTATCTCACTAACAGTGCCTGTGGTTATTAAAACTTTAAGTTTTAAAATCCAGTTTACATTTTGTGTCTGGAAGTATGTTTGTGTTTGCTTTGTACATTTTTGTCAGTTTGGAGAATGAAAATCAATGAAGTTTGTTTCCTTTTTCTCTATGGTCAGTTTGTCTGGGTTTTGTTTGTTTTTTTAATTTTCATTTATTTTGAGTTTTGCAGTCTTTGAGTTGCAAACACTGCAAATATAGTAGACACATTTTGTTCTGCTCTGTGTGATGTTTTATGCAAATTATTTAGTGTGCTGATTTGCATATTGCACATTTAAAGCCCTGTTTTGTGTTGTACAATGTAAGGAATGACTCATTTGTGAGGAAGGATGGAAAGAATTTATACACTATGGCTCCAATAGGTTAGTGTCTCTCAGTTGAGATGAAAAAGTCATCTGTAACTAAACTGGTTTAGTCCTTGGCAATTTAAAGACTATGGGCCCATTTTCAACTTGTATGGAAATTTAAAAATGTTACCTCAAATGGAAATTGGGGCACACATGTCCCAGCCTGTGGAACTGGGTGCTAACTGTGATAACTATAGAAGCTAAAATAGATGTACACATAATGATTAGCATAGGAAAGGTACTGTGAACCACATTATCTATTTGCCCTACTGCAAAATGCAAAAGCATCCAAATGAAATTGGAAGTTAAAAAATTAAAATCTGCTAAAGGAATTATTTTACCACAATGCTAAAATTGTCTTCTGGCAATGAGTTCCATGAGTTTATATAAAAGGTTTAAAAGAGATCTTGGTGGGATTAAAAAAGAATTAGACATTTCTATAGGAAAAATGAGAACATCCACGGTTACATTATATGGGGTTCGGAAGGAATTTTCCCCCAGGTCAGATTGACAGTGACCTTGGGGTTTTTTCACCTTCCTCTGGGTGTTGGGTGGTGGTGGTGGCCTGTGATATAGAGGAGGTCAGACTTGATGATCGAGTAGTCTCTTCTAACCTTCAGCTCTAGGACTTCATATAACTGTGAACTTAAGGTTAGCAGTGGCAGAAGTAGGTCATGGAACTGTACGAAACTTGGCAGTTCTGGCTAGGGTGGGTGCTTGAGGAGCTGCTGGGGAGTAGGTAGTTCCTGGGCTCTGGTGGGCAGGGAGCTGTTCAGAGAGCTGGAGGCTTAGTGCTAGGGCAAGCCTGGTGCAACTGGGTACAGCAAGGATGAGCTAAGAGAGGCTGGAACTAGTAATCAGCCCCTCATCTTAGTTGCTGATCCCACCACTTTCTCCTCCAGCCATCACCTCTCCTTGTTTCTAGCTGCAGCAGAGAGAGCAGGGAAAGAGTTGTCTGGCTGCATTCTCTGGCAGCCAAACGGTGCAACTTCAGGTAAATAAATGCCTGCTGCATTTCTGCAGCTGGGCTGTAGCAATGACGACAGGGTTGCCAGTTGTGTGAGATGCATGACTAACTTTGCAAGGGAAACGTTCATTTTTTAATTTTTGTTTAATTCTGCTAACTCAGGTCTTGTCTATACGGGGGTTAGTTCACACTGAGTTGTTGCACCCTAATTGTCATGTAATACATAAACTGTACTATTAACATGCACACAAGACAGCTGTGCCCTCTTTCAAATACATAACTGTGTACACGTGGTGGGGGCGTGGCACATACTAAGCACATGGCATTCTCAGAGAGTATGCTGTGGTCCCTTGCTTCGCTGATGGACAGTGCATTCTTGGATTTTTCTCCCTGCATGTTGTAGGATGCATAGCGGAAACCAGTGGAATTCTGGGAATTCAAAAAATTTCCATGATTCCACTCTCTGTCCCAAGCTTACATTCTCTTTGGCTGGGCTAGCACCATTCTCAAATTGCTGTTGGTGAGCACAGACCCGAGAATGCTCTGTGCCGCTATGCTGGGCACAGAGGCTGTTTACGCTTTATTTGAGTTCTCGGAGATGAGGGCTTTGGTTTTGGACTTTGCCTGCTGCACCACCAAGCAGATAATGTGTTTGCAGCAGCAGATCTTCTTGCAGCAGTGGAGGAAGGAGAACAAGATGAGGAAGACAAAGACAACACCTGGCAACTGCTACTACATAAGGTCTTCCTGGAGCAGCTTCACACAGTGCAGCACTTTTTCTGGGCTCAGGAAGCCAGCATCAGTTGGTGGAAAGGATGGTTCTGCAGACCTGGGATGAGCAGGATGGCAAAGGCAACCTTCTTTGACATCTATTCTGAACTAGCCACGGAGCTGCAGCAACAGAGCACTACCATGTGTTGCCCTATAGCTGTTGAGAAGTGGGTTTCCATTGCATTTAGAAGTTGGCCACCCCGAATGTTTTCTGGTCCATAGCCAACCAATTCAGCATAGGGAGATCGACTGTTGGGACCATTGTCAGGCGGGTGTGTGAGAGGTTGTAAGTGCAGTGAGTACTGTTGTACCGACAGCACTCATTCCAGTTGGTAACGATGGCTGTGCACACAGGGGGTTCCCAAACTGTATTGGGGCAATTGTGGGGGCAATTTCCCTAATGTTTGCCAGGGCTCAGAGTTCATAAACAGCTGCATTTTTTCAGGCCTGACACTCAAAGTAAGAGGAGCACTAGGCATCCCTGACAGCATTGCCCTGGCCATTCCTTTCCATTCATTAGCAAGGACTCCAATCAGCTGTACATCGACGTGTTATCCTGGGGGTCAGCGTGAGAGGGGGGATGGATTGTGAGCATTCCAGTTTTTGTTATGGGTGGTTTTTCTGTGTACCATGCATTGCGGATTCTTCATTAATGAATTCCTCTAATGTGGTGGGCCTGTTTTCAGCTCAGTTCTCTTTTTAGATTAAGATGTAGTCTACATTTTGGATGGGAATCTTTTTCACTAGGAGGGTGGTGAAGCACTGGAATGGGTTACCTAAGGAGGTGGTGGAATCTCCTTCCTTAGAGGTTTTTAAGGTCAGGATTGACAAAGCCCTGGCTGGGATGATTTAGTTGGGAATTGGTCCTGCTTTGAGCAGTGCGTTGGACTAGATGACCTCCTGAGGTCCCTTCCAACCCTGATATTCTATGATTCTATGTTAGTAATTGCTATGGTGGTTCTCCGCACTACTCTCCTTTTGTCAGTGGTGCATGTCCTCACCAGGAGCACTTCCACCAACTTAAGAAGGGCAGTGTGGGGGGCTGAGAGAGGCTCTTAGCACCTTACGCAGTCGCTGTTGTGAGCCAAACTGCCCACAGATTGTTGGCTCCCTGCTGCCAGTAGCCCAACTGCACCCCTAGGCTCTCAGCTGCCCACTGCTGGGAGTCTGGCTGCCCCCTCTCCACAAGCTCCCAACAGGGAGCGCTGTGCCTGGAGTCCTGGCAGCTCCTTGGTTCCCCACGGGGAGCCAGGAGCTTCAAGGCAGATGTCAGGAGGAAAACAGGTAGATGGGTAGGTGCCCTCTAAACCATGGGCTTGCGAACAGTTGATCGTTTGGGCTTTACCATGAGACAGAAGCTGGTTGCCCTGTCAGACCAGCCATCATTTTGAGAACATGTATGTAGGGGGCAGAGGGGGACAGAGAGGGCTGAAGAAGGTGGGAACTGGAAACTCAGAAAGGCTTCTAGCTCACATCCACACAAAATGGGGCACTGGGACAGAAATCAGCACAGCAGTATAGTGTAATAATAAATTGTAAAGGTCAATACTTACATGCCAAGGTTCCTTTGATAGGATCTGCCTCCTCAATCCCGGGCTGGCTTCTGGCTGGGAATCAGGCTGGCTTACAACATGGCCACCCTCAGAGTCCTGAAGAGATCCTGGCTTTCTGGGGAGAGCTCTTCACTGCGCTACTTGTGTTCTTCCTCCAGTGACTCTTGTTGCTCGTCCTCAGGAGGAGGAGGGAGAAGGGGGTGCAGCAATGCACAGGATCCACAACCTCCTTGACTTTATAGCTGTGTAATTGCTTAATATCCTGTCCAGCTCCTCAAAAAATAGATAGGTTATATTTCCACAGCCAGACTCTTCTTACAGCTTGGGTTGTAGTGTACAGTCTTCTGAGCTGTTTGCTCTTTAACTGGTACTAGTTGGTGTCCTGGTTGTGACCCCTTATGGACAACTGACTAACAATGTCCACCAACACATCTTTATTCTGGTGGCTGTCCCCAAGAGCTTGCTGCACTGCTGCTTCTCCCCAGATGGCAGTGAGATCTAGGGTCTCAGCATGGCGCCAAGCAGCTGTTTGAGGCACATTGTAGAGGCTGCTGGAGCAATATTGCTGTAACACCAATATGTTGGAATCCAGGAGTAAATGGTCTGATCCTGACAGATGAGGGAGATATCTTGTCAATTTGACTCCAGAGCAGTGGGAGGGGACACAAGTAAACATACAGGTTAATCATACATGTCTGCAAAGGAGTGTGGGATAGCAGTTGGAGGACATTCAAATCAGTGGCACTGCTATGGGTACCCACATGGCCCCACAGTATGTCAACATTTTTATTGCTGATTTTGAACAACACTTCCTCAGCTCTCGTCCCCTAACGCCCCTACTCTACTTGCACTACATTGATGACATCTTCATCATCTGGACCCATGGAAAAGAAGCCCTTGAGGAATTCCACCATGATTTCAACAATTTCCACCCCGCCGTCAACCTCAGCCTGGACCAGTCGCTACACAAATATGTCCAGCTTCCTGCGATATATCAGTGCTAAATAAATGATGTCACATACAGCTCTAGCGCTCTTTACCAGAAACCTTAGTGAGCGCTCGTAAGTACGGTTCATGCGCCGCGTCTGTCAATCCAGACCGCAGGCCACACGATCCATATACGTCTACAGCCAAGCTCTACTACATCCCCTTGCCTCCCAACTCTCAAGATAGAGACAAACACCTACAAGACCTTCTAGTCCAGTTGTGCTACAACTACAATACCCACCTTCCTGAAGTTGATATAAACAGAATTGACAGACAGAAGAGTTGATCAACTACTAGGACGAACTAACAAAGAAATAACGAACACCACTAGCTGTTCACCTTCAGCTGCTAAACTAAAACCTCTCCAGCCGCATCATAACGATCTACACCTGTCCTGCTTAAAGGACATCCATCACTCTCACAGATCTTGGAGATAGGCCAGCCTGCTTACCCAACAGCCTCCCAACCTGAAGCAAAATACTCACCAGCAACCACAGACCACACAACAAAAACACTAACCCAGAACCGATCCTTGCAACACAAGCCCATTCGAACTCTGTCCACATATTCTATTTTCAGGTGACATCATCATAGGACCAAATCAGAGCTCGTTCACCTGCACATCTACCAATGTAATATATGCCATCCTGTGCCAGCCAATGTCCCTCCAATGTACATTGCCAAAACCAGACAGTTTCTCTCGTTAAAAGAATAAATGGACACAAATCAGACGTCAGAATTATAAATTTCAAAAACCAGTCGTGGAAACACTTCAATCTCCTGGCCACTCGATACAGACCTAAAAGTCACAATATTACAACAACAAAAACTTCAAGGAAACAGACTGCCACATGGACGGACGGCTTGAATTGGAATTAATTTGCAAATGACTCCAGTTAAATGTAGCTTTGAAAAGACTGGGGAGTAATGGGTCATTACACAAAAGTAAAAACTATTTACCCATGTTGATTACCCCATCCCCCGACTGTTCCTCACAACTTCTTGTTCGCTGCTGCAAAATGGACCATTTTGGCATTACCACTACGAAAGATTTTTCTCTCCGGCTGTAATAGCTCACCTTTAACTATCCACTTCGTTAGTTGTGTGTATGGTAACACCCATTGTTGCATGTTCTCTGTATGGTAATATACATATATATATCTTCCTACTTGTATGCCACTGCATGCATCCGAAGAAGTGGGCTGTCAGCCCACGAAAGCTTAGCTCAAATAAAATTTGTTAGTCCTTAAGGTGCCACAAGTACTCCTGTTCTTTTTGCGATAACAACTAACACAGCTGTACTCTGAAACCTGCCAACTAGTGTGAAGCAGCATTGTGTGTGCACTAACAATAGACCGTGTTAACCAAGTTTGCATCCAACTTGAAAGAAGACTCCAGAGTTTGTGATAAATGTAGAGTTAGGGCACTCAAAGGAACTATATTGCTTGTACACAGGCATTTTTAGGTAAAGCAGCCTGAGTTAGAGTGGATTTAAACCCCCAGTGTAGACAAGCCCTCAATGATAGTTATGGCTCTGAGTCAGCAAAGCAATTAAGTACGCTCTTAGATGCTGTTGGATGGACTTGTTCTACTGAATCAGGGCCTTATTCCTAAGCTAATCGACTCTCAGCAACAGCTCTCATTTTATTTAGCCCAGGATATAAATATTGCCTCATAAACAGAAAGCAACCTCAAAGTATAAGAATCACAAACAAGGGGAGCGAGTGTGAGAGCCATGATTTTAGAGCTGGTGTTTCTGCCTCCAGGTCGTGTGCTCAGACCACTAGACCTCTCTGTAAAATTTAATTAAAATGGCAGTTTGTTTATTACTAGAATATAAACAACATGTACATTACATTCCAACACAGCCAGGGTCACAATGGTAACTTTTTTCTCAGAAGGGTATATGTAAATGTGCATGGGATGACAAGTGCCTCTTCACTTTTTGTTTGTATAGATTTATTTATTCTTCTTTCTATGTTGTTCCTCACTGCAGTTTTTGAACATTTAAACTGCTCATTTTCACTTCATATATCTTTCATATCCATTTGTAGCTCTAAGTACCGCAAAGAGAGAATTGTAAATAAACTGAAAGAAAATTAATTTTCATATCTCTTTTGGTTATATGGACTCTGACTAATTGCAGATTTCCCAGATTAGGGGTGTAATGAGAGTAAATTTATACTTGGAATTGCTACCGTACTATAGCTTGGGGGAAAAAATGCTGTTCTATTGCCGTCTTCTCCAGATTATGGCTGAACGGAAGAATGCTAAAGCTGTGGCTTGCAGCTCTTTACAAGAGCGGACTAATGTCACCCTGGATGTTCCCCTGCAAGGTACTGTATGCCAGAATTAACTTTATATTGTGTTCCAGTTTTAGATACAGTCCTTTAATGTTGTATTTAACAAAAATCGAGCTGAAAGGAAGGCTAACAGTGTCTTTTAGACAGCGTATCTGATGATGTTACAGCAAAATACTTTTATTGGTAATGTTGACAGTAGTGCAATTCTACTTAGTTATGGCAACTTGTTTATTTCCTCTGGTCTTTCAAAATGTGTAAATTTCACAACTCAGTAGCGAAATGATATGCCAGATCTACATAAAAACAAAATCTATTCCAATTAATCAATGGGTTCAGAGGAGTTACAGCAGATCCAGACAGTTCCTGAATTTCAGCATCAGCGTGAGCTTCAGAGGCTGCTGAGTAGGCAAATCTTCCAGCCAACTATGTGCTGGACCCTGTAGTGTGGGGTGAAAGAAAAATGGCTTTGTGTTCCTTTCTCTTAGCTTAATGGTGGATATGTTGAAAGCAGGCCAGGAGACTTACACATAGTAACTAATGCAAGGTATATTTTAAATCCACTTGCCTGCACTGAGTATCTCAACATACTCCTCTGTGTTGATGGGTTTTTTTATTTGCATCAGCTGTTCACACAGACACTGGTTTCTCCTGGCACATAGAGGGCATGTTCATAGGCATGGTTTAAAAACACAGGACTAGATTCATAAAGGGACTCAGTCTCTCCTGTTGAAGCTATTCCACTTTGTATGAAACATGTAAATAGTCATTAGATCAGAGACAAAAAGTGGCTAAGGCGCCCACCTGGGAGACCCAAATTCCAGTCCCTATTCCAGGGACTCTTTAAGTATTTCATACAAAGTGGAACAGTTTCAACAAGAGAAACTGAAACAGGCCCACCCTCGAATACCGCATAGCCCAGTAGTTAGGGTATTCACCTAGGAGGTGGGAGACTTTGGGTCAAGGCCCTTCTCCTCTGTCAGAATAGGGATTTGAATTGGGGTCTCCCACATCCTGGGTCAGTGCTCTAACCTCTGGGCTATATTAGGCAGTGAGGGGGACACTGCTACTCCTGCTCTTATTTCGTTGAAAAGGCACTGATCTGACTTCGGTGCCTAACTCCAGGGGGTTCATGGCTGTGAATCCAAAGTGGAGATAAATGCTTTCATCTGGCCTTCAGTTAGGTGCCCAACTTCCTTTGAGGGGAGGAGCTTAGTCCTGCCCCTCTCCTCAGTATTTCCTATTGGCTAGCTCAGATGGCCCTCTGCTCAGCACGCCAGCTGTTGTGAATCCTCCTCTTGGGACTTGACTACACAGTGAGTTAGTGCATGGCAAGCCAGGATGTGAATTTAAAGCATACCAGCTTGCTGCACAGTAGAAGGCCAGGGGGATGTTGCCACAGCACAGTGAAAGTCCCAGGGTGCAGCTTACCAAACTATGCTTTCAAGCAGCAGAATGCAAAGCCCCTCTCCAGGACATCCACTTCTGTAGCAGTGTCCAAATGGTGATTTACTGTGCAATAAGCTGGTGTGTTGTAGATAGGGTTTCCAGGCGTCCAGTTTTCGACTGGAATGTGTGATAGAAAAGGGACCCTGGCAGCTCCGGTCAGCACTGCTGACCGGGCCGTTAAAAGTCCGGTCAGCAGCGCAGTGGGGCTAAGGCAGAGTCCCTACCTACCCTGGCTCTGTGCAGCTCCTGGAAGCAGCCGGCATGTCCCTAGGCGCAGGGATGATCAGGGAAGCTCCATGTGCTGTCTTCACCCCCGGCATCAGGTCCACAATTCCCATTGGCTGGGAATTGCAGTCAGTGGGAGTTGTGCAGGTGGCGCCTGCAGCTGCGGGCACTGTACACCACGCAGAGCTGCCTGTCCCCACCTGCGCCTAAGAGCTGGACATGCTGTCTGCTTCCAGGAGCAGTACAGAGCCAGGGCAGGCAGGGAGTCTGCCTTAGCCCTGCTGCATGACCAACCTGGAGCTGTCTAAGGTAAGTGCTGCCTGGCCAGAGCCCTCACCCCAAATCCCCTGCCCCAGCCCTGAGCCCCACCCCCCCAACCAAACTCACTTCCAGAACACACACTCCCTCCTGCACCCAACCCCAGCCGTGAGCTCCCTCCTGCACCCAAACTCCCTCCTGGAGCTTGCACCTCGACCCCCCTCCTGCACCCCAACCCTCTGCCTCAGCCCTGAGCCCCCTCCCAGAGCCTGCACCTTGCACTTCCTCCCACACCCAAACTCCTTCCTGCAGCCCACACCCCCTCCCACATCCCAAACTATTGCCCCAGCCCTGAGCCCCCTCCCACACACAAACTCCCTCCCGGAGCCCACACCCCAAACCTCCTCCCATATCTCAACCTGCCCCAGCCTTGAGCCCCCTCCTGTAGCCCAAGCATCTCTGCCCCAGTCTCACCCCAGAGCCTGCAGCCCTCTCCTGCAACCTGTACCCCTAAGTTCTGGCCCCACCCCAGAGCCCTCACCCCCTCCCTGCACTCCAACCCCCTGCTCCAGCCCAGTGAAAGTAAGTGAGTGGGAGAGAGTGAGCGACTTGAGGGAGGGGGGCTGGACTGAGTGGGTGGCGGAGCCTGAAAGAAGGAGTAGGGCAGGGCAGGGCATTGGGGCAAGGGTTTTCAGCAATGTTCCCTCTAATTTTTTCCATCCATATGCGGAATACATTTTGTGATGTGCACCGAGGTATGTACAAATGTGGACTACCAGTAGAAACAAAAAACCTGAATATAATATATATATATTTTAGAAGTTACCAGAGAGATAATTACTCCAGCCAGGACAAATTAGGCATTTTAGAACTCGCTACTCAAAAAATTAAATTTAAGAGTAAGAGAAATAAAAATTATGAAATGTATAGACCAGTCAAAACACTAAAATAACACTTTGAAAGAATAAAATTACAGAGAATAGATGTGCATTGCAGGAAGTACCAGTAAGTAACAACAACAATACAAGTATGTGTTGGGAGGTGAGTGTGAAAGAGACTGTGTGAGAGAGAGAGAGAGAGTGTGTGTGTGTTGACTGCTGCTGAAAGCCGTGCGCTATCTCTTTAAGACACTCACTGAAAACTCTCCTGCTCTGTCCTGAGCCGTTATCTCCTCTCCCCCACTCTGCAGATGGGGTACATCATATGGGCAGGGGGAGGGGGAGAAAGAGAAAGTGTGTGTGTGCATCTGAGAGATAGAGACTGTGTGAGCTAGCTGCTGGGGAAATCTCGGAAACAGTGCACTGTCACTTTAAGAAAGGCACTCAGTCACTCACCATTCAGACTTCAGACTACAAAAGGCCGGGGTCCTCTTGAACCAGGCTGTCCCCTCTGCCCAGCTCTGCACAGATGGGGTACAGGGGCAGGGGGGGACACGCTGACATCAGCACCCTCTGCTCTCCACCCCCTCTCTGCACAGCCAGCAGGAGGGTCTCAGGAGAAGCTGAGCAACGTGGGGCAGGGGCACTTTAACACATGCTGCTGGTTGTGCGTGCTCTGCTAATCAGCTGGGCTGCACTTGGATCTCTCTTGCACAGCCCCCCAAGTAAAATTACTTGGTAAGCTATTTCTTCTGTCAGTGCAATAAAGGTGTATTTTACTTGCTTGTGAATGTTGATAAACAGCCGTTGGGTTTTTTTCTTTTTTTTTTTTTTGTTCCCATGCAGTAGATTTCCCAACACCAAAGACCGAGCTGGTACAGAAGTTCCACGTCCAGTACTTGGGCATGTTACCTGTAGTTAAACCAGTGGGTATGTAACACCATTGTTCCTAACTGATGCCAGAAGGGACTTACATAAAATCTAAAAGGGCTAGATTCTGGCTACACATGCACTGGTAAGAAAAGTGCATGGAGCAACAATGCTCTTGTGTTCCTGATGCACAGGGGTCAGCATTAAGCCTCCAAACAGGAAGAGAATGGGGCTGTCTAGTGCTCATGGCCTCACTCAGGCTTGTGTTTCCTCAGCCAGAATGTTTTGGGAAGGCAGCTGAGACAAAGCCCTTTGCAGCGCCCTCTCCCAACATGCGCAGTGACAATTAAAAAGTCAGAAAGGAGTTTTAAGTGCATCGGACTGGAGTGAGTTGCTATGTGAACAAGCTGCCTTCCCAGTGTTTTAATCCTCCTAGGAGAAAACTGGCAACTACTTTTGTTTTTACAAAGTGACAAATAAATTAAAGGATAGCAGGAGCTAGTCATTTTTTGCCATCAGAATGTTTTTTGTGTTTAGCTAAGAAATCTAAGGCAACTTCTTTTCTGTGCTTCCTGGTGAAAATAATAGGTTTTTCTAGTTTTTTTTATGTATTTATTTTATACATTTTTTTTAATCCCATTTTCCCTCCCTCTATATTTTAGGTATGGATACGCTGAACAGTGCCATAGAAAACCTTATGACTTCCACTAGCAAAGAGGAGTGGATGCCAGTTACCATGAATGTTGCTGATGCTACTGTGACGGTCATCAATGAAAGAGTAAGTTAGGAATAGATTAATATAATAGTTTTAATAGTGCAGTCTCAGAAAGCTAGAAAGTCCCAATCTGTAATAGAATTTTTGTTTGGACTAGAGTATATTCTTTTGTTTCACTTGACTTTTCCCTCCAGTACTGTAAGCTGTGCACAACAGGACCATTTACTAGAGATTGAGATTTAAAAAAAAATCTTACAATTCATCTTCTGCTTTTATGTTAAAGGGTAGCGTAGACGTCTGCTGTTGGGGTTCGCCCCTCTCTGGGGCGGTGGGGAGCCAGGCCGCCTCACTACAGGCAGCATATCAAGGTTCTTACCAGTCGCTTTTGTTAGGCTCAGTTTTATTTGCCCCTTCAAAACCTGTCCTTAGAAATAACTGTAAATGTTTGAGGTATAAAAAAATAAGTATCAGCATTATCTTTTCCTGGGTTTTTTGAGACCCAAATACTGCAAGCCTAAATCCTGGGCCAAGAGTCCTGAATGCTAAGGTTTGCTCTGTCCTCCTCTGCAATTTAGCAAAGACAAGGAATCTTTCAGTCTCCGTTCTGTGCTGCTGCTTTATACAAAGCATTTTCCCAGCAGACCAGTAGAGTGACACTTTGAAGAAATAGGTCTGTTTCACTGCTGCTATGTCCTCGGGGTAAAATCCCCATTCAACATGGATAAGTTGTTGTTTGTTTGTTTGTTTGTTTGTTTTTATGACTTACCACAATCTTGTCTTTTTTAAACTGAAATAACCTAAAATCTGTGGTGTGCCCAATACCAACTGCTTTGATCTCTCTTCTTCCTGTATTTTAGAAAGGTTAATTGAGTTCAGCGCATAGCACATTGCTAATGCTGTACAGATAAATAATAAGAGTTCAGCACTACTGCTACAGTTTCACCAGGGATTTTAGAAACATAAATGAAGTGTATCAAACAGTTGTATTGAATACATTGTAGTAATGAGTGATCATTGCTTCGTAACCAGAATGAAGAACAAATCATGGTGGAATGTCGTGTTCGGTTCCTGTCCTTTATGGGAGTGGGCAAGGATGCCCATACATTTGCCTTCATTATGGATACAGGGAACCAGCATTTTGAATCCCATGTTTTTTGGTGTGAACCAAATGCAGGCAATGTATCAGAAGCTGTTCAGGCTGCATGTATGGTAAGTGATCTTTTTCAAAGTGAACTGTAGTACTTAACTCTTTCACTAACTCGATAAATAGTAATAATTCTAAATTTACAATGATCGTAAATCCCTATAATATTTAAAGAACTGTAAAAACCGATATCTTTAATGCAAAATAAATCTTTGAGAATTTAAATAATGTTCCTATCTCAACCTTACCTATTTGGGGGAAAGTGATTATGAAATGATAGATTTCATGATTGTAGGGAAAGGACTGCACGAGAGCAGCAGAATAAGGATAATGGACTTCAAAAAGGCAGATTATAACAAACTCAGAACTCGTAAGTGAGGTCCCATGGGAGCAAAGTCTAAGGGAAAAAGCAGTTCAGGAGAGCAGTTTTTCAAAGACACAATATTAAAGGCACAACAATAAACTATCTCGATGTGAAGGAAAGATAGGAAGAATAGTAAGAGGATAACACAGCTCCATCAGGAGCTCTTTAACTACCCAAAAATCAAAAAGGAATCCTCCAAAAAGTGAAGACATGAACAAATTGCTAAAGATAAATACAAAAGAACAGCACAAGCGTGTAAGGACAAAGTCAGAAAAGCTAATGCACAAAATGAGTTACCCTCGCAACGGCCATAAAAGGGCAATAAGAAGTTGTTCAACAAATCCATTAGGAGCAAGAGAAGATGAAGGAATGTGTAGATCCACAACTTAATGGGGAATGAGAGCTAATGACAGATGAAGGGCAAGAACGCTGTGGTGTTTAATGCCTATTTTGCCTCAGGCTTCTCTGAAAGAAAGTTGTGACTGGATGCATAATATTAACAATTAATATTAACTAAAAGGGAGAAGCAGTGCAACACAAATAGGGAAAGGACAGGTTAATGAATATTTACATCAGTTAGATGTATTCAGGTCAGCTGGGTCTGATGAAATTCATCTAGGATACTTAAGGAACTAACTGAAGCATTCTTGGAACCACTAGGAGTTATCTTCAAGAACTCATGGAGGACAGGTGTGAGGTCCCAGAGGACTGAAGAAGAGCAAGCATAGCACCTATCTTTTAAAAAGGGGAATAAAGGAGGACCCAGAAAGTATAGATTAGTCAAGCTAACTTTGATACCTGGAAAGATACTGGAACCAATTATTAAACAATCAATCTGTAAGCTCCTAGAGTAGAGGTTCTCAAGCAGGGAGGGAAATCGCTAACAGGTTTCAGGGAGTCTGCCAAATGGGGCCCATGTTAGACTCCCTGGGGCCCTGGGCTGAAACGCTGCTGCCCCACAGTGGGCTGGGCTACAGGAGCCTTGCTGCCCACTGGTGCTGAAGCCCCTGCAACCTGAGGCTGAAGCCAATGCCTGAGCAACAGAGATTTGCAGGGTCCCCTGTGGCATGGGGCCACAGGCATTTTCCCTGCTTGGTACCCCCTAATGCCAGCCCTGGCTTTTATATACGGAAAAACAGTTGTGATACAGGTGGGTCATGGAATTTTTTTGCGGGGGGGGGGGGAGAGGGGATTCAGAAAGAAATAGGTTGAGAACTTCTGATAGATTTGTCAAGAACAGGTCATGCCAAACACGTTGACCAGGTTACTGGCCTAGTGAATGGGGGAAGCAGTAGATGTAAAACATCTTGATTTTTAGTAAGGGTTTTGACAGTCCCACAGGACATTCTCATAAGCCAACCAGGGAAATGTGGTCTCGATGGAATTACTATAACATGGGTGCTTACCTGGTTGCAGACCATACTCAAAGAGTAGTTATTAATCACTCACTGTCAAACTGGGAAAACATACCTAGTGAGGTCCCAGAGGGGCCTGTCCTGAGTCCATTACTATTTAATAGCACTTTGGAGGGGACAGAATTCAAATTCAGAATTGATCTGGAATCAACAAAATGAAATTCAATAAAGACAAATGGAAAGTACTGCACATAGGAAAGGAAAACGCAAAAATACAAAATGGGGAATAACTGGCTAGGTTGTAGTACTGCTGATGAGGATCTGGGGGTTATTGGAGATCACAAATTGAATATGAGCTAACAATGCGATGCAGTTGCAAAGAAAGGCTAATATTCTAGGGTATATTAAAAGGAGAGTTATCTGTAAGACCCAGGAGGTAACTGTACTGGTCTAATTGGCACTGGTGAGGACTCAGATGGAGTACTGTGTCCAGTCCTGGGTACCACACTGTCAGAACAATGTGAACAAATTGGAGAGAGTTCAGAAGAAAGCAACAAAAAATGGCCTGTGAGGAAAGGCTAAGAAAACTGGGCATGTCTACTCTTGAGAAATGCAGACTGAGGAGGAAACTGATAAGTCTTCAAATACATTAAAATGTGTTATAAAGAGAATTATGATCAATCGTTCTCCATGTCCACAGAGGTGGGACAAGAAATAATGGGCTTCACCTGCAGCAAGGGAGATTTAGTTTAAATATTAGTAAAATCTTTAACTCTGAGGATAGTTAAGCACTGAAATAGGTTATCAGGGTAGCTATGGAATCCCCAGCAACAGAGGTTTTTAAAAACATGTTAGACTTACCCCTGTCTGGGATGGTCTTAGGTGTACTTGGTCCTGCCTCAGCACAAGGGGCTGAAGTAGATGACTTGTTGAGGTCCCTCCCAGTCCTACATTTCTATGATTCTACCTCCTTCCCCTTTCCGTGTCTACAATGTGATGAAGGGCCCTTTTATTCTCATTACATGATCATTTAACACTGAGCAGTTTGACATATATATTTTACAAATATGAATAAAGTATAGGCCTGTATGCAAATATGCCATTCAATAATTGGAGTAAATTTTCAAATTATACAAGTAAATTGACCTATGAGATGCTTTCATTCACTTCTAATATCAGATCCTGAAATTTCCGCAATATATGCTCCTTTAAAATAACTAAGTTTGATTCCTGTATTGAAGAATTTTAGATCAGAGATAAGGATTTCGTAGCACATTTTGAAAATCAAAAACAGCAAGAAAAAAAGAGAATTATTAATAATTATTTACGTTATCCTAGGGCCGAGAAGCTCCATTCATAGACCAGAACCCTATTGTCCTAGGTGCACAAACCCAGAACAGGCGGTCCAGCCCCAAAGAACTCATACACGATATTACTAAGATTGTATGTGCATTTGGGATGTGACTGAGGGGCTGAAATATTTATTGTGATCACTGGGCCAGGGCCAGGGCCAATGCTTCTAAAAGTTTGTCTGCCAGGGTGTTCCTAGGCCTGGAAAGTGATCTGTCATCAGACTGTTAAAATCATTTAATTCTTTCTTTATTTTGGTTTTCCCCTCCATTTCACTTCCAATGTGAGTCTAGCAGCCAGTGCGGCATAAAGTGCTGAAGTTCGAGATTAAAGTTTTATCCCATTTTCAAGATGCACTTTGGGGTTATGGAGGCAATAAAGCTAAAGCTTCAGCAGTTTCCAAGGGCTTGGCTGTTGCAGATGTGTTCAAGTTAGTGTCTGGGGGGGAACTAAATAATAAGACTCGGGGGGAGTTTCAGCTTTTCACACACATCACTGTAATTCAGCATTTGTTTCTAGTCTGTTCTTGAAATAGCTTTTAAAATACTCACTGATCCCTTAGTTTAGCAGTGGGTTTTTTGGCACCAGCCCTGGAATCAATCTAGCAAGCTCAATGGCAGAGTTTGCCTGTAATATATAAAAGTACTGAATTTAAGATTCTGATGTGAAGCTATTGAAGTGCGCTAATGATTGTGGAACACATTTGCTTTGTTGCAGTTACGGTATCAGAAGTGCTTGGTAGCCAGACCTCCTTCACAGAAAGTTCGACCGCCCCCTCCTCCTGCAGACTCGATGACCAGAAGAGTCACAACTAATGTCAAACGCGGAGTCTTGTCCCTTATTGACACTTTAAAACAGAAACGTCCTGTTTCTGAGATGCCATAGCTGCCCAAGGAAAAGGATTCTTGTAACACTTAATTGAAGATACAGTAACTACGCTAAAGAAAATGAACTGATGATGTTCGACCTTCCATTTTAAATTGCTGATGCTTTGTCTTCACAGAATTTATCCTTATCAAAACAATGTTAGACAAGCATGTTCTCTCGTTCTTGCCATCATCATGTGA
This sequence comes from Chelonoidis abingdonii, assembly GCF_003597395.2. Classification (NCBI taxonomy): domain Eukaryota; kingdom Metazoa; phylum Chordata; order Testudines; family Testudinidae; genus Chelonoidis; species Chelonoidis abingdonii. Next base: position 100,016,971 of record NC_133773.1, read on the forward strand.
TATGAAAAGACGCATGAATAATTTTTTTGCTGTCAATGAGTTACATCATGAGCAGTGGAAGGTCTATTTCTGATTGTAAATATTCTGAACATTACCTAAATTCACACCCAAAAATAATATGGCCACGTCCCTCATAGTGAACTAATGTTAAAGTCCTTGGAGTGATTGATGTCTGAATTATAGTTCACCATCTTCTTGAGCTGGATTTGTCACAAGCAACCCTTAAATCCTACTGCACTTTGCCCTGTTTTCAACACTGGAGTAGGTACCAAGTATTAGTTACCATTAAATTACTGTAGTATAAATACCAAGTTTTATTTTTACAAAGCTACACCTGTTAGTTTTAAAAAGCGCATTGGCATTGGTTTAGGAACCACTTTACAATTTTGCCTGACATGCTTTTGAACCATGGTGACCATATTTCATTTACTGTTTATATATTATGATTTGGAGAAGAAAAGCTTTGAGTAATTCAGAGCAGGATGCATCAGCTTTAGCCTTTTGCCCTAAAATAGAGAAATGCATTGGGGGGCTGTTAAATCTGTTCTCCAAAATCCTACATGGTGCAACAAAAATATGGTTTATTTAACTGTAGGCTCCTACCATCTATAATTAAGAAAGGGACCTACTCAGAACTGTTATATATGGCACAAACTAGAAAGCTACACATTTTCCCTATATTACTCCTTGTGTGTGGAAACTTTCAGTTGAAGGCCTGATCACAGTTCTTTCATCTGGAGTTTAGTGTTGAGTTAATAGTTACATGAGATGCAAAAGGACTATCACGTTTTTGTTATGCAGACCTGTTCCCATTTATACCATGATGAAGTTTCATTTTACTTTAATGCCCTTTCTGTAGCAGCTCTCAACAAAGGAATGATGCAGCTGTTCTCTGATATGATGGAGCTACATGTGGGGTAACCTGATTTCAGTGCTTTTGCTCCAAAAGCTCCAGCTAGCTGTAAATTCCTTGGAAGCAAACTATGCAGTATTGCCCCTTACAAGCATACATTGTGCTAACCTTTGAATGCATTATATGCTTATCTTTTTCTTTGTTTTTTCCCCTTGCCCTCTGTCTATTACAACTGCAGGTTGGTACATACAATAGAAATGGAACAGTGCAGATGTTTTTACCAGTGTTAAAATTTTTCTGCCTCCATTTTAGACGTCTACTCGGAAGGCTGAACCATCTGGGTATGCTGACACTGTACTTCTAAAGGGACATTGTCAAGGTAGCTAGGCCCAGAATTTGACCTAGCTTTTTCTCACTAGGGGCTTCTGTTTGAAATGAATGGTTGCATATTTTCTTTTTTTTTTAAATTGGTCACAGTTGCTACCCATGAGCTGCCCCAGTAACAAACAAATCAGGAGGAGGATGCAAGGGGCAAAGCGATGATCAAAACCTTTCAGCTTGGCGTTTGTAAAGGAATTCTGGACAGCGTAACAAAAATTAAAATGAACTGGCAAATGAAAGGCTGATGCTCTACGGGTGTAAAGATGCAGCTCCATGGACACCAGCTGCGCAGCCAGTGCCCTGAAATCCTCTGTTGTGCCACAGAACCTTACTGGAACTACAGTGGGGATCAGACCTGGCTGAGGCCTCTAAGCGCTACTGTAATATAGAGAATACAACCCACTAGCGTACTCTCAGCTAAAACACTTGCCTGTGGTCCCAATTCAGCAAGGTATTTAAGCATGTGCCTAATTTTTTAAACCCATGTTTAAAATTACCAAATGCTCAAGTCCCAACACAGCAAGGTGTTTATGTACCTCAGCCCCTGTTCAGAGAACCAGGCTACAAGAAGAAACTTGCATTCACATTCACTCCATTGTGTCTCTGGGTTCCAGTAGTGGTAATCTCAGTGGTTTCTATTGGGAACCTAGGCTGACACCATTTTTTCCCTATAGTGGTTATCAGCAGCCATCATATGGTAACCCCACCTAGCCACCATCACCCTGGATCATATTAAAATCACTGACCTAGAGACATAAGATGCAGTATTCATTATCACTCCCCAGACTCAGCCAGCTATCTGTTTGATTTTGAATTACAGCAAATATCTTGACAGTGTCCTTTTAAAGTTCCAGTTTGAAACTTTCCCAGGATTCAGATTTGCAATGAGTTTTAAATAGTCTGAATACGTTCCATAGGAGATCCACTGCATCTGTGTGATGCTGCTGCCCCATGATGGCAGACCAGGACCTCCCTTTGTAATTAAACAGTCATGTTAAAAAGCTGTTGTTTTTATTCACTACTTGGTGTGGTTCGGTTTCCTGTTGTCAGAACCATGAGTACTTAGCTTGCTTTCAGCAGCAAAGCACATAAAGAGAGTGAGGGATGCAGTTGTAGTAGGTATTGAAAAGACAATGGATAGGAATGTATTGAAAAGTCACAGATCATCTGTGGATATTTTGTTTTTAAAATACTTTTGCTTATTTTACCAAAATGCTGATTAAGTCTTTGATTCTACAAACACTTCAATATGTGCTTTATAAGCACATTAGTCTCACTGGCTTCAGCAGGGTGACTCATGCTCTTACAGGTTATGCACATACCCCAGTGTTTGCAGGATCAAGGCCTAATTTTGTAAAAACCAATTATATTAAAACACTGTGTTGACTTACTTTCTGCCCTGGCCAAAAATTACGCCTGGTGCATGCATGAGAGCAAATGCCATTCTTTTACCCAATGTTGTAGTGACACTTCAGTTACCTGTGCATTCTTTATACCTAGTGATTCTGTAAGTAGGCATACACTATGCCTTGTATGTCTCATGGCATTTGTGAATTAACCTGTTAAATACAGCTTAAAATATTTTTATTTTATTTATTCTATTTTTACTGAACTAGCCTGCATTCTGATGTTGATGTACTATCTTTACTGGACACGATCTCACAACATATCCAGTGCTAAGTAATCTCCGTGTACTATAGGTTGCCTAAAAAGGTGGGTTTTGTAATTATTTGTAGTCACACTTTTATTGGAGTATGTAGAAGAAATGGCAAAACAATGTGTAAAGCTAATTTCTCTTTATTTTATAAATGCAAGTGGTAAGTTAGAGGCAGATATCCCAGGCCACCTCATTAATATACTCTATTGCAGAAGCAAGGAGATTTATAGCCACAGCCCATGTCCATAGTTTAAAGCCTTTCCATTGAGTTGCTGCCATTTTTAGTTTTTATTTAAACCTCTTATGATTTCATTTGGAAAAAAAAAGGTGTTGTAAAGATATAAGAACCACCTGCAGATTGCATGAAAGGACATTGATCCCACTTCCTGTATAATGAGTTCTTAGTGATAAACTTTGTGTAAAGAGCTACCTGTACCTCTTCCAAAAAAAAATCAACTCCTTCCTTAGATTTGCAGGATATAAAGCTATGGAATAACTAAGACTCTTTTGTGTCATTTACTAAGATTTCTAAATCTCTTTTCTTTTAATGTTATCAAACATGTCATAAAGCAATGAAGCAGGGATATAAAACTGTTAATAAATCATGTGAAAACAGCTATTTTTACTTTAATAGCTGATACTGGCTCAGCCTTTACAGCTGTAACATTAACACTATTACTTCTATCTGTGCAGGCTTAGTTATTTTAATATATTGCTAAAAACCTGTGCTGTACAGTCACCAAACCAAGGTTTGATTTAGCTTAGTATTTGCAAAAGAGAAAGAGAAAACGCAGTTTATCAGTCAGAGCTCAGTGTTATATAAAGCAGCTGATTGACACTGAAAAGAACTTTTTTTTTTTTTTTTTTTTTTTTTTTGCTGTTGACCACTTTTACACATTTAAATGTAATCTGTTGTGAGAATAAATTTAGATGCATAAAATGCTTGACTCACTTGTCACTAGTCCATAAAGTTTGGAAAGTAGTTCATTTCTTGGGACACAACCTTGGGGGGGGGGGAGAAAGTCTCTCTCTATTTATTAATGTAATTAATGTATTTTCTTAATTATTCAGTGGTAAATGTTAAACCAGTATTAAGGAAAAAGTGGTACTATTATTTGCCCTAATGCACACACAGCTTGAAATATAAACTGCTTTTAAGACCTAGAAAGGATATTTTTAACAGGCGGAGAAATAAGAGGAAGTCAAATTTGTCTGTTTTAAAGCTTACAAGTAAAAGGCTATATAACTGTTTACTTGTATGGTGTTGGTGCAATTCTGGGTCAATCTGGGAATACCTAAAATTTGCCACCAGCTGATGGCAAAATTGATTTGTGAACCAAGTTTTTCTCTAGCATCATATTTATCACTGCTGGCTCTTGGACGATCTGGTCAGAGAGACTGAACCAGCCCTGGAGATCTAGTCTTAGATCGGATGAGACCAGTGGTGGAACAGCAGATGGAAACTTGCACCATTGTGACGTACCGCATGTGTAAACAGAACTTCCACTTCCAGAGCTGTCTATTCGCACCTTTTAATGAGCACACGATTTTTATTTTTAAAAGAGACTGTTTATACTTAATTGTTATAACACCCACTGGGCATTATTAAAAATTATAAGATTTTAAAACCCACTCTTTTTGCCTTCCCTTTCCCAACTACAGAATCTCTCACCCCTGCTACCTACTTTGAGCCATGCTTAGTAACTATATTTAAAATAAAATGAATATAATTTTCCCTTTATATTTTCCATTCTCTTTACGGCAGGTTCTTTTTTTCTCATCCCTATTGTGAACTATGATTGTAAAATAGTGTCACTTTGTTCTTTAGGTTTTTGCCAGTTGTACATTGCAAGCACAGGACTCAAGCCAGGAGCCTTACACTCTGCCCAGAAGGAGATCAGAGAATGAATTGTGATTGTCACAATTCTTCCCTGGCAGTTGAGAAGCAGAAGTTCATCCCTTTTCATGGATCTGTTTACTCTTTGACCAGTGAGGATGGGTGTGTGGAGCCAAGGCTGCTCCTGTTTACTCACCGTGAGGTAACGGGTGAGCAGCACAAAACTTTTACCTATTAGAATTATTTCCTTCATTAAACAGATCCCATTCAGCAGCATTCAGTGGGAAAACTCACCTTTTATGACCACAGGCTCTTTTGCCCTTTGTTTCTTTCCTTACCTATTTTTCTTTGTTTCTCTCTCTTTTCTTCCTTCTATATTCCCATTGGGAGGAATACTCAATTTCCTTCTTTGGATTTCACTCCGAACCCCTTGCCCTTGTCTAAAATTATCATCAGTAGCTAATACTGGCATTTGAAATGTTGTCATTAGGCTTAGAATTAACATCTCAATTAGATGAATTATCTCTAACTGGTGTGAGGGTTGGTACAAAGAATTAGGTTCCAGATGCTTAGGGTACGTCCACACTACCCGCCGGATCAGCAGGTAGCAATCGCTCTATCAGGGATAGATTTATCTCGTCTAGACACAATAAATCGATCCCCAAACGTGCTCCCATCAACCCCAGAACTCCACCAGGTCAAGATGCAGAAGCAGAGCTGACGGGGGAGCCATGGCCATTGATCCCGCACCGTGAGGACGGGAGGTAAGTTGAAATAAGATACGTCGACTTTAGCTACTCTATTCCCATAGCTGAAGTTGTGTATCTGACATAGATGCGCGCGCACACACACATCATGTAGACCAGGCCTTAGTTTCATTTTTTCCCCCATGTCTGGGCTATTGTGGGTGGTTGGAGAGGGAAGGCATCCTTTGCTAGGCGCTCCTGTAGATTGTAGTAGAACTACATGAGTTCCTGTCCTGCACAGCCCAGCTGGGATACACCTGGGTGGCAAGTCTGTAGAAATTTTGGTGGTGCCCAGAACCCGCCCCCCCAACTCCAGCCCCCCTCGAACTCCACCTCCACCTGCCTAAAGGCTCTGGGAGGGGTTGCGGGGGGAGGTCTGGGGTGCAGGTCCTGGGCTGGGGATTAGGGTGCAGGAGGGGTGCAGGGTGCAGGCTTTGGGATGGAGTTTGGGTGCTGGGTGCAGGCTCTGGGCTGGGGCAGGGGGTGGGTGTGCAGGAGGGGGTGAGGGGTGCAGGCCTTGAGAGGGAGTTTGGGGGTGGGAAGAGGTGTATGGGAAGGGGGAGGGGGTGCACGCTCTGGGAGGGAGTTTGGGAGTAGGAGGGGGTGCAGGAGTGAGGGCTGTGGGGCAGCGGATGAGGGGTTTGGAGTGTTGGAGAGGCTCAGGGCTAGGGCAGAAGGGCAGGGTAAGAGCAGCCTGCCTTGCCATTAGTGGATGGCGGGTGCTAGGGCCCTGGGGCAGCAGACAGCAGTTCTGCCATAGGAATGTGCTACATCAGCAGCACAAGCAGGCATGGGAAAGGCGCCCGCTGCTTTCTTTCAGGCAGGGACGTGGCAGGGGAGAGAGGGACACGCAGGGAGAGGGGTGGCAAGCGGAGGCCAAACCCGCTCCAAGCAGGGATGCAGCGGGGCCGGGGGGAGGCCTGCAGAGGCCGGGGCCCAATCCAGGGAGGGCCAGGGGAGAGACCCAGCTCCAAATATTGCTGGAGCAGGGCCCCCAGAATCTTCCTGGTGCCCAAGCACCACAAAAGTATATAACCTGCCGCCTATGGGGATACAGGCAATGGAGCAGCCACTTTGTTTTTTTCCCTGCAGTACAGACGTAGGCCTGTCGGTGAGCAATTGCAGCAGGTAAAGCTTCTCCAGTGCTTTCAGGTCATATTGAAGGTGCTACTAGGGCTGCAAGGGAAGCAGTGTCCACTACCACCTCCTCAGAGCAATGCAAATACTTGTTTTAGAATGGCAGGCACCATATTTATTTCATAATCAAATATAACTTTGAGCTTCAAGGGCCACACATTTGGATGCCAGTGATATAATGCAGGGCTTATTGCATGCAAGTTCCCCTCTTTGTACTGTGTGTGTACACAGAATGAGATAAAAACAAACTGAGATCCGTTAATTTCTCATCCGCTTCTCTCTGAATCATCAAACCCTTGTCAAAGTAGCCGCATTTGTCTAGCTCTGCTTTAGATTCTCTGTACTGAATATGGAATGTAGACACACTAATACTTCTTACTTTATTTTATTTGAGAACTAGGACAGTTTAGTAGAGGTACCAATACAATGGACCCAAGTGAAATAGGGGAAAAAAAAATCTTACTTTTAATATTTATGAAGTAAACACTTCTGGTTTAAAAGAGAGAGTTAATAAAACCAATCCTATTAAAAAATCTGTTGCATAATACTTCTGAAGTTGCTAGTTGGGTTAAATGTCTCAAGTCAGTAAGAGCAATTCTGCATACAAATATCCACTAACCATTTCAAACAGGAAGGAAGTTCTGAAATTCCTCTTGAATTTCAGGGTTAAGATGTCCTATGGTTAAGAGAACCTTATTTCATCTTGCTTAAAAAAGTTGGTACACAAACTACTGAGAATGTGATTAAATAATTCTAGATTCATAAAAGTTAAATATTTGAATAGATTGACATCTCAGTATATTTAGTAAGCTGTAACCACATATTAAATGTAGATAGAAATGATTGTCAGTTAATATAAATCATTTTAAACAGTATACAGTTTAACTTGCAACCTGATCTTTACATATAACTAGAAATCCTGTTTATCGTTTCCACCCTCAATCACCGATGTTTCAAAGGAAATTGTTAAAATCATGTAAATGTAAACCAAAAACTTGCTGTCATTATTCAGATGAATAATATTGGTATTAAGTGTTCCTATTTGGCTTGACATTTATCACCTGTAGAGATGCAGAATAAGAAGCACTTTCACCATTTCTGAATTGTTACCACTAATAGAAAGCAGTTTCATGAAAAGCAGCATCTGAGCTTCCTTTTACCAGCCGCCATTAGGCTGACAATTATGATTTCTATAAACCATGGCAGCACTGTGGTGTGTCAGATTTATAATTCAGAATTCATTTTAGCATCAAAATACCTGTCTAGTTTTAAAATGAATTTTTCTATTGAACTTTTTTAACAGAATTTCCTCTGCTGCTTATTAAAACACATCTGACTGAACTGAGGCATCCGTGTGCTCCCCAGCTGCACACAAAATGTTCAACACAAGTACATACAATGTAAGCATGTGAAAAATCCAGAGCCATTTTTACAAAAAATGGGCTGGCTAACAATTTTGATGATCCACTTCCATATGCCATAGTCATAATTAATGATACTTTTCAACAAGATGGTAGCTGAAAATTGTAAGCATTTAATTTCATTGTTGCTATGTGAACTTTTAGACCACTGAAAAAAAGTGCAAAGATTACTTCTGAAAGTAAGTATGCCCAAATACGTACAGAAGGTTGTTGAAACATGCCTTCTTTCTACATGTCACATTCTACTGATTAGCAATTAGCTATAAAACTTTTGAGCTCACTCCCTAGGGATTTGAATAAGCTGTTGTAATTACTACTTTATGTGCATTTTGACGTTCTGAATTGAATAGCTGGACTGAAACAACTACATAATAGTCTCTTTTGCAAAATGTCCCCCTGCTATTGCCATAATAGCCATGAAAAGGGTATTAATTATAAATGTTCCCTTAAAGTAAGTAGTGGCCTGCACAGATATACTCTGACATTATAGAAATATAATTTCAAACTTTGAAGAAATAGCTATGAACCAGTTACCAAAATCCATTTTCAAATCCATGGTCGAGGATGCTTAACCATAGCTGAAGGTAAAGTTTCTTTCGGTTTGACAAATCTTTTGGATAAAGAAGGTATAAATAAGTCACGTGCTGAGCTCTTTATTCCAGTCCAGCGATAGTAGTAATGTTGAGCCGAAATTTGAGATTTGTTCCCTTGTGGATTGAAGTATGGCACCATTACTGGAGGCAGAATTATCTCCACAGGTTTCAGTACAACCATTTTATCTTCTGCCCGTGGCTTTCTAATGTGTGTCCGTCTCTCAAACTCCTTACTCATAGATGACAGATTGGGTGTGTTCTTCAGCATTCCTGGCAGGGATGAGTTTGAGATGGGTTTGGTAATTTTCTTCAATTGAATGGAACTGTTGGTTTGGTTCACATTTTTTTGTGGAACACCACTAATTGCTTTAATTGGTGAAACTTCAGAATTAGTATTAATAGATATCATTTCTCGGTTCAGGAACTCCACAATGTTTGTTTGTACCCCAGTATCTTTAGGAACATTTCTTTGCTGTGTTACTTTTGATTTTTTCTTCCTCTTCTCTTCTCTCTTTGATGATTTCCCTATATCAAGACCTTCTAGTAGTCCCTTTGCTGCAGCACGAGCCAAAATGTCTTTTATAGACATTACTTCAGCTGGATCCCTCTGAAATTGAAGAAATGTTAGTGGAGCTAAACCACACCATCAAGCTATGCACTCTATTTTAATCCCGTAGGATACACCTTCACTTTAAAATCCATGGCAATGAGTCTCAGTACCTGAGTGTGATGGGGTGTATCAATCTAGGGGTTAATAAATTGCTTTGGGCCCAAGGGACTACACCCCCTCACCTTTGCTAGGCATGCTCTCAGTGGAGAGAGCATATAAAGGAAGCAGCTCAGCTCAGTCTGGGCTGGCTAAGGAGGACAGCAGTCGTATGATGCTGGCTCCTACCAGGAAGCTGCCTGGACTCCAGACCACCGAGGCAGAGCACCCTGACCATATTGCAGGGACCGAAGAAGACTGCGAGCAACCAGTGAAGAGATGCCAGAGCAAAGGGTAGGAAGTGACTCAGCAGATGAGCTCAAGGATACAGAGACCTGAATCCTGGTTTCAGAGCCCTGTGTCAGAACCTGATAGAGTAGGGTGGGCTTGGTTTCCCCTTGCCCCACTGCTGCCAGAGCAGCTCCTTGGGCTCTCACTGCTTACTCCTGACAGAGGAAGCACCCTCCTAGACTTCCACCACTGGGTGCTACTGGACCTTTGGCCCCTTGACACTGGGGCTACAGACCTGAGCTTGTGCTTTGGTGCTAAAAGCAACAGGGTTGACGTGGCTCTGAAGGCCATCACCCCCACACCCTGCTTCAGAGTCCAAACGCCAGCCCAAGCCCCTATACCAGTGGTTCTCAAACTAGGGCCACCACTTGTTCAGGGAAAGCCCCTGGCAGGCCAGGCCGCTTTGTTTACCAGTTGCGTCCGCAGGTTCAGCCAATCGCGGCTCCCACTGGCTGCAGTTTGCCGCTTCAGGCCAATGAGGGCTGCAGGAAGCAGTGCGGGCTGAGGGACGTGCTGGCCACCCTTCCTGCAGCCCCCATAGGCCTGGAGTGGCGACCCGCAGCCAGTGGGAGCTGTGATCAACCAAACTTGCAGCCGCAGCCAGTAAACAGCCCAGCCCAGACAGCCAGGGGCTTTCCCTGAAAAGCGGCGGCCCAAGTCTGAGAATCACTGTCCTATACAGTACTAAGCACAGCTATGGTGCAAACCCAGGTCTGTAGACCAGGGTCTTGAAACTTGCTGCTTTGGGTTTTAAAATACATAGCTGTACCTTTCAACTGCTTCCAGCTATTGTCAAGCTCAGTGTATGGGCTAGAAAAAATACAACGCAAACATCTTGAAAGCAACAGCTGCATGCTATTAAAGGATGCTGACTTTACTGCAGAATCAAGAGAGGCTATGGTCCAGTTTAGAGTAGGGAAATGGAATTCCAGACTCGTGTGTTCTATCTGCAGTTTCTGCACTGACTTGCTGTGTATCAAGTCACTTAAGCAGTACGTCAGGGGTTGGCAACCTTTCAGAAGTGATGTGCCGAGTCTTCCTTTATTCACTCTGATTTAAAGTTTCATGTGCCAGTAATACATTATAATGATTTTAGAAAGTCTCTTTCTATAAGTCTATAATATATAACCAAACTATTGTATGTAAAGTAAATAAGGTTTTTAAAATGTTTAAGCAGCTTTATTTAAAATTAAAATAAAATGTAGAGCCGTGGCATGGCGCCCCCTGCCCCAGCAGCGGTGGCCAGGACCCAGGCAGTGTGAATGCCTCTGAAAATCAGCTCGCTTGCCATAGTTTGTCTACCCCTGCACTACATGCTAGAGTCACAAAGGAACTTCAGCATGGTGACAGAGTATTTCCATGGTGAAGTTTTTGGATGCCAGGAAAATCACTAGGATTCACAAAAGCCTGCACGCTAGGTGGCTCCTTGGCTGAGCTAACCCAGTGGGAGACCCCAAGCTGAGAGCAGACCTCCTTCTTAGCAAGAGGAGGAGAAAAGCTACCACTTCCTTCAGAACTTTTAGCCCAAAGGTTAGGGAACTCACTTGGGAGCTGAGACCCATCCCCTTCTACCTAAACGAGAGAGAGATTTGAAGGGGGGTGTGCTGCCTCTCAGGTGAGTGCCTTAGGGAGTGGGCTAGAAGCCATTCTGATGGGGGGGGGGCTTTCTCTCTCTCTCTCTCACCTGCTGCAGCTGTTCCACTGTAGACATATAATTTAAAAAGAAATCATTGGAGCAGGGGGATTGGATCTCCCACTTCCCCAGGTAAGTGCTCTAACTACCAGGCTGTTTGCTTGCTCACTTTCTGGCTCATGTTGATGCAATTCCACACTGAGGCCACGTCTACACTATGGGATAAAATCGAATTTGCTAAAATCGGTTTTATAAAACTGATATTATAATTTCGATTTCATGCGGCCACACTAGGCACAGTAATTCGGCGTTGTGCGTCCATGCTCCGAGGCTAACGTCGATTTCTGAAGCGTTGCATTGTGGGTAGCACTTCCGTAGCTATCCCATAGTTCCCGC